>NC_029777.3:60540282-60540592 GCF_000817695.3 Arachis duranensis
TTCAAGAAATAAGAGAAGATCAAAGAGCCATGAGGGAAGAGCAACAAAGGCAAGGAAGGGACATAGAAGAGTTGAAGAACACCATTGGTCCTTCAAGAAGAAGACGCCACTAGAGGTGGATTCATTCCTTGTTCTTTATTTTTTTTTCTGTTTTCGGTTTTTAAGTGTTATGTTATGTTATGTTTGTCTATGTGTAACCATGCCTTAAAGCTATGAATAAAATCCATTAGTCCTTCACCTCTCTTAAAAGAAAAATGTTTTAATTCAAAAGAACAAGAAGTACATAATTTTCGAAATTATTAGTGAATTT
>NC_029777.3:60542560-60561211 GCF_000817695.3 Arachis duranensis
TTCAAACTTTAACCTGCTGGGCGTCAGTGACAGACGCAAAAGAGGGATTCTATTCCAGTAGGAGCGGGAACCAACCGGTGATTAGCCGTACTGTGACAGAGTGCGTTAGCATAGTTTTCACTGCGAGGATGGGATGTAGCCATCAGCCATGGGTGATGCCTCCAGACTGGTTAGCTGTGCGAGTGACAGCCGCACAGGTTATTTCCCCGTGAGGAATGAAAGTAGCCACAGTTGATGGTGAACCCCTATACAAAGCTTGCCATGGAAAGGAGTAAGAAGGATTGAGTAGAAGCAGTAGGAGAGCAGGCGTCCAAGAGCTCTACAGCATCTCCATCCGCTTATCTGAAATTCCTACCAATGAATCTGCATAAGTCTTCTATCCCTTTTATTATTCCTTTTTATTATTTTATTTTGAATCTAATCAAGTATCATGTTTAATCTGCCTAACTGAGATTTACAAGGTGACCATAGCTTGCTTCATACCAACAATCTCTGTGGATTCGACCCTTACTCACGTAAGGTTTATTACTTGGACGACCCAGTACAATTGCTGGTTAGTTGAACGAGATTGTGAAGGAAATAAACAATGTCCTCAGAGTATACATCCTACAAGTAGAAGAAACAAGTGATCACAATTTCGTCCACCAGAGACACAAGAAATTCCAGTGGATAGCATAGAGCATAACTTCGTATTGGAACAAGTAGAGGATGCTGTCATTGAAGAAGAAGAAGAGTTGGTTGAAGATTTAGGAGACGCTGAACCCCCACATGAATACAGAGTTGTGGAGAATTTCGACGAAGACGTTACAATTGATGCTAAGGAGGATAGTGCACAACCCCCAAGGCAGGTATCTTATGAGGAATTGGACGGAATAACACATGACACATGTTTCCTGATGATGATTATCACAAGTCAAGTTCTCTTGGTAATGAACTTGCATCCGCAAGTGAATTCTGTGAGATAGAAGAATCTTCCCCAAATGAATACGAAGATAATGCAGAGATCAACTTTTCTCAACCTTCCAATTATGACTCAAGCGATGAGGAAGATATCAGTGACTTTGATCAAGACATGGTTGAAATGGAAGAAATTTGCTAAGAAGTGGAGGAATTCACAAGAGACCACAAGGGAGTAGAGCTTGCAGAACCACTGAAAACACTGATCCCAAGGCCATTACCACCCAACACAAACTTCAAGTGGGTAAAATCCTTGACCTTTATCTTCAATTTTCCACTTGAATATGGGTTGCTTGAGACAGATGGCCAACTTAGAGCTCTATGCGGCTTCAAGAGTAAAAGGGAAATGACTCGCACTCAGAGCTGGTATGCAAGATTCAATGAGGTTTCACACTTCAATTTGAGGTGCAACAATTGGTGTCAAACTCAATTGAAAGGATCTCAGAAGCTATTTGGTCACTGCAGTGAGAATTCAGATTACTCACCACCCGACTGGAAAAATGAAGATCAAGACAAACACGGGTGTAAAAGTAGAGTTTGGGATCCTGGAATCTATTCTGACATTCAACACCCCGGGAGCCTGGAAGCCTGTTTGAAACTGCTCAAAGGCTTTACGTACCCTGTTTGGGACCCCAGAGGATACTGGCATTCCAAACAGTGGTGTAGATTTCTGGACGAATTCAAGCACAAGCCACCATAGCAGGAAGCTCATCAAATGTCCAACTTAAGGACTTTAACTAAAAGTGCTAGGTGGGAGACAACCCACCATGGTATGATCATTCCTTCTCTATTTTACTCAGTTTTTGAATTTTGTTTGAACCTGAATTTCTGCATAATATTCATTGCATTTTGCATTCTGCATATTGCATAGAAAAAGAGAGATAGCACGCGACGCGACAGCGTCGCTGACGCGTCCGCGTCACAAGTGCAATAAAAGAACAGAGAGTCATGCTGGAGCGTGGCTGGAGGCGTGCCAATGACACAACTCAACCCACGTGACCGCGTCACATGGGAATAATGGCCTCCCACGGGACCGCGTGACCCACGCGGCCGCATGACCAAGATTTCGACGTCAAAGTGGTGCACACCCGAAAGTTGTGCGAGAGTGGTGCTGGATTGGTGCTGAACGCATAATCCTTCCCACGCGACCGCATGATATTCCTTTAGAGCCCACTCACGCGATCGCATGCCCCATGCGATCGCGTCACTTAAAATTTGGCACTAATAATAAATTGAACAGAGAGTTGTGCGAGCGCGAGGCTGCCCTCGCGCCAGTAGCATGAATTGCGTCACGCGACCGCGTGATTGACGCGATCGTGTCAATCAGTATCAGCGCAAGTTGCGCGACCGCGTGCCCACGCGGCCGCATCGCCAGCATCGCACACCTTAACCTTATATGCCAAAATATCTTATCTTTTCTTCCCCAATCCTAATTTCTTCTATCTTTTCTTCTTTCTTCTTTCTTTCTTACTTTATTTCTTTCACTTCTCATTCTTTTTCACCTTCATCCTATTTTACTTCATTTATTTGCATATTTCATTCATTGCATTTTAAAATTGTGCATATTTTTCTTTCCTTTTCTGAATTTTTTATTGGTGTTAAAAATTTTTTCTTATTCAACCGTTGCATATTTTCTTGAATTTATTTTGGTAACTTGTTTTACACTGTGGGATGATATTAATTATCTGCCAATGCCAATCTTTTATGATACTTGCACTCCATTTGCATTGGCATGAACTTGTATTGATACTTCCATTACCCACTCTCCTCCCCTATGTTACAAATTTTATACCACTGGTATGCCATGGCTTCTATTATTTTCTCACGTACATGTTGAAGCTTCCATGTAAATGAGACCCTTATCATTTGGCATTACCCCACTCATACTTTATTTATTTTCTTATCTTTATTTATGGGTTACTTTTTCTTCCCTTTTTCTTTCAGGATGGCCACCCGGAGGGGAACCGGAAGACGTTTACATGGGGAGACAGACAAGTCCATCTACAAAATCTTGAAGAAAAGCATCAGTTGGAACAACCCATCCACCTGCACATCTCAGCATGCACCGAGGATGGTGTAATCTTCAAGTGTGGGAAGGTCGATACCGATCTCCATGGGTTAGTACTTTCTTGTCTCAAACACCAATGATTAAATTTTCTTTGTAGATTAGTTGTTGCATTTGCATACTTGTTTGATTTTTTCATATTTTACCACTTGGTTAAAATAATATTTTCTTTTTCAAGAAACCTTTTAGAGCATTTCACTAATTTAAATAAAATTTAATGTTACACTTGTTTGAAGAAATATTATTTTGGAACATGGTTTAGAGTTCGGACACACAAAACCTGTGAGATTTTGAGCCTATTTGAATTGGTTGCATTTTATCAACCAAAATTTTGCTTTAGTGTGTATTTTTCTCTCTAAAATTGTGATAGTGGGGAAAGTGGGTTTGGAAACGTTTGGTTTGGAAATTGAGTATGTTAGACTTTTTGTGAAAATGTGAAAAATGTTGAGGACATGTTTATGCATTCAATACCTTAATCATATTCATTGGGAAAAACAAAGAAAAGAAAAAAATAATACAAGAAAAAAAAGAAAAAAATAGCAAATAAATAAAAGGGGACAAAATGCCCCAAAGTAAGTGGTGAAGGCAATGCATATGTACTGTACTTGAAATTAGAATGCATGAATATGTGGAAAACATGGTTAATGGATGGTTAGATGTTGTATTATGATTACATGGATTGTTTAAGTTAGGTGGGAAAGTTTCAGTTAATTAAGGATTCAGATTTTAGTCCACTTGGCCAAATATAATCCTACCTTGACCCTAACCCCATTACAACCCTTAAAAGACCTATTGATATGTGCATTTATGCATTAAATTTTTGTCGATTGGTAGAAGAAAAACAAGCCTTAGAAAGCAAGGTTAGTAGAGAATTGAGAGAATCGAACCTTAAACACTTGAGTGATTAGAGTGTATACACTTCCGATGAGGGTTCGATGCTCAATTCTTTGTTCCCGGCTTTCACGAGCTTTCTTCTTGCAAGTCTATTTGTACTTTATTTTATGACAAGTCTATTTGTACTTCATTTTTATGATTTGAATTATTGAAATCCAGTTCATATATGTTCTTAAAAGAATTGTTTACTTTTAACCAAGTAGGTAGAAGCATGTTGCATTTAGTTGCATTCATAGGTTGCATCTCATACATTCTATCATTCCTCTTCATCTTTATAGCTTTTCTTGAGCTTAGCATGAGGACATGCTAATCTTTAAGTGTGGGGAGGTTGATAAACCACTATTTTATGGTTTATCTTGTGCTCAATTGAGTGGTTTTTATCAACTCTTTACCCACTTATTCATACTATTTGCATGTTTTATATTTTCCTTCCTGATTTTGTGCATTGATTGAAAACATGCTTCTTTGGACTTATATTTGCTTATTATTAATCCTCTCTTATTACCATTAGATGCCTTGATATGTGTGTTAAGTGTTTTCAGAGATTACAAGGAAGGAATGGCTCAGAGGATGGAAAGGAAGCATGCAAAAGTGGAAGGAATACAATAAGTTGGAGAAATTGCTAAGCTGTCCAGCCTGACCTCTTCACACTCAAACGGCTATAACTTTACCTACAGAGGTCCAAACGACGCGGTTGCAGTTGTGTTGGAAAGCTAACGTCTGGGGCTTCGATTTGATAGATAATTTTCCATAGCTGCCTTGACGCCAAGCGATGACAAAAGAAATGTAGAAAAGAATTCATAAACTACAACTAAATACAAAGAAACTAAAAGGGAAGTAGAATGCTACAACTACAAGGAAATAATTAAAGATGAAAAAGGAAATTAGAAGAGAAGAAGAAGTAGATCTAGATCTACGAACTAAGAACTCTAATCTAGAGAGAGGAGAGAGCTTCTCTGTCTAGAAATTAACTAAAGCATGATGAAAACTAAACTCTCAAACTCATTAAATAACTGATTCTAAACTCCCTTATCACTAAGTCTCCCATCCCCCTTCAGTTATTGGGTTAAATAACATCAGAAATGAGTTAGATTGGGCCCAAAATACTTCAGAAATTGTTGGCCACAAGTTACCTTTAGTGAGTCACGTGTAGCTTCCCACGCGTACGCGTACATCACACGTAGGCATCTTTAAACGCCAGGTAACTATAGCAAATCTTATATCATTCTGAAGCCCTAGATGTTAGCTTTCATACGTGGCCAAAACCGCCTCATTTGTACCTTTGTAGCATAAGTAATGGCCGATTAAGTGAGAAGAGGTCAGGATTGACAGCTTTGTGATTCCTTCATTTCTTCATGAGTTCTCCATTCTACATGCTTTTTTTTCATTCCCACAATCCAATCTTTGCCTCCTTAACCTGAAATCACTTAACAAACATATCAAGGCATCTAATGGAATCAAGGTGAATTAAATTTAGCTATTTAAGACCTAAAAATCATGTTTTCACTCTTAAGCACAATTAAAGGAGAATTTACAAAACCATGCCATATTGAATAAATGGAAGAAAAGTTTACAAAAACCTCTAAATTCAATACAAGATAAACCCTAAAAATGGGGTTTATCAACCTCCCCACACTTAAACGATAGCATGTTCTCATGCTAAACCAATAATGAAACAAGGGGTATGACATTTATTCAATGCAACCTATCTATATGCATCCTCTCTAATTGAATGCAACTAAATGCAAAATGATTCTACCTACTTGGTTAAAAATAAATCAATCCTCCAAGAGCATGTATAAATGGTAGGCAAAATTGTGATCATCAACAATGGCATTCAACTTGGTATGTTCATTTATAACTCGGCACTTTCTTCACAACCTCGCACAACTAACCAGCAAGTGCACTAGGTCGTCCAAGTAATAAACCTTACGTGAGTAAGGGTCAATCCCACAGAGATTGTTGGTATGAAGCGAGCTATGGTCATCTTATAAATCTCAGTTAGGCGGATAATAATTGGTTATGGAGTTTTCGAATAATAATAATAAATAAACAAAAAATAAAGATAGAAATACTTATGTAAATCATTGATGGAAATTTCGGACAGGCGTATGAAGATGCTGTGCTCCTTCTGAATCTCTGCTTTCCTACTACCTTCATCCAATCCTTCTTACTCCTTTCCATGGCAAGCTGTATGTAGGGCATCACCATTGTCAATGGCTACATCCCATCCTCTCAGTGATAAAGGTCCAAATGCTCTGTCATAGCACGGCTAATCATCTGTCGGTTCTCAATTATGTCGGAATAGAATCCATTGATTCTTTTGCATTTGTCATTACACCCAACAATCACGAGTTTGAAGCTCGTCACAGTCATTCAATCCCTGAATCCTACTCGGAATACCACAGACAAGGTTTAGACTTTTCGGATTCTCATGAATGCCACCATCAATTCTAAGAGATATGCATTCGGTGTGAGGTAGAACGGAAGTGGTTGTCAGTCACGCGTTCATAGGTGAGAATGATGATGAGTGTCACATATCATCACATTCATCATGGTGAAGTGCAAGGAATATCTTAGAACAGGAATAAACTGAATTGAATAGAAAATAGTAGTAATTGCATTAAAACTTGAGGTACAATAGAGCTCCACACACTTAAGCTATGGTGTGTAGAAACTGCACCATTGAAAACACATAAGTGATGGTCCAGGCATGGCCGAATGGCCAGCCCCCAAAATGTGATATGAATTCAAAAATAGGGAGAAGGACCCTTAGTACAATTGTAAAAAGTTCTATTTATACTAGACTAGCTACTAGGGTTTACAGAAATAAGTAATTGATGCAGAAATCCACTTCCGGGGCCCACTTGGTGTGTGCTTGGGCTGAGCTTGAGCTTTACACATGTTTCTGGTGTTTGACTCCAGAATGCAGCTTGGAACTGGCGTTGAGCGCCAGTTATCGTCATCTAATCTCGAATAAAGTATGAATAATTATATATTGCTGGAAAGCTCTGGATATCTACTTTCCAACGCCGTTGAGAGCGCACCATTTAGAGTTTTGTAGCTCCAGAAAATCCATTTCGAGTACAGGGAGGTCAGAATCCAACAGCATCAGCAGTCCTTTGTCAGCCTTTTATCAGAGTTTTGCTCAGGTCCCTCAATTTAAGCCAGAAATTACCTAAAATCACAGAAAAACACACAAACTCATAGTAAAGTCCAGAAATGTGAATTTAGCATAAAACCCAATGAAAACATCCCTAAAAGTAACTGTATCCTACTAAAAACTACCTAAAAACAATGCCAAAAAGCGTATCCGCTAATCACAACACCAAACTTAAATTGTTGCTTGTCCCCAAGCAACTGAAAATCAATTAGGGTAAAAAGAAGAGAATATACTATAAAGCTCAGAATATCAATGAATATTAATTCTAATTAGATGAGCGGGACTTGTATCATTTTGCTTCTAAACAGTTTTGGCATCTCACTTTATCCTTTGAAGTTTAGAATGATTGGCATCTCTAGGAACTTAGAATTTCAGATAGTGTTATTGATTCTCCTAGTTAAGTTTGTTGATTCTTGAACATCAGCTACTTTCATGTGTCTTGGCCGTGGCCCTAAGCACTTTGTTTTCCAGTATTACCACTGGATACATAAATGCCACAGACATAGACACATAACTGGGTGAACCTTTTTAAATTGTGACTTAGCTTTGCTAAAGTCCCCAATTAGAGGTGTCCAGAGTTCTTTAGCACACTCTTTTGCTTTGGATCACGACTTTAACTACTCAGTCTCAAGCTTTTCACTTGGACCTGCATGCCACAAGCACATGGTTAGGGACAACTTGATTTAGCCGCTTAGGCCTGGATTTTATTTCCTTGGGCCCTCCTATCCATTGATACTCAAAGCCTTGGATCCTTTTTACCCTTGCCTTTTGGTTTTAAGGGCTATTGGCTTTTACTGCTTGCTTTTTCTTTTTCTTTCTATTATTTTTTTTGCCACTTTTTTTTCGCAAGCTTTTGCTGTTCACTGCTTTTTCTTGCTTCAAGAATTAATTTCATGATTTTTCAGATTATCAATAGCATTTCTCTTTGTTCATCATTCTTTCAAGAGCCAACAATTTTAACATTCATAAACAGCAAGATAAAAAATATGCACTGTTCAAGCATTCATTCATAAAACAAAAAGTATTATCACCATATCAATATAATTAAACTAAATTCAAGGATAAATTCAAAACTCATGTACTTCTTGTTCTTTTGTATTAAAAACATGTTTCATTTAAGAAAGGTGAAGGATTCATGGAATTATTCATAGCTTTAAGACATAGTTACTACATAATAATGATCATGTAATAAAGACACAAACATAGATAACATAAAGCTTAAAAATAAAAAAACAGAGAAATAAGAACAAGGAATGAGTCCACCTTAGTGATGGTGGCACTTTCTTCTTGAAGAACCAATGATGTCCTTGAGCTCTTCTATGTCTCTTCCTTGCCTTTGTTGTTCCTCCCTCATTGCTCTTTGATCTTCTCTAATTTCATGGAGAATTATGGAGTGTTCTTAATTTTCTACCCTTAATTGATCCATATTGTAACTCAAGTCTTCTAGAGAAGTGTTGAGTTGTTCTCAATAGTTGTTGGGAGGAAAGTGCATCCCTTGAGGCATCTCCGGGATTCCTTGGTGATGAGCTTTCTCATGCATCTCTTGGGATCCATGAGTGGGCTCTCTTGTTTGCTCCATCCTCTTCTTAGTGATGGGCTTGTCCTCTTCAATGAGGATGTCTCCTTCTATGATAACTCCAGCTGAGTAGCATAGATGGCAAATAAGATGAGGAAAAGCTAGCCTTGCCAAGGTAGAGGGCTTTTTGGCTATTTTGTAGAATTCAAGGGGGATGAGTTCATGAACTTCTACTTCCTCTCCAATCATGATGCTATGGATCATGATGGCCCGATCCACAATAACTTCGGATCGATTGCTAGTGGGGATGATGGAGCGTTGGATGAACTCCAACCATCCTCTAGCCATAGGCTTGAGGTCCAGTCTTCTTAATTGAACTAGCTTGCCTTTGGAGTCTCTTTTCCATTGAGCTCCGTCAACACATATGTCCATAAGGACTTGGTCCAACCTTTAATCAAAGTTGACTCTTCTTGTGTAGGGGCGTGCATCTCCTTGCATCATGGGCAAGTTAAACACCAACCTTACATTTTTCGGACTGAAATCTAAGTATTTTCCCAGAACCATTGTAAGATAATTCTTTGGATTTGGGTTCATACTTTGATCATGGTTTCTAGTGATCTATGCATTGGCATAGAACTCTTGAACCATTAAGATTCTGACTTGTTGAATGGGGTTGGTCAGAACTTCCCAACTTCTTCTTTGGATCTCATGTCGGATCTACGGATACTCATTTTTCTTGAGTTTGAAAGGGATCTCAGGGATCACCTTCTTCTTGGCCATAACATCATAGAAGTGGTCTTGATGGGCTTTAGAGATGAATCTCTCCATCTCCCATGACTCGGAGGTGGAAGCTTTTGTCTTCCCTTTTCCTTTTCTAGAGGTTTCTTTGGCCTTAGGTGCCATAGGTGGTTATGGAAAAACAAAAAAAAAGCTATGCCTTTACCACACCAAACTTAGAATATTGCTCGCCCTCGAGCAAGAGAAGAAAGAATAGATGAAGAAGAAGAAAATATAGAAGAGAGGGAGAGAGGGTTGTGTTTCGGCCAAGGAGGAGAAGAGAGGGTTGTGTTGTATGAAAATGAAGAAGAATGAAGGGGTTTATATAGTGGAGGGAGAGGGAGTAGGTTCGGCTATTTAGGGTTGGTTTGGGTGGGAAACAGATTTTGAATTTTGAAGGTAGGTGGGGTTTATGGGGAAGAGTGGAAGGATGTGAGTGGTGAAGAGGTGATGGGAAGAGAGAAATTGAGGTGATTGGTGAAGGGTTTTGGGGAAGAGTGTTATTGGATTGTGTGAAGAGGAGAGAAGGTGAGTTGAGGTAGGTGGGGATCCTGTGGGGTCCACAGATCCTGAGATGATCCTGTGGGGTCCATAGATCCTGAGGTGTCAAGGATTTACATACATGCACCAATGAGGCATGTAAAACGCCCTTTTCATGCAATCCTGGCGTTCAACGCCAGATTGATGCTTGTTTCTGGCGTTGAACGCCAGCTTCATCCTTGTTTTGGGCGTTCAACGCCCATTTGCAGCATGTTTCTGCCATTGAACACCAGATCCATGCTTGTTTCAGGCGTTCAGTGCCAGCTCTCCTCAGGGTGTTTTCCTGGCGTTTAAATGCCAGGATGTTGCTTGTTTCTGGCGTTCAACGCCAGATCCATGCTCTGTTCTGGCGTTGAACGCCAGCCAGATGCTCCTTACTGGCGTTTAAATGCCGAAAGCCCTTCCTCCAGGGTGTGCTGTTTCTTCTGCTGTTTTTGATCCTGTTTTTATTTTTGTATTTGTTTTGTGACTCCACATGATCATGAACCTAATAAAACATAAAAGAACAATAAAAGAAAAATAAAATAAGTTAGATAAAAAAATTGGGTTGCCTCTGAAGAACTGAAGATTGATGGTTTAGAAGTTATAGTAAACTCTCGTTGTAAGTATATTTACTAAACCAAGCAATCAACCTTTCTTACAAACGTTTTGATTGTCACAAGTAACAAACCCTTTTTAAAATTGATAACTGAGTATTCAAACCTCGGGTCGTCTTCTCAAGGAATTGCAGGGAGGTATGTTCTTATTATTGGTTATGGGTTTTGTAAATTGGGGTTTTGAAAGTGAGGAACAAGTAAATTAAATGACAAATAAAATAAATAATTAACTATAAAATAAACTCTTGACAAGATATGAAACTTCGGAAGTCCTATCCCAGTTACTCCTATAAGAATGGAAGTTAATCCCACTTAGTTAACCTTTGCGTAAGCAAGGAAAAGTCAAGTGAACTAACTGGTTAGATTTTCCAAGTCCTAGCCAAATCCTAAGGAAAGACTAGTGTTAGTGGAATTCTAGTTAATTAGCCGACATAACAATCAATCATGAATAGTTGATAACTCAAAAGCTTCCAGTTAATCAATTAAAGCCAATAATATGAAAAAGCTAAATATGAATCTTAGATCTGAAATACCTCAAATAACATACATTCAAAGCAATAAAATATAACATGGACAATATTCATAAGCCAATTGGGCAACATAAATCAAATACAAATAAAAGCATTAAAGTATCTCAAAGTAGAAGAGAAGTTAAAATAAAGGAATATTGAACCTGGAGCTCAGAAGAAAAATTGGGAGTTGAAGTAATAAAAATTCCTAATTTCTAAAAATCCTAATCCTAATCCTAAGAGAGAGGAGAGAACCTCTCTCACTAAAAACTACATCTAAAATTACAAATTATGAGCTGATGATTATGAATGAATGGATTTCCCCACTTTGTAGCCTCTAATCTGTGTTTTCTAGGCCGCAAACTGGGTCGAAAACAGCCAGAAATCGTTGGAGAAGAAATCTGCCACGCTGATTTTCGTCACTGCGACGCGCCCGCGTGGAGAACGCGTTCGCGTCACCTATCTTTACAGCCACTATAGCAAATTATATATCAAATCGAAGCCCCGGACGTTAGCTTTCGAATGCAACTGGTAAAGTATCATTTGGACCTTTGTAGCTCAAGTTATCTACGTTTGAGTGCAAAGAGGTCAGGCTGACAGCTTAGCAGTTTCTTCAACTTCTTGTATTCCTTCCACTTTTGCATGCTTCCTTTCCATCCTCTAAGCCATTCCTGTCCTATAATCCATGAAATCACTTAACACACATATCAAGGCATCGAATGGTAATGAAGGATAATTAAATTTAATATTTCTAAAGCATAGAAAACATATTTTCACATATATGATATCATGAGGAAGGAATTGTAAAACCATTCAAATAGTATGAATAAGTGTGCAAAGGCTTGATAAAAACCACTCAATTGAGCACAAGATAAACCATAAAATAGTGGTTTATCAATCTTCCCACACTTAAATATCAGCATGTCCTCATGCTAAGCTCAAGAGAAGCTATAAAGGAATGAAGAGGAATGGTAAAATGTATGAAATGTAACCTATCTATATGAATGCAAAAATGTTTCTATCTACTTGGTTAAAAGTAAGCAAGTTCTTCAAGACAGATATGAATCAATTTCACTAATTCAAATTATACAATGAAAGACATGTAAACTTGTAAGAAGATAGCTCATGAAAGTAGGGAACATAGAATCAAGCATTGAACCCTCACTGGTAGTGTATATCACTTTAGTCTCTCTAGTGTATAGGGTAATCACTCTACTCTTCCCTAGTCATGCTTTCTAAACTTTGTTCTTCATCTAACCAATCAACAAGTATTTAATGTACCAATACAAACATCATGAGGTCCTTTCAACGTTGTAATGGGGCCAAGGCAAGGGTGAGGATATATGTATGGCTAAGTGAGCTATAAATTGAATCCTTGACTAATATAAGCTCTCACATAAACACACATACACTCTATATAACTTCTTAAATCATGCCTTGCTACCCATAATTTCCACTTCTGTATTACTTACTCATATACCAAACTTTTGATATTTCTTTACTTTTATCACATGTGCATTGATCTTTCTATTAAAGCTTAACATTGGGGTAATTTTGTCCCCTTATTTATTGATTTTTTTTAATCATAAAAATAAAAATAACATTGTCAATGCACATGGATTTTTTTTATTATTATTTTTCTATTTTGGTTTTTCATGAGTAGGTTCCCAAATTCCCAATATTAGAAACATGATACATTCCCTTATTAACCCATGTTCCCACAGTTTTCCCACACTTAGTTGATACACAATCTTTATCTTAAGCTAACCAAAGATTCAATTGGGATATTTAATTTGTTTTTCTGCTTAAGGCTAGTGATGTGGTTATAGAACAGAAGGGGATTAAAAAGTTTAAGGTGGCTAACAAAGGTAATTTAAAGGGTAGGCTTATTTGGGATAAGTGAGCTAAAACAAATAATGGCCTCAATCATATGTAAGCATGTAAATACACTAAATAATGGACATATAGAATGAAACAAAGTAAAGATTGCAATCATAGAGAAGAAAACACACAAGAATAAAATATTTATGGTTAAATAATGTAACCATGCAATTAAGCTCAAAGTCTCACAGGTTGTGTGTTCTAGCTTTTAACTATGTTCCAAATACAACTTCCAAACAAGTTTAACACAAATTTTTCAATTTAAATTAGTGAAATACTATAAAAATTTCTTGAAAAGGAAAATATTACTTCAACCAATTAGTAACTAAATGCATAAAATCAAACAAACATGCAATCAAATATGCAAATGCAGCAATGAACAAACAAAGAAAATAGAATATTAGTGTTGAAAAGAAGGTAACTAACCCCTGGAAGTCGGTATCGACCTTCCCACACTTAAAGATTGCACCATCCTCGGTGCATGCTAAGATGTACAGGTGGATGGGTGGCTCCGCAACTAGTGCTCTTTTTGTTCCTTTCCTTGCCAGTGGTATGGGAGTAGCTTTCTCTTTACCTCTCTTGGTGGCCATCTTGAAAGGAAACGAGAAAAGACATTAGCATTCAAGGTTTATAGCAAGGAAAAGAATAGGAAAGGTGGTAAGTAATGCACAGGTATGGATAATGATGTGAACACATGGTCATGACTACATGTCGCAAATCAACAGTGGAAATATAGCAAGTGCATGTGAGGAAAATTGAATGCAAGGTGTTTATTGGCATGCCTGCAAATGGCATGAGTAGCATAGGTCAAGCATTCAATGTCCAAATTAGATTACCAAGTCTCTCAAATTAATAATATGTTTGTAAAAACAATTATATTTAAATAATAAAATAGAGAAGGGGTTATGTGAAAAGCAGGCATTTAGAGTAGTAGATTTAAAAGAAATCTAAAAATAATGCAAAATGCCATATGGGCATTTTCACAAACACAAAGCAAGCATGTTAAATAAGTTATTGAAAGTGTTAAATTGAACAAGCAAGAAACCCTATAAAAATAATATATAATTGTCAAATAGTTCCTTTTAATAATTCACAAGCAAAATGTGGAAAATAATGATCCAAATAAATTTCCAACACCAACATAAAAATGCATGAAAATAAAAAAAAGAAGGAGAAAGAAGGAAGAAGAAAGAAGAAAAGATAGAAGAGATTAGGATTATAGAAGAAAAAATAAGATAATTGGCGTTGATCTGGATAAGTTGTGCAGCGCAGGTGACGCGGAGGCGTAGTGCACGCGAACGCGTAGGGTGTGATGAATTCAAGTGACGCGGATGCGTGGGGCACGCGGATGCGTGACTCGAATTGTCCTAGTGGCGCGAGAGTAGCCTCGCGCACGCACAACTCTCTGTTTAAATGCATTTTTGCCAAAACTTTGGGTGACGCGGTCGCGTGGGTAACGCGATCGCGTGGATGGCCTATTTGAAAAATGACGCGGACGTGTGGGGCATGCGTTCGCGTGGTAGGACTTGTGCTTCTAGCATGAGTCCAGCCCAATTCTAGCTCAACTTTCGGCCATACACCCTTTTTACGTCGAATTTAAGGCACGCGTTCGCGTGGGTGACGCGGATGCGTGGGAGGCATTTTTCCCACATGACGCGGACGCGTCAACGACGCGGTCGCATGGATCAATTTGTGCCAAAGGCACGCCTCCAGCCACGCTTTCGCGTGACTCTCTGTTCAATTATTCTTTCTTCAAAACGCACTGGTCACGCGGACGCGTCAGCGACGCACTCGCGTCGCATGCGGATTTTTTTTATGCAGTATGCAGAATGAAAAATGCAATGAATGATATGCGAAAATTCTAGGTTTAATCAAAATTCAAAAATAGACAAAAATTCAAACTGAAGAAGAAACGATCATACCATGGTGGGTTGTCTCCCACCACCCAGCACTTTTAGTTAAAGTCCTTAAGTTGGACATTTGGCGGGCTTCTTGTTATGGCGGCTTGTGCTTGTATTCATCCAAGAATCTCCACCAGTGTTTGGAATTCCAACAGCCTCCGGGGTCCCAAACTAGGCCCAGAGAGCCTTCAAGCAAGCTAAAGCAAGTAACAAGGCCCCAAGAGTATTGATTTCTAGATTGAATTCCGGGGTCCCAAACCTTGCTTTTGCACCCGTCTTCTTGTTGAGCAATATTGTTCCATCCGGGTGGTAAGTAGTCTGAATTCTCACTGAAGCAGCCAAACAACTTCCTAGACCCATTCAGCTGAGCTCTATACCAACCTTTACGTTTAAACTTTGAGCTTCCAACCATAATGAACCATGCAAGACAATTCTTACCACCGACCATCTTCCTCTTACTCTTAATGCCACAAAGAGCTCTAAGTTGACCATCCGCCTCCAGTAGCCCATATTCAAGTGGGATTAGAAAGCTAAGGGATATGAATTTTACCCACTTGAATGTTGTGAAGGATGATGGCAACTTAGGGGGAGGGGTCTCCAATAACTTTGGCAAGGTGATTTCAAGCTCCACTCCCTTATACTCTTTGACAACTTCCACCTCTTTGCAAACTTCTTTGATTTCAACCTCTTCCTCTTGTTAGCTTTCTTCTAATTCAAACTCTTCTTCATTAATTACCAAGGGCATGGGAGGTTGTGCTTCTTCTTCTTTAATTTCCATATCTTGATCAACCTCTTCCAAGTCTTCAACTATGATATGCCTTGGAGGTTGTACACCCTCATCAGCATCAATTTCAATCGCCTTGGAAGGAGGCTCTATGTCTTGACATTCCCATGGAGGTTCAGCATCTCCTAAGTCTTCAACCATTTCTTCTTCTTAATAATTCAGGCTCCCTCCACTTGTTCCAGTACAAATTCATGCTCTTTACTGTCCACCGGAGTTTCTAATGTCTCTTTCATGCTACGTTCTTCATTATATTGTCCACATGAAGCCATGGGGGTTCCTTGAGTATCCAAACGTCGGGAAGCCAATTGATTTATTGCTTGGTTCAACTGATGAAGGGTTGCCTGAAATCGATCCACTGTTTCCTTGAGACGATCCGTTGATTCTTGTTCCGCTTGGGTATCATAAGTAGGACCATAAGGCTCTTGGATTGATGGATATGGATATGGTGCATGTGGAGGTGGTGGTTCTTGGGAGTAATTGGGTTGGAATTGGGGTGATTCTATATATGGTTCATATGGCTCATAAGGTGGTTGGTGTGGTGGATACGGGTTAGGGTCATATGGAGGTGAATGGTGGAAAGGGGCTTGTGATTATGGTGGTCCAAAGTCATGTTGAGGAGGGGGTTCATAGGCATATGGTGGTGGTTGTTGATAATCAAGAGAGTGCTCACCATAGCCATTGCCTTGATATGCATCACAAAACGGTTGTTGATAGTCCATTGGAGGTGGTTGTTTCCATGAGGATTGATTAAATCCTTGTGGCTCCTCCCATCTTTGATTATTCCAACCATGGTGCATGTTGTCATTATAATCTCCTCTTCCTGCAACATAATTATAACTAGACTCATAGCCAAAGGGGTGAGAGTTCATAGTAGTAGAAGAAAATAAAAACAAAAACTAACAAAAAAATATATTTTGAAAAAGATATGATTTTTGGAAAAAAAATTATTTGATTTTTGAAAATTGAAACTAAGATAAGATAAGATAAAAAATTTTTAAATAAAAATCTGAAATTTTTTTTTGAAAAATATTTACAATAACCAATAATAAGGCACACGTTTGCAATTCTCCGGCAACGGTGCCATTTTGAAGAACTGAAGATTGATGGTTTAGAAGTTATAGTAAACTCTCATTGTAAGTATAGTTACTAAACCAAGCAATCAACCTTTCTTACAAACGTTAGGGAGGTATGTTCTTATTATTGGTTATGGGTTTTATAAATTGGGGTTTTGAAAGTGAGGAACAAGTAAATTAAATGAAATAAATAATTAACTATAAAATAAAATCTTGACAAGATATGAAAATTCAGAAGTCCTATCCCAGTTACTCCTATAAGAATGGAAGTTAATCCCACTTAGTTAACCTTTGCGTAAGCAAGGAAAAGTCAAGTGAACTAACTGGTTAGATTTTCCAAGTCCTAGCCAAATCCTAAGGAAAGACTAGTGTTAGTGGAATTCTAGTTAATTAGCCGACATAACAATCAATCATGAATAGTTGATAACTCAAAAGCTTCCAGTTAATCAATTAATGCCAATAATATAAAAAAGATAAATATGAATCTTAGATCTGAAATACCTCAAATAACATACATTCAAAGCAATAAAATCTAACATGGACAATATTCATAAGCCAATTGGGTAACATAAATCAAATACAAATAAAAGCATTAAAGTATCTCAAAGTAGAAGAGAAGTCAAAATAAAGGAATATTGAACCTGGAGCTCAGAAGAAAAATTGGGAGTTGAAGTAATAAAAATTCCTAATTTCTAAAAATCCTAATCCTAATCCTAAGAGAGAGGAGAGAACCTCTCTCACTAAAAACTACATCTAAAATTACAAATTATGAGCTGATGATTATGAATGAATGGATTTCCCCACTTTGTAGCCTCTAATCTGTGTTTTCTAGGCCACAAACTGGGTCAAAAACAGCCAGAAATCGTTGGAGAAGAAATCTGCCACGCTGATTTTCGTCACTGCAACGCGCCTGCGTGGAGCACGCATTCGCGTCACCTATCTATACAGCCACTATAGCAAATTATATATCAAATCGAAGCCCCGGATGTTAGCTTTCTAACGCAACTAGAACCGCATCATTTGGACCTTTGTAGCTCAAGTTATGTCTATTTGAGTGCAAAGAGGTCAGGCTGACAGCTTAGCAGTTTCTTCAACTTCTTGTATTCCTTCCACTTTTGCATGCTTCCTTTCCATCCTCTAAGCCATTCCTGTCCTATAATCCCTGAAATCACATAACACACTATCAAGGTATCGAATGATAATAAAGGATAATTAAATTTAGTATTTCTAAAGCATAGAAAACATGTTTTCACATATATAATATCATGAGGAAGGAATTGTAAAACCATCCAAATAGTATGAATAAGTGTGCAAAGGCTTGATAAAAATCACTCAATTGAGCACAAGATAGACCATAAAATAGTGGTTTATCAGCCTCCCAATAAGCGCTCCTTTAATGTCACTAGCTTGACAGTGGGCTCTCATGGAGCCTCAAAGGTGATCAGGTCAATGTTGTAGACTCCCAATACCAAACTTAGTGTTTGAATGTGGGGATTCAACACCAAACTTAGAGTTTGGTTGTGGCCTTGATGCTACGATTTTAGGAAATTGCACGATCGGCAAAAATTCCTTCCGGCAAGTGCACCGGTTATCGTCAAGTAAAAACTCACAATAGAGTGAGGTCGAATCCCACAAGGATTGGTTGAGTGAGCAATTCGGATTAGAAGTGTGTTCTAGTTGAGCAGAATCAAGATTTAGATGAGAATTGCGGAATGTAAAATTGGCGGGAAACGTAAATGGCAAGAAATTGAAATTGCGGAATCTTAAATTGCATGAATTAAAGAGCGAGAAGCTAAATTGCTGAAATTAAAAAGGGATCGGGGTGATTGCATGAATTTAATTGCAGAATGTAAAGAGAAAGTGGTAGATCAGAAATGGGGGATTCATTGGGGTTCAGGAGATATTGAGATCTCCGAATCAAAACATTTTTATCCCTTCCTCAACCAATGCATTCATTGAATTTTGCTTGGCAATCTTATATGATTGGATCCCAAT
>NC_029777.3:60563233-60564210 GCF_000817695.3 Arachis duranensis
CCAATATGGACAAGTAGAAATCATGGAAGAAAAGTCACAACGAACCTTCACTGTGAATGGTCAAAGACTCAAACATTACTTGGGAGATGTGGAGGAGAAGGACAAGGTTAAATATCACCTCAACTGAGGAAGACAACCGTCAAGCTAGTGACGTTAAAGAAGCGCTTGTTGGGAGGCAACCCAACCTGAGGTAATACTCCTTTGCTGTTTCTTTTATTTGTTTCAATAAAAAGGTGAAGTAGTTTCTGTGCATTGTAAAGAATTAAGTTTGGTGTTTCACACCAAACAATGAATTTATGGATCAATAATTCAAAGGGGAATGTGTGACTCTAAGTTTGGTGTTCCACCATACAGATCAACTGAACACAACAACCTTTGAATTATATGAAAGGAACAACCATTCTAAGCAATCACAGAAATGCTTAAAATCCTTAGCAGCAACTTCATTCCAAGAAGAATTCAAGGATTCAAAGAGCAGAGGAGTAAGTAGGAGACTAAGTTTGGTGTTCACACACCAACTTAAGACTCAGACACTTGCCCATACATAGTTGAGCTAACCATTCAAGTGCTTGAGAAGCAAGCAACTTCATCACTCCTTGCAGGAAAGGAAACAAGGATCTTAGAAAGAACATGAATCAACAACTAGGAGAAGAAGGAGAAATCAAATTGTTTCCTGGCAACAAAGAGAAAACAAGAAATTTCACAAGGTGGTGTTGTTCCTTGACCATTCTTTAAAAGGCAAACAAAAGCATGCTTGTTTGGTTTAAACTGTAATTGTTGAATCTTTCTGGAATGTGAAGTTTTTAGTATGAGTGTTGGTTTACTGCTTTGAATAAAGTGAATGCCTAGATGTTTGGATATAACTTCACCTTCTTAAACAAATGCTTGCCATGCTTGTTCTGTTTCCAAAGATAAAAGAAAAGTTTGAACAAAAGTAACTTGGCTCAATTAGTGACAAATCAAGTAGAATTAAGTGG
>NC_029777.3:60565739-60566110 GCF_000817695.3 Arachis duranensis
ACCCTCCAGGGTTGCTTTCTTCCATTTCCACGTTTAAGCTTCAGTTTAACCTTAAACTGAAGCTTAAACTGCAACTTAAACACCACTATTTGAAAAGGTTTCTGGGCCAAAGATATTGCAGTTTAAGTTAGCATTTGAGCACAAATATTAACTTAAAAGTACTCTGGTATGAAACCCAATTGAATATCATGGTTTATGGGATTGGGCCTGAAGAATTGATGAGTCTGGAATTTCAATTTGTTGAGTCATGTGTCATTACTTTATTATCACTAATTTGGCTCAATGAATGTTACAGAATTGGATCAGCAGCCTCATCAGGATTATGGATCATAAACCCAAAGCAAAAGGAAATCAGGGAAAGGCCTCAAAGC
>NC_029777.3:60567869-60571085 GCF_000817695.3 Arachis duranensis
ATTGGCAGATAATGACTTGATATCACTTTATCTCCCGGAGAGAAACCTTCAGTGGGAACTTTCTTTTTTCTCCACCCTCTTGGCAATTTCTTTACAATTCTTCCCTCTTTCTTGAGGATTTCTTCATTGACCCTTATGCCAGGAGGATCCTTCTGATCTGTTTCTATTGATTCTTGTGGCTTTAACTCTTGCAATTCTTGTTTGCCTTCCAAGGACTGTTTTAGAGTTTTAGTTGCTGGATTGCTTTCCTCCGAACAGAGATGGCTACTATCATCCTTAGGCTTTTCAAGTTCTGGTTCAGGCTCAGATGCAGGTTTGCAAACATGGAAAATGAGCTGTTCATCATGTACTCTCAGAATTAGCTCTCCTTGTTCTATATCTATGAGCGCTCTAGCAGTGGCTAGAAATGGCGTTCCCAGAATGATAGGGTGTAGGTAGCTTTCCTCCATGTCCAAAATGACAAAGTCTGTGGGGAAGAAATAATTTCCCACTTTCACCAGCACATTCTCAACTACCCCTTCAGCTTGCTTCTGAGTTTTGTTAGCCAGTTGTATGATTACATCAGTGGATCTTACCTCATTCAGTTGTAGCCTCTTCATAAGAGTCAGAGGCATCACATTTATGCTAGCTCCTAGATCACAGAGTCCTCTGTCAATTTTTGTTTCCCCTATGATGCAAGGGATATGGAAACTTCCTGGGTCTGTTTTCTTAGAGACTATGTCCTTCTTGATGAGTGCACTGCATTCTTTGTTCATTATTACAGTTTGTCCTCCCTTCAAAATTCTTTTCTTGCTCAGCAATTCCTTCAAGTACTTGATATGTGTAGGCATCTGCTGGAGAATCTCAAGAAAGGGAATATTGATATGGAGAGACTTAAATGTCTCTAAAAACCTTGAATATGTTTTCCCTTTTTCACCTCCTCCTAACCTCTGAGGAAATGGTGCTTTTGGTTGGTATGTTTCCGGCATGCCTTTATTTTGCAGTTCCTTGGCTTGCTCAGTTTCACTTTCCTGCTTAGCTTCTTCCACACCTTCCTTCAAGATTTCTGGCTCCTGTTCTGAGGGTCTGATTCCTTCTTCTTCTGAGACTTCCTTCAATATGGTGATGGCCTTGCATTCTTCCCATCTCACTCCCTTTTGTTCCCCTTTAGGATTCTTTTCTGTGTCACTAGGGAACACTGCAGTTGATTTGGGGGCTTGTTGAGATAGTTCTCCTACTCGAGCCTCCATCCACTTGAGTTTTTCGCCATGGTTCCTTAAGGTCGATCTCACATCATCCCTAAAGCTTTTCAACTCACTTATGTCCTGACCCATGTTTGCAAGCATTCCTTCTATCCTGTTTAATTGATCTTGAAATTGTTGGTTCGGATTAGGTTGATTATTTTGGCCATGATATGGTGGTTGGGAGTAAGTGTTTTGTGTGGCTTGGTATGATCTTTGGTTGGAGTTTTGGTATGTGGAATTGTTATGTTGGTTGTGGTTGTAAGGTTTGTGGTTTTGTGGTTGGGTTTGCTGGTTTCCCCACCCAAAGTTTGGGTGGTTTTTCCATCCTGGGTTGTAAGTGTTGGAATGTGGATCATATGATTGCCTTTGTTGGTTTCCCACATAGTTGGCCTCTTCCCAATCACCTCCTTCAGTGCTTACTTCCTCTTGATCTTGTGTGTGTATTGCAGCCACTTCATTTGTTTCTAATTTCCTGGTGAGCTCTGCTAGTCGCTTGGCAAACACCTTGTTTTGGGCTAGAATTGTATCAACATGCTTCAGCTCCATGACTCCCTTAGTGTTGTGTCTCTCTGAAGCATAGTAGTACTCATTTTCAGCCACTGTCTCAATCACTTCAATGGCTTCTTCCACAGTCTTTTTCCTGTTCAATGAACCTCCTGATAAATGGTCTACAGCCTTCCTTGATTCGTAAGAAAGTCCATCATAGAAAATATGCAATTGCACCCAGTCATGGAACATGTCTGGTGGGCATTTCCTTGTCAAATCCTTGAACCTCTCCCATGCCTCGTAGAGAGTTTCACCATCTTGTTGTCTAAAAGTCTGAACCTCAGATCGAAGCCTATTGACCTTTTGTGGGGGGGTAGAAACGTGCCAGAAACTTGCTTTCCACCTCATCCCAGGTTGTTAGGCTCCCCCTTGGGAATGATTCCAGCCACTTAGCTGCCTTGTCCCTAAGTGAAAATGGGAACAAGAGCAGTTTATAGGCATCTTCCTAGACTCCATTGGACTTCACAGTGTCGCAAATTCTCAGGAATTTTGTGAGATGTTGGTTTGGATCTTCATTAGCACTCCCACCAAATGAACAATGATTCTCGACCAGTGATATTAGCTGTGGTTTGAGTTCAAAATTGTTGGCCTAAATGGGTGGTTTCTGAATGCTGCTACCACAATTCCCAGAGGTTGGGTTTATGTATGAACCAAGAACCCTCCTCTCGGGAATGGCATTGTTTCCATCAGCTCTCTCATGGTTGTGAACTCCTCTATCCATGTTGAGATCTAGAGCTTCCTCAAAATTATCCTCAGATTCTCCTTCAGATTCTTCTTCTCTCGGTATTCTCTTCCCTCTTGCTTCCCTTCTAAGTTTATGAAGGGTCCTCTCTGGTTCGGTATATGGAGGAGTTGATATCTCTCCTCTCCTACCTATCATACAAAAACACAGCACATGCAACAAACAAGTGAAATACTCTTGGTTAATGGAAGAGTATGGTTAGAGCAGTTGAGGAATTAAATCAAATAGTTAGTGGGTCAGTGAGTTAGTTGCTTGAATTTAAAGGCATAAAGAAAGAAAGCAAGTAACAGAGTGCAGAAATTAAAATTAAACAAGTAACTTGAACGGAATTAACAAAACAAGAAAAATGCTCAATCTAGTTAACTTCCAATTTGAGAATTGTCAATCGAAAACCAATCCCCGGCAACGGCGCCATAAACTTGATGCTACGATTTTAGGAAATTGCACGATCGGCAAAAATTCCTTCCGGCAAGTGCACCGGTTATCGTCAAGTAAAAACTCACAATAGAGTGAGGTCGAATCCCACAAGGATTGGTTGAATGAGCAATTCAGATTAGAAGTGTGTTCTAGTTGAGCAGAATCAAGATTTAGATGAGAATTGCGGAATCTTAAATTGCATGAATTAAAGAGCGAGAAGCTAAATTGCTGAAATTAAAAAGGGATCGGGGTGATTGCATGAATTTAATTGCAGAATGTAAAGAGAAA
>NC_029777.3:60572052-60584260 GCF_000817695.3 Arachis duranensis
ATGCATGGAAGAATTCTCATGAAATTTTGCAAGACTTTGATGCAGTTGTTTGGATGATTTCAGGGAAGAAGAGGCTAGGCAAGGAAGCAACAAAATCAATAAAGGAAGCTTGAATATCACATGTGGAGTTTAAGTTCCAGTTTAAGCTTAAACTGGAACTTAAACTCCACATGTGATATTCAAGCTTCCTTTATTGATTTTGTTGCTTCCTTGCCTAGCCTCTTCTTCCCTGAAATCATCCAAACAACTGCATCAAAGTCTTGCAAAATTTCATGAGAAATCTTCCATTCATAGCATTCAAGTAATATAACTAAAAACTCATGGAATTTGCATCAAAATCATACTGTTTGGATGGTTCATTGCTTTGTTATTCATTTAACCATTCTTGGTTACTTTAAGCTCAAGAAAATGCATAAAACAACTAAAACTAACAGAAAAATGCTAGTGAAACTAGCCTAAGATGCCTTGGCATCAGGCCTCCCAACACCAAACTTAGAGTTTGATTGTGGGGGCTCTGTTTGACTCTGTACTGAGAGAGGCTTTTCATGCTTCCTCTCTATTGTTAAAGAAGAACACCCTTAGGTCTTAAACACAAGGTAGTCCTGATAGGTAAAAATTAGATTTCACGTACAACCGGCAAGTATACCGGCTCGCATCAAGTAATAAAACTCACTAAGAGTGAGGTCGATCCCACGGAGATTGGTAGATTAAGCAACTTTAGTTAAATGGTAAATTTAGTCAAGCAAACATGGTTTTGATTTCATGAGCATTGTGATCTTTTTAACATAATTGCAGGAACTTAAATGGCAAGGAATTTAAAGAACTGGAATATAGAAATAAAATGAAAGTAAATAACTGAAACTTAAAATGCAAGAAACTTAAAAATAAGACTTAATGATGGAGAGGATCATTAGGGATCAGAGATACAAGTTCTCACGAATTGATGTTGATCAATTCCTTCTCAATCATGGGTATAGATCCATGGCAAGTGGGTAATTGAATCCCAATCTCTTGGTGATTCAATTTCTCTCAACATAACCAATTGCCACTCTCGTGATCTAATTGTTCATGAGAAGAGATGAAGCTCAATTTCTAATCCAAGCCACACAATTTCTAGAATCTCAACTTAGGGAGGTTACATCTCACATACCAACCAAAGTGTATTGATTAAGAAGATTATGAGAGGATGAACTCTAAACTGAACTATGTGGTTCATTTCTCAAGTTCACCACATAATTCATATAGATTAACCCCTCTCTTGATGGTGGTTGAATCTTTGAAGAACAAGAATTTCCTCTTGGATTAACCACTTGAATTGAGAAGGAGAAGATGATGTATCAATGCATTCAAACAAGCAGAGCTCTTCCCCCTAATGAAAGTGGGGTTTAGTGAATCATAGCTCCAATTTCAACAACAATTGCCATAAATGAAAATTAAACTAAGTGTCAAGAAAGATGAAGAAGAAGAAGAAAATGCTTAAAAACTCAAAACTCCAGAAGAAAAGTTCCAAGAGCAACCAAAATAGCTCTCCGGGTATCCTCCCGGAAGTGCTAGAGAGTTCTCCAAGTAAAAGTGCTAGTAAGTTCTAAAAGTCTAGAAATCTAAGTGTCAAAAGTTCCCCCCAAGTACAAACTCCTTCTCTATTTATATTAGTCCTAAAACTCCTTCAAAGATCTTCAATTGGGCTAGCAATGTGGGCTTTCTCTTTGTTGAATTTCTGGTTCAATTGAAGAAGTTGCTGGCCTTTGTGAGGAACAGAGGAAGCAGAGCAAGTTGGCAACAATTCTCTGCTTCAATATGGACTATCATACATCATTGGAAAGCTCAGAGTGTCTTCTTTCTAATGCACTTGGAATCATCTTAATTGGAGCTTTGTAGCTCAAGTTATGCTTCCTCAAAGAAGGTAAGGTCAGGCTGCCAAGTTGTTGCCGAACACGCCCCTTTCTTCTCAAGTTGGCAATGTGCCAAGCCTCCCAAGGCTAGAACATGGGGTTGGCGTTGTCCTCAAACACGCCCCCTTGTTGGCACGTTGGCAACGTGCTCGTGCTCCCTTCCAGGGCTGCTTTCTAGCCTTCAACTTTGCTTGTCACGTTGCCTTGGAACACGCCTTTAGAATCTGGCGTTGGCAACGTGCTCGAGCCTTCCTCCAGGCTCCATGCTTGTTGCTTGGCGTTGTCCTTGAACACGCCTATGTTTTTTGGCATTGGCAACGTGGGTAGAGATCCAAGGCTTGGTGCCTTCCAAGCATTACTTCCTGGCGTTGCCTTGGAACACGCCAATGAAAATGGCGTTGGCAACGTGCTCGATGGGTAAGATCCAAGGCTTGGTGCCTTCCAAGCATTACTTCCTGGCGTTGCCTTGGAACACGCCAATGAAAGTGGCGTTGGCAACGTGCTCGATGGGTAAGATCCAAGGCTTGGTGCCTACCAAGCAGTCCTTCCTGGCGTTGCCTTAGAACACGCCAATGAAGGATCTTGTATTAAGAATTTACCAGGATCTTGTTTCTTTTGAGGTAAAGTTTGCTGAACCCATGTATCTAGTTCACCAATGAGCAAGGGAGGTTCACTTTCCCAAGTCTCATTACCAAACAACTTGGCATTCAGTTTCATAATAGCTCCTAGATATTGAGCAACTTGCTCTCCAGTTACATCTTCATCCTCTTCAGAGGAAGAATAGTTTTCAGAGCTCATGAATGGCAGAAGGAGGTTTAATGGGATATCTATGGTCTCTATATGACCTTCAGAGTCCTTTAAGTCCTCAATAAGGAACTCCTTCTTGCTTGAGAGACGTTCCATAAGGTCTTCCTCATTGGGATTCACGTCCTCTCCATCCTCTCTAGGTTCGGTCATGTTGATTATGTCAATGGCCTTGCACTCTCTTTTTGGATTCTCTTCAATATTGCTTGGGAGAGTACTAGGAGGAGTTTCAGTGACTTTCTTACTCAGCTGGCCCACTTGTGCCTCCAAATTTCTGATGGAGGACCTTGTTTCACTCTTGAAACGTAAAGTGGCCTTAGACAGATCAGAGACTATGTTTGCTAAGTTAGAGGTGCTCTGCTCAGAATTCTCTGTCTGTTGCTGAGAAGATGATCGAAAAAGCTTGCTATTGCTAAACCTGTTTCTTCCACCATTATTAAAGCCTTGTTGAGGCTTTTGTTGATCCTTCCATGAGAAATTTGGATGATTTCTCCATGAGGGGTTATAGGTGTTGCCAAAGGCTTCCCCCATGTAATTTACCTCTGCCATTGTAGGGTTTTAAGGATCATAAGCTTCTTCTTCAGAAGATGCCTCTTTAGTGCTGTTGGATGCATTTTGCCATCCATTCAGACTTTGAGAAATCATGTTGACTTGCTGAGTCAACATTTTATTCTGAGCCAATATGGCATTGAGAGCATCAATTTCAAGAACTTCCTTCCTCTGAGGCGTCCCATTATTCACGGAATTCCTCTCAGAAGTGTACATGAATTGGTTATTTGCAACCATTTCAATAAGTTCCTGAGCTTTTGCAGGCGTTTTCTTTAGGTGAATGGATCCACCTACAGAATGGTCCAGTGACATCTTAGAGAACTCAAATAGACCATAATAGAATATATCTATCATAGTCCACTCTGAAAACATGTTAGAAGGACACTTTTTGGTCATCTGCTTGTATCTTTCCCAAGCTTTATAGAGGGATTCACCATTTTTTTGCTTGAAGGTCTGAACATCCACTCTAAGCTTGCTCAGCTTTTGAGGAGGAAAGAATTTAACCAAGAAGGCCATGACCAGCTTATCCCAAGAGTCCAGGCTATCCTTAGGTTGTGAGTTCAACCATGTTCTAGCTCTGTCTCTTACAGCAAAATGGAAAAGCATGATCCTGTAGACTTCAGGATCTACTCCATTAGTCTTAACAGTCTCACAGTCTTCATGAGTTCTCCATTTCTACAAGCTTTTTCTTTATCCCCTCAATCCAATCTTTGCCTCCTAAACCTGAAATCACTTAACACACATATCAAGGTATCTAATGGAATCAAGCTAAATTAAATTTAGCTATTTTAAGACCTAAAAAGTATGTTTTCACTCTTAAGCACAATTAAAGGAGAATTTACAAAATCATGCTATTTTATTGAATAAATGGGAGAAAGGTTGACAAAACCCTCTAAATTCAACACAAGATAAACCCTAAAAATGGGGTTTATCAACCTCCCCACACTTAAACGATAGCATGTCTTCATGCTAAACCAAGAATGAAACAAGGGGTATGACATTTATTCAATGCAACCTATCTATATGCATCCTCTCTAAATGAATGCAACTAAATGCAAAATGATTCTACCTACTTGGTTAAAAATAAATCAATCCTCCAAGAGCATGTATAAACAAGTAGGGATAAGGTCATATGACGATTCACGAATCCTACCAATTCAAGTGTAAAAAGGAAGTTCAAATAGATTTGCAAGAAGAATGCTCCTGAAAGCCAGGAATCAAGGAATCAAGCATCGAACCCTCACCAGAAGTTTTTGCACTCTAGTCGCTCAAGTGTATAGGGTCGATTCTCTCAATTCTCCCCTAATCATGCTTTCCAATATTTGTTTTTTATCTAACAATCAACAATTATTCAATGCATGCATACATTCATCATAAGGTCTTTTCATAGGTTGTAATGGGGCTAGGGTCAAGGTAGGATTGTATATGGTTAAGTGGACTAGAATCTGAATCTTTGATCAACTTAAACTTCCCACCTAACCTACGACACATATACAATTTAAGTGCTAACCTAACTACCCATTCTTCACTTTTCACATACTCATGCATTTCTTTTGATTACCACACATATGCATTGATCTTTATTAATCGTTACTTTGGGACATTTTGTCCCTTTTTATTGCTTTTTTTTCTTTTTCTATAATTTTTTCTTTTTATTCATATATATTTTTTTCTTTTTCTTTATCATTTTTTTCTTTTATTTTTCACAACAAAGCATATACGAAGGCATCAATGCATATGGTTTTACATAAAATTAATACACGAGCATGTACCCAATTCCCTAAATTCCCGATAGAAATATAAAACACTCTTTTATCCCAACCACTGTCCCAAGTTTTCTCATACTTGAATGATACTCACACTTACTAGCCTAAGCTAATCAAAGATCCAAAAAAGGACATTTATTATATTTCGCTTTAAGGCTTGTAATGTGCTAAATTAAAGAACAAAGTGGGTTAATCGTAGGCTCAAAGTTGGCTAACAACGGTTGGTAAAAGGTAGGCTATTTGGGTAAGTGAGCTGAATGAAATGATGGCCTCAATCATATAAACGCATGTATACATGGAATAATGGACATAAAGAATCAAACAAATCAATGATCACAATCATATAAAGAGAACAATTGCACACAAGTGGTTATAAGATGTAACCACATCATTGGGCTCAAGTCTCACAAGCTTGTGTTCTTAGCTCAAAAACATGTTCCACAAATATAAAATTCAAGCTAGTTCCACAAAAAAATTTTTCCAATCAATTCAGGTGGTGCCCTATAGATAAATTCCTTGAAAAAGCTCATTGTTTTGACTAGGCTTATTCTAAATGCAATATTGTGATTGAGAAATTCTAAAAAACTCCTTATTTTAACCCTTTTTCAATTAAAACAAATTTCACATGAAAAAAAGGTCAACTTAGGTTTCATCAATCCAAAATGTTTTTCTAATCACAACCAAAAAGCTAAAACAACTATATAAAGAAAATCAAACTAAAAATATGCAATGTAAAAGTATGCAACAACTAAAATTAAAGTATCCATAATACTAGTATATACAATAAACCCAAAAAGTGCAAAATAAAGCAAAATAACATAAACTAAGAGATAAATGTCCGAAAATGTTCACCCAAACTAGCTATCCACCGACAGCGACGACGGTAACCTCCCAACACTTAGAATGAAGCATCATCCTGGATGCTATTGCTTGGACTCCGGGTGAGGGTCAACGGTCGCATCTGGCTGCTAGGGCTGAGGCTGTGGCTCCTCTGAGGGCTACTGTGCCTCCAGGATAGCCTGTGTCTGTGGTGGTGCCTCTGGCTGAGCCTGCTCCTCCTCGCGCTCCTCCTCCTCGGAAGCGGAAGAAGGGTCAGGAAAAAGGGGCAACTCAATGCCCAGTGCTACAAACATCTAATCTAAGCTATCAAGGCATCACATGATGTGGCATTTACTACGCTCCATGAATCGGAAAAGATGTTGTACCAATAGATATGTTGGCTGTGGTGCTGGTGGTGGTGCTAAAGGTGCTGCTGGTGTAGACGGTCCCGCTGCAGCTGAAGAAGATGAAGGTCCAGCTGCTACTACTGCTCTGGCTCGAGGTCTAGATGGACGCCGGGATGGAGGATTTTCATTCACCCATGTCCCCCACGGAATAAAGTTCTCCTTCCCATCGACTGGGGGTGGTGGTGACACATCATCCGGTCTCCATGGAGCATCGGCTAGCTGAGCCATCGTAGTGACCAAAGTCGGGAATGGGAGTATGCCACGGACATGTGCTCGCCATGTATATCTCCTGATCAATCGAGGAAAGTACACCTCCTTCCCCTTCATAACATATCCGATCAGGATGAGCATGTCATAAAATGTGTGATAGGCATGACATAGTGGGCAAAGATCTGCTGCCATGTCCTAGCCCCTCTCGACAGATGAGCAAACAACATCCCCTTTGGTTTCTGATTATTAGTATCCATCTTCTCGGGGTGGCAATAACACTCCTCAAGGCATCATAATCAAAAGTCATATAATGCATCTCCACCTCCACCTGCTTATAGGCATCTGTGGCACCGGTCTGAGGCAGACAATAGAGTGCATCCTCAATAGCAGCCTCTGTAACTAATATCTATCCACCACGTAGGTAAACCAAATCAAGGTTGTATCTGAAGAGATTACAATAAAATTCCTTGACCCATGATGTGTTCACCCTACCCAACTCCCTATCGATAAAACCTAGACCCATCCCCTGAATACGGGCCTTAATGGATTACCTCAGGTCAGTGGGAATGGCCAGTTTCTTCTCTATGTTGAGGTTCTTCTGCTGATAGGTCAGGAAGCGGAGCACACAGTATAGGTTAGGAAAGCTGTCTGTATCGGTAGGCGACAGTTGCTGATCTGCTTTGTCCTTTTCCGAAAGAGGGTTTTTAGCATAATTGGCAAAAAGGTAAGCAGCGAAAGATTGAGGTTGCTTTATTTTCCTAGAGGTAACCTTTGCTTTTCCTCTATCAGACATCCTGAAAAACAGATATGACAGGATATAAAAAATTAAGCCAAGTAAAGGGATAGAAAGCAAGGATTGATATATGCATGAAGTGAGTCAAAAGAAAATAATTCTTGGAAGTCAAGAAACATAATTCTGAAATCAATGAAAGCCATAAACCAAGAATTCAAGCAATAATTGCACAATGCTTATTTGTTAAGCACATTAATCGTCATACCCAAAAGAATGGAAAAAGGGCAAGTTTTAAATTAAAAAGAAGAGTTAGTTGATTAATCAAGTTAGAAGTTAGAAAACTAGTTCAAAAATTAGTGGTATGACGGGTATTGGCTCAATAGAGATAAGTGCAGAAAATAAGGACAACAAGCACACTCACATTCATGAGGAAGATTCAGTCATTGATGATGAAATACAAATTTGGATAAAGCATATAATAGAAAGCAAGTCATCAACAATGCACAAGGTCACTGAGTTTATAATAATTGGCGTTGAAAGATTGAAACATGCACTAGTGTAACCAAAGGCAAGTTGAAAATCGTTTTGAATTAAAGGGTTACACAAGTGGAATGCACCAATTATTGCAAAAGAATGAACCATATTCAAGAAAAATGCAAGTTAAGGTCAAATGGTGAGCCTAGCATTGGCATCATTGGTCAAGTAAGTTGAAAAGTGAACTTGGACCAAGGAGCCATTTGACTTAACTTGAAAAGCAAAGACACACAAGAAGGTTCAAATTGATGAGTAGGGCAAGGGATTGTTCGACATAGAGATCCAACAAACAATTCCTTGAACTAACTTATTCAATGCAAACCACGGGAAACAAGACAAAAACAGAAATGCTAACCAAAGTAACCTGAGAATTGTACTTGGTGAAGTCAAGTAAATCTCAATTTTCAAAAGTGTCAAGTTCAATTCTAGGTAGCAAGGTTAAAAACAAAACAATTTCTAGAAATTTGGGCAGCATTCCGATAGTAAATTGGATGTTCTCGGATAACAAATTGTAGCAAAATACAAGCATATGAATCCAAAAATTGCAACAAACATGAAAAGAGCAAGAACTGTATATATTCAGGCAGCATCAAACACAACCATACAATGAAAATTCAGCAAAGCAGCAGTTAAGCAATACATAGGAACCGAAAACATAGCACAGCAATAACAAGAATGTACCACAACAGCAACCACTATTCATCAAAGCATGTAACATTCACAAGGTGAATAAGAACGGAGCACTTATCAGGCCTAAGATCATCTAACCACATCCTAACTACCTAACCACAAGTATTTCTATCTAACCTAAGTAAGAAAAATTAGTCAACAAATGGTGGAACCTGGAAGAGAAGCAGTGACGCAGGTGAAACCTGGAAGAGAAGCAGAAATTAGATTTGAAAATGAAAAAGGGTGGGAAGCATTGCAGTGCCGCCCAGTAATGGTGGCGGCGGTTGAGCTCATGGCGGCGCAGAGAATAGCGCGGAGCAGTACAGCAGAGAGTAGGGCAAAGGAACAGAATGGTGGCGTAAGGTAGAGGAGCAAAGTGATGGGTAGGGAAAAATGAAGGTGAAGGGGGCAGAATGGGGAAAGAAAAGAGAAGGGCTTGTGGTGATGGTGGGTGTCTCGTCGGCGGTAATGGAGTTGCTGCGGTAATTTGGGCTAGAGCAGAGAGAAAAAACGGTGAGAGAGAGAAGGGAAGATGGAAGGCGAAGAAAAGGGAGAAAGAAAGAGAAGGAGTGGTCGACGGCGGTGGGCAGTGGTTGTAGGTGGTTGTAGGAAGTGGCTATAGAGGAAGGGAGAAAGAACGTTGGAAGAGAGAAGTGGTTGAGGGATGCGAATGATTAGGGTTCTCGCGTCTCCGGGGGTTATGATTTTGAATCCATGTGTCTGTGTCCTATATGCGTTCTGTGTGGGTGGACGAAAAAGGGATGGACGCGGAAGCGTCCTGTGCGCTTAAGCGCGGAATGGAGATGTGTGCATAGACGCATACGCGTAATGTGCGCGTCCGCGTGGGTGGAGAGTTGGGCCAGAAGAATAGTGTTGGCCTCGGGTTAGCACAACTCTCAGGTCATCAGTATGGATGCTGCACCAACGCATCGACGCGTACACGTCATGTACGCGTCCGCATGGGGTGCAGCTTGCGCAGGAAGCTTAATGTTAGCGCAAGGTTTGCCCAACTCTCTGGATTCATGTATGGGGCTGCAACCACGTATTAACGCGTACGCGTATAGCATGCATACCCATCTTTGCCCCTCTTCTTCTTTTTTTTTTCAGAAACACTAAAAACAGCTTAAAACCTCCCCTAACACTACCTACAACTCAAAACCAATGAAAAATGCAAAATTGCAAAAATCTTTTTAGCTTTTGAGGAATTTTCAAATATAGGCAAAGAAAGCTTGCCTCACAAGCAACTAGTAACCAAATTATTAAAATAGGTATAAGAAGAGGAAACTACCTATGATGGAAACTCAAACCACGTATTAATCAAAATCTACAAGAGAGTAGTAAGAGTTTACCATGGTGGGGTGTCTCCCACCTAGTGATGCATGAAAACTTGTCTCTCATTAAATTTCCCTTCGGCAAGTATACCGAATTTTCGTCAAGTAAAACTCACAATAGAGTGAGGTCGAATCCCACAAGGATTGATTGGTCAAGCAATTTTAGTTAGAAGAATATGCTAGTTGAGCTAAACAGAATTTAGATTGAGATGTAGAAATTTAAATGACTGGAAAGTAAATAACAGAAATTAAAGTGCAGAATCTTAAAAGGGGATTTGGGGTAATGAGCATGAAATTAAATGACAGAAAGTAAAGAGAATGGGTAAGATCAAAAATGGGGAAATCATTGGGTTCAGGAGATGTTGCATTCTCCGGATCAAGTTCATTCTCATCTCTTCCTCAATCAATGCATTCATTGATCTCCTTGGCAATCTTAACTCATTGGATCCCAATTCCTTGGCAATCCAATCTCTCTAAGCTTGAACAATTGCCTAATTCCTTGATTTAATTGCTCATGGGAAGAGATGAAGTGTGGTCACTGATTATACCACATGTATTTCCAAATCAAAGTGTTGGGAGGATTACATGTCACTATATCTGCCCATACCCCAATTTGGTCCAACATGAGAAAGCATTTCTAGCATGATCTCCTCATCCCTTTTCCAAGACTCAAAGGAGATCCAATTATGGAGAGTTTCTTTTCCAAGACAACTAACCAATTGAATTAAGATCGAAAGCTTTCTAGTACGATCAAGAGAAAAGAAAGAAGAAGAAGAAGAATGAAAACTATAATTGATCCATCAAATTACAACAGAGCTCCCTAACCCAATGAAAGGGGTTTAGTTGTTCATAGCTCTAGAAATGAAAAATGACAGAAAAGAAGAATCCATGCTAAAAGTACAGAAAAGTAAATCTATAGAGAGTAGTTCCCAAAAGTGCCAAGCTTCTCTATAGTTCCAAAATACTCCTATATATACCACTCCTCTTGATCTTCTAGTGAGTTCTTCAAGTCTTCGATGTGGGCTTTGGATCTTGAGTTGAAGCAGTTCTCATCTTTAGTGGGCCTAACTTGCAGAGAAATATGAATTAGGCCTTGGGTATTTAGTAAGATTTAACGTTGATTGCCATTGTGGGTTCGAGAATGTTAGTGGCATTCACTTTTTCCACTAACGTTCCAACCTCATATATCCACGTTAAATCCAACGTTAGTGGTCTTAACGTGACCACTAACGTTCCTTTCTCAAAACTTGGCTAACGTTATTGGGACTCACTTTTCCCAATAACGTTGGCTTATACCCCTTCGCAAACATTAATGGGAATCACTTTTCCTATTAACATTGCTTAGTGCCCCTATGTTCCCACGTTAGAGTCCACGTTAGTATAGCTAATGTGACTCTTAACGTAGGTGTGATCCACCTTCGAGAGCGTTAGTGACACTCACCTTTGTCACATTCTCCATGTTGGGACTCACGTTAACTAAGTTAACGTGGCTCTTAATGTAGTAGTGATGCCACCTTCCAACATTAGTGACAAAAGTGAGTGTCACTAACGTTGGCTCTTTGATCTCAACTCCACGTTAACTTTCACGTTAATAGTCTTAACGTGAAAGTTAACGTAGGCAATGCTAGATGGTCCAATGTTAGTGACAAAAGTGAGTGTCACTAACGTTGGCTTTTGTTTCCTCTTCCACGTTAGAGTTCACGTTAACTAAGTTAACGTGACTCTTAACGTGGATCATTGCCAAGTTCTCCAACATTAGTGGTGTTCACTTTTACCATTAACGTTGGAGTTCCTTTTTCTTCTACGTTAACTACCACGTTAACTAAGTTAACGTGGCAAGTAACGTGATCTTTGGATGGCTTCGCAAGCGTTATTGGTGATCACTTTTCTCATTAACGTTGCAAGCTTTACCATTCCACGTTAGTGTTCACGTTAACTAGACTAACGTGGTTCTTCCTTGCTTCCTTTGACCTGAAAACAGGCAATTAAAGTGCATCAAAGCTCTAGCCAAAGTCATGAGATTATGCATCATCAATTTATCATGCAATTCTAGCAAAATACTCATGAAATTATGCAAAGTTCACAAATGTTGCTTGAATCAAGGTGTAAGTGTAATTTCATCCAAAACTTACCTTATTCACTAAGAAAATGCATGAAACTACCCTAAAACAGTAAAGAAAAGGTCAGTGAAACTGGCCTAGATGCCTTGGCATCACAACGCCAAACTTAAAGCTTGCTTGTCCGTAAGCAAGTACTGAAACATAAGAAGAATGAAATGAAATAACAAGAAGATAAGATAGAAGTAGCATTCTTGGTTTATGGGGTTTCATGCGTAGCAACTTAGGTTCTTTCCCTCTAGGTTTCAAGCCTTTATCAAATCCTTAGTCACCTTCTTGATTGCATCCTTTGAGGCTTCTTTCTTATTGATCTTTCCTTCTTTTTCATAGTTATTTTTCTTTTTGCTAAGTGCTTTGTAAGAGGGCGACTCTTTATG
>NC_029777.3:60585667-60586055 GCF_000817695.3 Arachis duranensis
AAATGGTCCTATGCTCTGTCACAGCACGGCTAATCATCTGTCGGTTCTCAATCAGGTTGGAATCGAATCCATTGATTCTTTTGTGTCTGTCACTAACACCCAGCCTTCAGGAGTTTGAAGCTCGTCACATTCATTCAATACCGGAATCTTACTCGAAATACCACAGACAGGGTTAGACTTTCCAGATTCCCGGAATCCTACTCGGAATACCACAGACAAGGTTAGACTTTCCGGATTCCCATGAATGCCGCCATCTATCTAGCTTATACCACAAAGATTCTGTTGGGGAATCTAAGAGATATGCGCCCAGCCTAAAGTAGAACGGAAGTGGTTGTCAGTCACGCGCGTTCATAGGTGAGAATGATTATGAGTGTCACGAATCATCACA
>NC_029777.3:60586169-60605616 GCF_000817695.3 Arachis duranensis
ATTGTATTGAAACTTGAGGTACAGCAGAGCTCCACACCCTTAATCTATGGTGTGTAGAAACTCCACCGTTGAAAATACATAAGTGAAAGGTTCAGGCATGGCCGAATGGCCAGCCCCCAAGAAGGTGATCAAAAGACCGAATGGTCCAAAAGATTCCATAATACACTAGTAAAAAGTCTTATTTATACTAAACTAGCTACTAGGGTTTACATGAGTAAGTAATTGATGCATAAATCCACTTCTGGGGCCCACTTGGTGTATGTTTGGGCTGAGCTTGATCTATTCACGAGCTGAGACTTTTCTTGGAGTTGAACGCCAAGTTATAACGTGTTTTGGGCGTTCAACTCTGGATCATGACGTGTTTCTGGCGTTTAACTCCAGACAGCAGTATGTACTCGGGCGTTCAACGCCATGTTATGTCATCAATTTCCGAATAAAGTATGGACAATTATATATTGCTGGAAAGCTCTAGATGTCTACTTTCCAACGCTGTTGAGAGCGCGCCACTTGGAGTTCTGTAGCTCCAGAAAATCAATTTCGAGTGTAGGGAGGTCAGATTCCAACAGCATCAGCAGTCCTTTTGTCAGCCTTTTCCAGAGTTTTGCTCAAGTCCCTCAATTTCAGCCAAAAATTACCTGAAATCACAGAAAAACACACAAACTCATAGTAAAGTCCAGAAATGTGAATTTAACATAAAAACTAATGAAAACATCCCTAAAAGTAGCTTAAACTTACTAAAAACTACCTAAAAACAATGCCAAAAAGCGTATAAATTATCCGCTCATCAGGTTTCTTCTTGGATAGGTTCTTCCTCTTGTGCTTCTTCTGATGCCCTCTTCCTTAAATGGGGTCTTTTCTGATGTTGAGCTGGAGTCACATGGGTTATGCGTTGGAGTGTAAGTGATCTCCCAAGACCTACCCAAGTTGGATTGCTATCTTCAAAGAAAACCTTAGCTTTCATGCATAATCTAAGGATGGTGCTGGGGTACCAAAGTCTAGCACTCGAGTCTTTCTTCTCGGCTGATTCTTGAATTCCTTCAGCTATAATTTCTTGCACATTGAGGCTTCCACCCCTTATTAGACAATGTACCATGGTGGCTCGAGCAATATTGACCTCAGAATTGTTTGCGGCTAGAAGGATAAATCGTCTCACAAGATCAAACCATCCCTTGGATTCTGGGATGAGGTCTCCTCTCTTGATGAACCGGGGCCTCATATCCAAATATCTTTCCCAGTCAGATCCCACGATGCATATGTCACCTACAATTTCTTCCAATTCATCATTGTCGGGGCCATTGTTCATTCTTTCTTGGTACCCGAGCTCAACAAATTGTGGTTATTTCAGATGAAGAGTTCTAATTATAGCATTTGGGCTGAAATCTACCTCTGTTCCTCTTACATAGCTTTTGAAGGTGGGAGTTATGGTCTTGTCTTGCATTTACCCTTGCTTCCGGGTTAATGAGCTTTTACCAACCCCTTTTCTCAATCTTCTCCCGAATTTGTGGACATTCATCTTCATTGAACTAGAATGTTGATTCGGGCAGTATCTTCTTGTCCTTTATTCGTTTGAACTCGAGCTCATGGAAGGCTGTTTTGAATCTTCCGGCGTCGAAGGAAGCATGCTCCATGGGTTCCTTTCCTCTTCGCCTTTTGGAACTTGATGATGCCATGAGTGAGATTTGAATTGCGAAGATAGTAAACATTAGGGGTTTGAAGATAGAATTCAGTTGGGTTAAGGCAGAATGTGTTTTGGAGAAATGTATTTTGAGATAAGGAAGAAAAGTGGGTTGGATGAATATTTGAGGGGGACTAGATTGGTGAAGGTTCTTTATATAGGCTGGTGGTGATAGTTGAATGGTGTAGATCAATAGCACGACCTTGATAGTGAATGGTTGGGGTTTGGTGCAAGGTGAGCACAAGGATTACCTCCTTTATGGGGTCTTGGTTCGGTCTTCGAAATGATCTATTCCCAATGTTGCATGGCAATACTTCCAAGGACCTTCCCCATGAAGACAAGTGTAAAATTCCCTTGGCCGAATCTCCCTTCATCAATTGCCCCATCAAGTACCATCAATGTACTTTTTGATTCCCTATATACGAAAAGAAAATGTAATGGGTTATTTGAAATTTTTGGTGGGAAAAATTTGTGAACTAACAAAATATTTATTTTTCTTTTGTTTTTACATGACTAAATGCTTTCCATTAATGTAAATCAATCAACCATTAAGCTTCCCATGCATGCACGTTGGTACACCAAACTTGTTTGTGATCACATGGTGCAACAAGTTTGGGGAATAAATCTTCCTCATAGGTGTGTTCAAACCTCACTTGATGTGCATTGAACACCAAACTTATCATGTACTATTCATTGCATGTAGAGGAGCTTTATATGAGTTGTCAAAATTGATTTGAAATTCCATCGAAATTGCCTTATTACTATTATTAGAGATTTAAGAAAAGAGGTATAGAACATGGGTTGCCTCCCATGAAACGCTTCTTTAACGTCATTAGCTTGATGGTTGACCCTTGTCAGGGTGGTTGGTAGTGCTTGAAATCCTCTCCTCTTGCAGTGAACCTATGTCCATTGGCTTTGTTGATAAGCTCCATATGCTCCAAAGATAAGATTTTGTTGATAGTGTACACAGGAGGCACTGAGATGGAATGTGGGGAGGTGAGGTGGTATAGATGGAAAGTATGTAGAGATCACTTCATCACCTTGCGAGAAATTTTTTGTAGGAATTTTCTTATTTCTCCATCTCCTTGGGACTTTCTTCTTTGTAGCTATTGATGCTTGTTTGTTCTCTATAGCTCCTTTCCTTAAGGGATCCTTGTTGTTTTCTCTGCATGAATCTGGTGGTTCTGGTTAGTAGCTCCTTTATTGTTTGTCCACCCTTCAATGGACTTTTTCTGGCTAGTAGCTCCTTTATATACTTGATGTAGAAAGGCATTTGCTTGAGAGCTTTAATAAATGGTATATTTACATCAATAGATGCAAACATATCAAGGAACCTTGAGTACATTCTCCCTGCTACACCACCTTTAAGCCTGTTAGGAAAAGGTGCATATGGGTTCAACACCTCCTTCTTCTTTAGCTCTTCCTTGGATGTAAGTTGAGTTGTATAGCTTCCTTCCTCCTGACTTTCCTTTTGGTTATTTTGGAGGTGTTCTACTCCATTCATACTCCCCTCATTACTTGTGGTTATCATTTTACATTCATCCCATCTTACCTTCTTTGTTTCTCTTCTTGGATTCTTCTCTGTATCACTGGGGAATCCATCCGTGGGTTTGGGAATTTGTTGAGATAAATACCCTACTTGGGACTCCAATCTCTTGATGTTTTCTCCTTGGTTCTTGATATTGGCTCACACTTCTTCCTTAAACACTTTGTTGTCTTGGACTTCTCTGTATAAGTTTTCAAGTAGAGCTTCAATCTTTGAGAGCCTATCATCTGTTGATGATGGTGGGTTGAGATTAGGTGGTTGAGAAGGTGGGTTAGATGGATGTTGGTAATATCTCTGTGAGGTGTTTTGATGAGTAGCATTGTTGTTGGAGTTAAGGTTGTGGCATCTCTGATCTTGCCGTTGGTCTTGTTGGTTTCCCCATCCAAAGTTGGGGTGATTTCTCCATCCAGAGTTGTAAGTTTTGGAGTATGGATCATGGACTTGTCTAGGTAAATTTCCAACATAGTTGGCTTGCTCCCAGTCACCTTCTTCTCCTATGTTTACTCCTTCTTGAGCTGATAATGAGGTGATGGCTGCTGCAACTTGGTTCTCCTCCACCTTCTTGGTAAGATCTGCTAGCTGCTTGGTGATCATCTTGTTTTGAGCTAACAATGTATCCATGTGGTTCAGCTCCATTACTCCTCTGGTGTTACTTCTTTCGGGGGCATAGAAGTAGTCATTTTCAGCAACTGTTTCAATGACATCTATGACTTCTTCAATGGTTTTCTTCTTGTTTAGGGAGCCTTCTGATGAATGATCCACAGCCTTCTTTGACTCATAGGAAAGACCTTCATAGAAGATGTGAAGTTGAACCCACTCATTAAACATCTCTGGTGGGCATCTCCTTGTTAGGTCTTTGAATCTCTCCCATGCTTCATAAAGTGTCTCACCATCTTGTTGTCTAAAAATTTGCACCTAATTTCTTAGCCTATTGATCCTTTGAGGAGGGTAAAATCTTGCTAAAAACTTGTTCACCGCTTCTTCCCAATTAGGGTAAAATCAAGCCATTTGGATGCCTTGTCCCTAAGTGAAAAAGGGAACAAGAGCAACCTATAGACATCTGGATGGACTCCATTGGACTTCACTATGTCACAAATCCTGATGAAGGTAGTTAAGTGTTGGTTAGGATCTTCTTGAGCACCTCCTCCAAATGAGCAATTATTTTGCACAAGAGTGATGAGCTGGGTTTTAGCTCGAAATTGTTGGCATGTATGGTGGGCTTCTGAATGCTGCTTCCACAGTTTCCTGCATTAGGATTGATATAGGATCCTAAAACTCTCCTTTCTTGCCCAGCCCAGTTTGCATGGCCTTCTCTGACATGATTATGAGCTTCTTCTTCATGAATGTTCTCCAAATTCTCTTCCATGTTGGGTTCAAAATACTCTTCTTCTCCTTCCTCAGCACCAATAATCCTTTTCCCTCTTGCTTCCCTTCTTAGTCTCCAAAGGGTTCTTTCAGGTTCTGAATCAAAGGATGTTGAAACCCCTTCTCTTCTCCCTGTCATACAACAAACAGATTGCATAACAGGAGATAAAATGAAAAAACTATTCTTGTTAGAGTAATTGTTAGTGTGAGTGATACAAATTATCAAACAGTTAGTGGGTTAGTGAGCAGAATTATAATCAAAGGAGGAAAGAACAAAAAATAAAAGAGGGTGCAGGGGGTGAGGAAGAAATTAAAATAAACTAAAAGAAATTAACTGAATAAACTAAACAGAAAGAAAAAATGCTCAATCTAGTGATCTTCAAACTTAATCATTGTTGATTCAAAATCAATCCCCGGCAACGGCGCCATAAACTTGATGCATGAAAACTTGTCTCTCAACAAATTTTCCTTCGGCAATTATACCGAATTGTCGTCAAGTAAAACTCACAATAGAGTGAGGTCGAATCCCACAAGGATTGATTGGTCAAGCAATTTTAGTTAGAAGAATATGCTAGTTGAGCTAAATAGATTTTAGATTGAGATGCAGAAATTTAAATGACTGGAAAGTAAATAACAGAAATTAAAGTGCAGAATCTTAAATGGGGATTTGGGGAAATGAGCATGAAATTAAATGGCAGAAAGTAAAGAGAATGGGTAAGATCAGAAATGAAGAAATCATTGGGTTCAGGAGATGTTGCATTCTCCGGATCAAGTTCATTTTCATCTTTTCCTCAATCAATGCATTCATTGATCTCCTTGGCAATCTTAAAGTCATTGGATCCCAATTCCTTGGCAATACAATCTCTCTAAGCTTGAACAATTGCCCAATTCCTCGATTTAATTGCTCATGGGAAGAGATGAAGTGTGGTCACTGATTATACCACATGTATTTCTAAATCAAAGTGTTGGGAGGATTACATGTCACTATATCCGCCCAAACCCCAATTTGGTCCAACATGAGAAAGCATTTCTAGCATGATCTCCTCATCCCTTTTCCAAGGCTCAAAGGAGATCCAATTATGGAGAGTTTCTTTTCCAAGACAACTAACCAATTGAATTAAGATCGAAAGCTTTCTAGTAAGATCAAGAGAAAAGAAAGAAGAAGAAGAATGAAAACTATAATTGATCCATCAAATTACAACAGAGCTCCCTAACCCAATGAAAGGGGTTTAGTTGTTCATAGCTCTAGAAATGAAAAATGACAGAAAAGAAGAACCCATGCTAAAAGTGGAGAAAAGTAAATCTATAGAGAGTAGTTCCCAAAAGTGCCAATCTTCTCTATAGTTCAAAACTACTCCTATATATACTACTCCTCTTGATTTTCTAGTGAGTTCTTCAAGTCTTGGATGTGTGTTTTGGATCTTGAGTTGAAGCAGTTCTCATCTTTAGTGGGCCCAACTTGCAGAGAAATATGAATTAGGCCTTGGGTATTTAGTAAGATTTAACGTTGATTGCCATTGTGGGTTCGAGAACGTTATTGGCAATCACTTTTTCCACTAAGGTTCCAACCTCATATATTCACGTTAAATCCAACGTTCGTGGTCTTAACGTGACCACTAACGTTGCTTTCTCAAAACTTGGCTAACGTTATTGGGACTCACTTTTCCCAATAACGTTGGCTTAAACCCCTTCGCAAACGTTAAGGGAATCACTTTTCCCATTAACGTTGCTTAGTGCCCCTATGTTCCCACGTTAGAGTCCATGTTAGTATAGCTAACGTGACTCTTAACGTAGGTGTGATCCACCTTCGAGAGCGTTAGTGACACTCACCTTTGTCACTAACGCTCCAAATGCCACATTCTCCATGTTGGAACTCACGTTAACTAAGTTAACGTGGCTCTTAACGTAGTAGTGATGCCACCTTCCAACATTAGTGACAAAAGTGAGTGTCACTAACGTTGGCTCTTTGATCTCAACTCCACGTTAACTTTCACGTTAATAGTCTTAACGTGAAAGTTAACGTAGGCAATGCTAGATGGTCTAACGTTAGTGACAAAAGTGAGTGTCACTAACGTTGGCTTTTGTTTCCTCTTCCACGTTAGAGTTCACGTTAACTAAGTTAACGTGACTCTTAACGTGGATCATTGCCAAGTTCTCCAATGTTAGTGGTGTTCACTTTTACCATTAACGTTGGAGTTCCTTTTTCTTCTACGTTAACTACCACGTTAACTTAGTTAACGTGGCAAGTAACGTGAGCTTTGGATGGCTTCGCAGGCGTTATTGATAATCACTTTTCTCATTAACGTTGCAAGCTTTACCATTCCACGTTAGTGTTCATGTTAACTAGGTTAACGTGAATACTAACGTGGTTCTTCCTTGCTTCCTTTGCCCTGAAAACAAGCAATTAAAGTGCATCAAAGCTCTAGCCAAAGTCATGAAATTATGCATCATCATATTATCATGAAATTCTAGCAAAATACTCATGAAATTATGCAAAGTTCACAAAAGTTGCTTAAATCAAGGTGTAAGTGTAATTTCATCCAAAACTTACCTTATTTACTATAAAAATGCATGAAACTACCCTAAAACAGTAAAGAAAAGGTTAGTGAAACTGGCCTAGATGCCATGGCATCACCTAGCACTTTTGGTTTAAGTCCTTAAGTTGGAGATTTGGGAAGCTCATTGTCAAGGTGGCTTATGCTTGTACTCATCCTTGAATCTCCAAGGATCTTTGCTTTTCGATTGGTTGTCAGAAATTCCAACCATCTTCACCAAGCTTGACTGAAGTTCTACCCAAGATATGAGCTCCCACAGTTGGTCTTCATGCTTCGATCTGGGATCCCATATCTTGTTTTCATACCCGTCTTCAAGTTGATCGTCATGATTTTTTCATTTGGGTGGTTGACACATAGAATTCTCTTTAGCACACCAAAGTCTCCTCCTAGACCCACACAAAGTAGCATTCTTCCAATCATGGTCCCTATGCTTTGAAAGTTGGACCTTAATGAGCCTTATACCACATTTTCGACTACTATATAACTCCCTTTTACTTTTAGTTCTATAAAGAGCTCTAAGTTGCCCATCCGTTTCAATCCAACCAAATTCAAGTGAGAAAGTGGAGCTTAAGGGTAAGAATTTCACCCACTTGAATGTTGTGTTGGCTACTGAGTTAGGAAGAGGAACTTCCCCACACTTAGATAGTGCGAGGTCTACTCCCTTATGCTTATCCTTAGTGATTTCCACCTCCTGACAACTGTCTTCAACTTCTCCTTGCTCGGTAACTTCTTCCAATTCCTCTCCATCATTAATCAAGTCAAACTTTGGAGGTTGTGTGAAATCTACTTTAACGTCGGCTTCACATTCATTGAAAGAGTCTTCAACAATGTCATCAATGTTACTTGATGGGGAGTTGTCTTCAATAACTTCAAGTTCAAATTCCATGGGGGAGGATTCCATTTTAGATAAGAATTCATTAATGATGGAATCTTCCTCTTGATTACCCTCTTCAAAGCCTCCAACTATGATATGCTTCGGAGGTTGTTGAAGTTCCCATGGTGGTTTCGCATCTCCTAAATCTTTAACCACTTCCTCCTCTTCTTCAACAATCATGGCTTCCACCAATTGTTCCAATACAAAATCAAACTCCTCATTCTCCACCAGATTTTTCAATCTCTCCTTTATGCTATGTTCTTCTTTTGATCCTTCACATGTGGCAATGGAAGTGCCTTGAGTGCATAGGTATCGAGAGGCTAAAGTTTTTACTACCTTCATCTAGGTGACCATGGATTCTTGTACCTCCCTTTTCATCTCTTCTTGCTCTTGAAGGAATAAAGTGAGAGAATCATCCATCAAGGCTTGGGATGGTTTGGAGGGTTCATCATTTTGTAGGGAGGATTCATAATAGAAAGGTGGTTCTTCTTGGTGAGGGTATGAAGGTGGTTCTTGGGAGTAATTGTGATGGAATTGTAGCGGTTCTTCTATGTATGGTTCATGTTACTCATAAGGTGATTCGTATGGTGAATAAGGATTAGGGTCATATAATGGCATTTGGTAAAAAGGGAGTTGTGAGTATGGTTGAAGGCTATGTTGAGGAGGTGGTCCATAGGCATGTGGTGATGGTTGGTGACACGTACAACAAGGGCTACCGCATCTATTAGATTGATATGTATTAGGATTGGAGTTATACCTATATGAGACCGGAGGTTGTTGCCAATAGGAGTGATCAATTCCTTGAGGCTCCTCCCATCTTTGATCGTTCCATCCTTGATACATGCTATCATTGAGGTTCACAATTCCTACAACACAATCAGAACCAAACTCATAGCCAAGAGAGTGAGAATTCATAGTGGGAAAATGAAATAAAATTATCAAAGTCCTAAAAACTAACAAAAGCTAGCAACAAACAAAAGACACACATATTCACAATATTCACATATATACAATAACCAATAACAAGGCACACAATTGCAGATTCTCCGGCAACAGCGCCATTTTGATGATTCGAAATTTTGATGGTATAGAATTTCACAATAAGATCTTGTTGCAAGTATAGTTTCTAAACCAACTAAAATTCTTTCATACAAAAATTTGTTTGTCACAAGTATAAACCCCTAAAATTAATAACCGAAGTATTCAAACCCCGGGTCGTTCTCCCTAGGAATTGCAATAAAGCATTCTTGTTATTGGTTATGAAGTATGTTTGGGGTTTTTGAGATAAGAAACAAGAATTGTAAATTACAAAAGAAATAAACTAACTAGAAAAGCTCTTGGCAAAGTATGAGAACTGGAAATCCTATCCTAGCTATCTTTATCAATTGTGATGAGAATTGTTCATTGCTTCCACTTAGTTAACCTCTAACCATGGAGGAAAGTCAAGTGGATGGATTTACTTGAGTCCACAAGCCCTAGCCAAATTTCCAAGGGAAAGACTAGCTTTAGTGGCATTCAAGTCAATTAGCAACTTCTAATTATCAATCAACAAAAGAGTTAGATAACTCAAGAGTCACTAATTACTCAACCAAAGTCAAGAGGAACAAAACCTACCTCATAACTAGAAGAAACATTTCAACAAACACAAAGAAGGAAATAAAGGCAAACATTATTAATTGCAAGAATTAAAGGAATCTACAACTAAAAAAGCAAGAGATTAACAATAGAATGGCAAAAGAATTATGAAACAACAAAAAACGTACCAATTGCATTAAGAAGAAGTGTAGATCTACAAAAGAATTCATAAACTACAACTAACAATACAAAGAAACTACAAGGGAAGTAGAATACTACAACTACAAGGGAACAATTAAAGATGAAAAAGGAAATTAGAAAAGAAGAAGAAGTATATCTAGATCTAAGAACTAAGAACGCTAATCTAGAGAGAGGAGAAAGCTTCTCTCTCTAGAAACTAACTAAAGCATGATGAAAACTAAATTCTCAAACTCATTAACTAACTAATTCTAAACTCCCTTATCACTAAGTCTCCCATCCCCCTTCAATTCTTGGTTTAAATAGCATCAGAAATGAGTTGGATTGGGCCCAAAATGCTTTAGAAATCGCTGGCCACGAGTTGCCTTTAGTGAGTCATGTGCAGCTTCCCACGCGTACGGGTACATCACATGTACACATCTTTAAACGTAAAGAAACTATGGTAAATCTTATATGATTTTGAAGCCCTGGATGTTAGCTTTCCAATGCAACTTGAACCGCCTAATTTGGATCTCTGTAGCTCAAGTTATGATCTATTAAGTGCGAAGAGGTCAGGATTGACATCTTTGTGATTCCTTCATTTCTTCCTGAGTTCTCCATTTCTGCATTCTTTTTCTTCAATCCCTGAATCCAGTATTTGCCTACTAAACCTGAAATCACTTAAAAAACATATCAAGGCATCTAATGGAATCAAGGTGAATTAAATTTAGCTATTTTAAGATCTAAAATGCATATTTTCACTCTTAAGCACAATTAAAGGAGAATTTACAAGACCATGCTATTTTATTGATTAAATGGGAGAAAAATTGACAAAACCCTCTAAATTCAACACAAGATAAACCCTAAAAATGGGGTTTATCATAACTAAACCATAACAAATGAAAATAGGCGACTAACTTAAGGATCTTCGGTTTAACTATATAACCCCTTTCCAAATCCTGCAAACCTCCCAACCACCAACAGTAATGGAAAAGCAAACACAAGTATATCAAGCAAAGAATGCACAAGTAGGAAGTAGATAAGGCAATTAGGCAATTAGCAAGTAATGATGCAATCAATTAGGCATTCCAAACAAATCATATATAATGCATATGATGCATGCCTGTCCTAGTGGCTGATGAGTTTCATCTATCGGTTATAAAGCCAGCCCGACAAGTCCTGGTAGCTAACCATTGGAATGTCTCTCTGTCGCGCATCCTCAACTCGAGTTATCCAGAAACATGATTATAATATATAATCCAACACTTTCACTAGTCTATATTTACGGGGGCGAGCTCATCTGGAACTTTCATAGTGTCCGGCCACACTTACGACATAGGGTCAGCATAGTATCGAGCCTCCACCTGGAGCACATGGTGGCTAGCCACTGCTTTCACCCAGGAAAAATTGTATCTCAGATAGGTGGAGTACAAACAATCATAATATCAACAATTCAATTGAGCATATATGCATTAAATCATAGCCATACATTAATATTCATCTCAACCATCTGGCTTTCAAATCATAGTACATAATCTGCCATAATCACCATCATACATCGTCATTCGGCTCATAACATGCTCAGCCATTCGGTTCATCTCATATACAGAACTCCACCACCCTCCTCAATAACTCGTATCATTATCATTCATCATATTCATCATAACATCCCTTTTCTTCACCTATAAATTACTCTTTTCTCTAGCCTTCTCTTAATCACTAGGCATTCTATACCAATTTAAGGTTTAAGGGATGAATTTGAGGGTTTATAAGCGTGAAATATCATCTCAGAAGGTTATGAGCTTGTTGGGAAAGTGAAGAGCTTAGGAACAAAGTTTTGGAAAAGAACTGGGTCGCGTGCGTACGCACAGGGATGTGCGTGCGAACGCCCAGGAATATTTTTTAAACATGTGCATACGCACAGAAAGAAAAATCTTAAGGGTGGCGTGTGCGCACAACGTTTGCTAATGCCGCCATCAGTGTGCCATTCCCAACGTGTGAGTGCGCACAGGCTTGTGCGTACGCACAGCTCGAAATACTTCGTCGGTTGCGCGTGCGCACAGGGCGTGCTAGCGCTACCACTAGCAGTTATGTCTTCGCCAAGTGTGCATGCACACAGGGCTGTGCGTGCACATACAAACCAGAAATCAAAATTCTGCAGAAGTTGCAGAATTCAGATTTTTGGCCCAAACTTCCAACGATCATATCTCCTTCCACAAAATTCAGATTTCCACCAAATTTAAATCATTTTAAAGCTTATAAAATTATCTTTTCTATTGATATAAAAATCATCAAATTTCGAAAACAAATGCTCAAGATATGATCCGTTGAAGTTCATCAAAATTCCATTTTTACCAAAACTCGTAAACTCCCCATTTTCAAAACTTACTCTTACCATTCCATACCAAATAAACCCAAAACTCAACAATTCCAGTCATCAATCGTTTCCATGCCCTTTTCAGTCATCAATCCCCAATTCCATCATATTTAGCTAATTCTCAGTTTAACAAGTTCCATATCATAATCAACATTTCACATCTCAATCTCCAACAAATATTCAACTCATCAATCACCTTATATACATATATACACATATCAATATTACACTTCTATCATGCTCATCAATAAGAGCCTTAGCCAATATCATCAACCAAGAATATTAATCCAAATCACATGCCATATTTCGTGCTTCACCAACCAATACAACCACACACAATCATTTACACCATCATTCATACATATCTAATTCAATCCAAATTACTCAACAGCTATATCAACATTCCAAAGCCCTATCCTAGGGTCACTAGCCTACGTTTTCACACCACATTACATTTTAGATATAGAAAACCAAAACCATACCTTGGGGTTGAGAATCTCAGCTTTCCCAAAGACCAAGAGAGCTAGAGCAAGCCTTCCCTTCACGTTAATTTGATCCTATAACACAAAAGAGCTCAAAATCTCAACATTTTTGCCCATGGAACTCGAAACTAAGGGCTGGAATTTGAAGAATAAAACGTAGCTTATCTCAAGATTGATTGTATGGATCTTTTAGTGCTTGACACTGCGGTCGCGTGGCTGCAAACGGTGCATCAATCGGAGCTCCGGATCAAAAGTTATCAACAATTGAAGTTGGAAGTGAATAGAAACAAAGGTTTTCAATCTTCTCCCTTTCCCTTTCTTTGTGCAGCGTGTGTGTTGTTTTGGGGAGAAGAGAGCTGAGCTCTCATTAATAAATGAGGCTTGGCTGGGCCCTTGGGTCCAACTTGGGTCCGGTTGGCCCGGTTTGGCCCGTTTGGCTCAATCTTGGGCCAATTTCTTTAAAATTGGTGTCGAAATTCACATTTAAAATTTCTCTACCACATTAAACCATAAAAACCTCATTTCTTACTTTCTAGAATATATTTAGTTTATGGTTAGCCATTAATTAACTGGGTTTTACATTCTACCCACCTAAATGAGAATTTTGCCCACAAAATTCAGATTTAGTTACTTGAGAACATGTGTGGGTAGTCTGCTCACATTTCTGACTCAAGCTCCAAGTCGGGCTCCTCAGCACTGGCTCTACTCCATGCCACTTTTACTAATGGAACCTCTTTTCCGTGAAACTTCTTAATACTCATGTCATCAATCTTGACCAGAGTCACCGATGAGTCCAATCTTCTCTTAACTGAACCGATTCAGATTCTAACACATGGCTAGCATCAGGAGTATACCTCCGAATCTGCAACATGTGAAACATGTCGTGCAGCTTTGAAAGGTGAGGCGGTAGAGCCATCCGATACGCCACCGGTCTAACCCTCTCGAGAATCTGAAACGGACCGATGTATCGAGGATTCAGCTTCTTCGTCTTAATCGCTCTACCTACTGCAGTTATTGGAGTAACCTTAAGGAAAGCACAGTCTCCTTCCTCAAACTCTAAGGGCTTCCACCTCTAATCGGCATAACTCTTCTGACGGCCCTGAGCCATGAGCATCCTATCTCTAATTTTCTTAACTTGCTTGGTAGTCTCAGCTATCAATTCCGGCCCAGTCAAACCCTTTATCCCCCGGCCTTATACCAGCATAGCAGAGGTTGGCATTTCCTCCCATATAGAGCCTCATACAAAGCCATTCCGATGCTCGCATGGCAGCTATTGTTGTACACGAACTCCACCAGCGGCATATATCGATCCCAGCTTGCCGGCTGGTCCAAAACACAAGCCCTGAACACATCTTCCAAAGTTTGGATCGTCCTTTCAGATTGACAATCTGTTTGAGGATGGTAAGTTCTACTTAAGCTTAAACGGATTCCAAAAGCTTTTTGAAATGCACCCCAGATCCTCGAAGTGAAACAGAGATCTCTGTCAGAAATTACAGTAGTAGACACACCATGAAGTCTCACAATCTCCTTGATATACAAGCGCACTAACTCCTCTAGAGTACAAGTCATCTGAAGGGGTAAGAAGTGAGCTGACTTTGTCAGCCGGTCCACAATTACCCAAATAGCATCAAAACCAATTCTAGTCCTCGACAATCCCAACACGAAATCCTTCGCAATGCTCTCCCACTTCCATTGCGGGATCCCTAAAGGTTGTATCGTCCCAGAAGGTCTCTCGTGTTTAATCTTCACCTTTTGACAAGTTAAGCACTTTGAGATATATTGCACCACATCATCCTTCATACCAGGCCACCAGAACATTGCCTTTAAGTCATGGTACATCTTAGTACTCCCAGGGTGAACAAAAAATCTGCTTTTGTGCACTTCTTTCAAGATATCCTGTCGCAAAGCCCCAACATCCGGCACAATAATCTGACCAAGCGCATCCACCACAACATTCGCCTTCCCTGGATGGTAATTCAACTTAAAATCGTAGTCCTTTAGTAACTCCATCCACCTCATCTGTCACACATTAAGCTCTTTCTGATTAAAGAGGTATTTCAGGCTCTTATGATAAGAGAAAGCTCGAAACTTAACCCCATAGAGGTAATGCCTCCACACCTTTAGCGTAAACACAACCGCAGCGAGTTCGAGGTCGTGGGTCGGGTAATTAACTTGATGAGGTCTTAACTGTCGTGAGGCATACGCCACCACATTTCGGTGCTGTATCAGCATGCACCTCAGACCCTTCACTGAGGCATCACAATACACCTCGAATGGTTCATTCGACTTGGGTAACAAATGCACCTTTAACATATAGATCTGAAAGAGCACCAAGCTTTTTTGCATTTAGGCATCCATATAGACGGTACACTCTAGCGTGTTAACTTGCTCATAGGTATTACAGTCAGTAAGGATTCAAAGCTCCACAATTCCTTTTAATGTCTCATACTTACAAGCTTCATCTCCTGCGTCCAAAAGTATCGCTTTAAGGAACAACAGTGCCTCGATGGTTACAGTTAGGATTCATATGCAATATTAATATAAGTCTGAGTTGATTTTCAGAAAGGCATTATGATCGAAAGACGAATGATCACTATGAACGGTGTTCGTGAGGAGTTAGAAAGAAAATCTTGTATACGGTGAAATAGAGTTATACCGAAATAATGGAATGCACAAGGAGAGGAACCTAGGTGCACCTCAATAAAAGTTCAAATCAAGGACCCTTTTGGTAGGAAGAACAAAGCGTATAGAGTCAAAGGAATCTTAGCTGACTTTGAAGGATACGGTTTGTTAATAGGAGAAATTCTATTCACAGCGAGCTCTCAAGGTTCAAGGATTACGTGATTATACCGGGACAAGCTGAAACTCATCTTGGAAGAAACAAGGTTCATGCGCATTAAGAGTACCACTGGAAAGATGATTTAGTCATTTAAGAAGAACTCCGGATAGAGTTTTAACGCAAGTTTCAAAAGGAAGATTAGACCGGGTTACAAGGATTTGTTGGCACATTTCTTCTCGTATAAAGTCCACCGTCCTCCTCTCCCTCTTAACTGGCATAACGGGTGCTTTTCACAAGATAACACCTAGTTGGATAATTCTTTCTTCCAGTACTCCCTTCAACTCAATCCTAAGCTCTACTGATTGTAATGGTGTTTTCACTTGTGGTGCAATCAACCACTGATCCGGCTTTCGGCACGAGTCTATCACAAGCTCACTCTCTCTTTGAGATGGAAATTCAGGTACACCTTCAAGAGTTGTCTCGAAAACTTTCTCGTAGTAGGAAGTTAGTCTCATCTTCACACGCCTCTTAGCAATTAACAGCAAAAGGTTGAATTCTCTCTATTCCTCTTCTTTTAATTTTCATCATTACTAGATTCCAAACAATAACTTTACGTACCCCTCAACACTCCTCATTCTTGAGATATAATCCAACCTGCTTTCGCCATGAAAATTTGATCCTTATCCTTCAAGAGCTTAGCCACTACCTTAAGTTAACTAGATATTACCCCGTCTTCACAAAAAATAGTCTTTGGCTAGTCATCGAGTTGGACTTCACAATTATCAAAACTTATCATGTGTCACAAATGATCATTACATTTAATGGTATGCAAGGTAGTTAAAGATTCAACTGCTAATTTGCAATTACCTCGGGTCTGAGAATCAGATTCGGTTGCATCCTGGCCTTCTCTATATCGATAGATCCAAGACATATGCCCTGGTCTCCCGCACCTGTAACATATGTCTAGTCCGGCCCTGCATGGTCTATTTGGATGGTATTTGGTGCATCTCGTGCACTTCAAATCTTCTGGGTGAGTACTAGTCTGCCCCTCTGAATCCTGTCCCTGACAGTTGTCACCTCTTCGATCATAGTTCCAGTACTTAAAATGGGCAGCGACATAATGACTTCTTTTTGAAACTTTGGCTCCTAGGTGTAATCTTTCCCTTTTTCTTTCTGAAGGGTTCCCGGCGATTACTTCTTGCATCCTAAGTTCTCCTTGAGATTTCTCTCATTGCCCGAGCCGTGCTAACTTGCTCCGAATAACCCACTGGTACTCCAGTACTCGGAACATTATCTCCACCTTCATATATATTACCACCATCATTGCCGGCTCCAGCTTGTGGTTCCATTCCATCCGTCACTCGGATGGTCGCAGCAGTAACAACTCAAAGGGCAGTGACAACACTCATCATTTCGATCACAAAATCGGTTAAACTACCTACCGGTATGGTTACCTCATTAGCTCTCCGTCCTTGACCTCGATTACGCTTATGATCGTGCCCACGAGACGCCATTTGGTTCCTATACAGACCAAACAATTGATATCAAGTTGATCAGTCTTAATATCAAAAGTCTAATGCTTCAAAGTCCCAAATGCATGCTCATGAACGTTTATGCCAGTTATATCAGTCAGATATCCTAATAGCACATAAACACAGACACAGAGAATGCACAGAAGCATAGTCAGTCTATCCCTCAGGCTCTACCGGAACGTACTGCTCTGATACCATAATGTAACACCCTACCACACAGAGTGTTATGCAAAAATGGCAAGGTATAGTATTGCAAAAATGTTCATAACTAGGAGCATTTGAAGAAAAGGGGGTAAATCAAAACCGTTTTAATCGAGAAGCGCAACACTCCGATCGATAACATAAATGAGCAGATAGAGAGTAAGCTGACACTAAGAGATATACAAAAGAGTACCAAAATACATATATCAAAACTCGAGACTCGGCTTGTGAAGATAACCGGTCTGAGCATATAAGCATACATACATATATTAAGGAACTTCCCAAAAGATAACCCAAAAGACAAAATACAAAACCTGTTTGTCCAAAATAACCTCTAAGAGGAGTTAATACAAAATATACATACAGTGGAGAGTATAAGAATCTAACAAGTATAAAATGATCAAAATAAAATCCAAAAGCTAAGGATCTCTGCTAAAAGGAAGTCTCTAGCATGCCTCAGCGAGGAGCCTCACGACCTGTATCTGAAAACCACAAAATTTGCATGGATGAGAACCAGAGGTTCTCAGCATGGTAACGTTGCCCAAATATCTAACATGTAATGTCCTGGGAAAGCCGAAGGCAATCCTAGAACTTCCAGATTATAATCAAAGCGTATAAACATAACTAAACCATAACAAATGTAAATAAGCGACTAACTTAGGGATCTTCGATCTAACTATATATCCCATTTCTAAATCATGCGAACCTCTCAACCGCCAACAGTAATGGAAAAGCAAACACAAGTATATCAAGTAAAGAATGCACAAGTAGGAAGCAGATAAGGCAATTAGGCAATTAGCAAGTAATGATGCAATCAATTAGGCATTCCAAACAAATCACATATAATGCATATGATGCATGCCTGTCCTAGTGGCTGATGAGTCTCATCTGTCGGTTATAAAGCCAGCCCGACAAGTCCTGGTAGCTAACCATTGGACTGTCCCTCTGTGGCGCATCCCCAACTCGAGTTACCCACAAACATAATTATAATATATAATCCAACACCTTCACTGGTGTATATTTACGGGGGCGAGCTCATCTGGAACTTTCATAGTGTCCGGCTACACTTACGATATAGGGTCAGTAGAGTATCGAGCCTCCACCTGGAGCACGTGGTGGCTATCCACTGCTTTCACCAAGGGAAACTTGTATCTCAGATAGGTGGAGTGCAAATAATCATAATATCAACAATTTAATTTATCATATATGAATTTAATCACAGCCATACATTAATATTCATCTCAGCCATCCAACTTTCAAATCATAGTACATAATCAGCCATAATCACCATTATACACCGTCATTTGGCTCATAACATGCTCAGCCATTCGGTTCATCTCATATACAGTACTCTACCACCCTCATCAACAACTCGTACATCATCATTCATTATATTCATCATAACATCCCTTTTCTTCACCCATAAATTACCCTTTTCTCTAGCCTTCTCTCAATTACTAGGCGTTTTATACCAATTTAAGGTTTAAGGGATGAATTTGGGGGTTTATAAGTGTGAAATAACATCTCAGAAGGTTACGAGCTTGTTAGAAAAGTGAAGAGCTTGGAAACAAAGTTTTAGAAAAGAATTGGGTTGTGTGCGTACTGGTACATGATGACAAGTCATCATATACCCATTTTTCAAGCTAATTTCACTTGTTTTATTAGTCTTTATGCACTTTCTTGCATCCTAAGTAAGTGATTTAGAATGAAAATGCACAACTTCTTTAAATCAAACAACCACCATGAAATTAATGTTAACTCATAAGGTTTACGCTGAATTTAATTGATTTTTAATTGATTTATAAGCCTTGTGAATTTAGTGATACTTTGAGTGGTTATTTTGTTTGATTGTAGGTGAAGAAAAGAAGAAAGGGGAAAGCGTGGCCTAAGAAAGTGTGGCCAAAGGAGAAAAAGGCGTGGCGCATAAAGGAGGAATGCAAGTATTGCCCTCCATAAGGGCACACTGCCCTTTAGGAGGGCAACATAAGGGAACAAGGCTTGATGAGGCAACTCTGCGCTGCCCACGACAAGGGCAGAGCACAAAATTGTGCCTTGGATCAAAGAAGAGCAAAACCTTGCCTTGCCCTCCACAAGGGTAGTATCGGGCCTTCATGGAAAATAAATCAAAGGAAAAAGTTTACCCTTGCTTGCCACAAGAGTCGAACACGGCACAATGAGGAAGCAAGGAACTAGGCCTCATTATGGTGCCAAGAAAGCCAAGGAAAAATAGTAGCGTGTGCATCGGCCAAGTCTCGAACACGGGACTTCAATTTGGAAACACTGCCCTGCCCTCCGCGAGGGCAGGGCAG
>NC_029777.3:60605781-60605955 GCF_000817695.3 Arachis duranensis
TATGTAATTCATTGGTAGGAACTTCAGATAAGCGCATGAAGATGCCTTCCCTTCCGTCTTTCTGCTTTCCTACTGTCTTCAACCAATCCTTCTTACTCCTTTCCATGGCAAGCTTAAGCAAGGGTTTCACCGTTGTCAGTGGCTACCTCCCATCCTCTCAGTGAAAGCGATTGT
>NC_029777.3:60607264-60608432 GCF_000817695.3 Arachis duranensis
GTGGCCCAAAGCACTCTGTCTTCCAGTATTACCACCGGATACATTCATGCCACAGACACATAATTGGGTGAACCTTTTCAGATTGTGACTCAGCTTTGCTAAAGTCCCCAATTAGAGGTGTCCAGGGTTCTTAAGCACATTCTTATTTGCCTTGGATCACAACTTTATTTCTTTCTTTTCTCTTCCTTTTTTTTTCGTTTTCTTCTTTTTTTTTTTTGAATAGAAATGCTTTTTTTTTTCTTGCTTCAAGAATCATTTTGATGATTTTTTAGATCCTCAGTAACATGTCTCCTTTTTCATCATTCTTTCAAGAGCCAACATTCATGAACCATAAATTCAAGATACATATGCACTGTTTAAGCATACATTCAGAAAACAAAAAAATATTGCCACCACATCAAAATAATCAAACTGTTATAAAATTCAAAATTCATGCAATTCTTTCTTTTATCAATTAAGCACATTTTTATTTAAGAAAGGTGATGGATTCATAGGACATTCATAACTTTAAGGCATAGACACTAAGACACTAATGATCATAAGACACAAACATAGATAAACATAAGCATGAAAATTCGAAAAACAAGAAAATAAAGAATAAGGAGATTAAAGAACGGGTCCACCTTAGTGATGGCGGCTTGTTCTTCCTCTTGAAGGTCTTATGGAGTGCTTGAGCTCCTCAATGTCTCTTCCTTGTCTTTGTTGCTGCTCTCTCATGATTCTTTGATCTTCTCTAATCTCATAGAGGAGGATGGAATGTTCTTGGTGCTCCACCCCTAGTTGTCCCATGTTGGAACTCAATTCTCCTAGGGAGGTGTTAATTTGCTTCCAATGGTCTTGTGGAGGAAAGTGTATCCCTTGAGGCATCTCAGGGATCCCATGATGAGAGGGGTCTCTTGTTTGCTCCATCATTTTCTTAGTGATGGGCTTGAGGTCATGCCTTCTCAGTTGAACCGGCTTTCCTCTTGAATCTCTCTTTCATTAGGTGCCCTCTTCACAAATGTCTGTGAGGACTTGGTCCAACCTTTGATCAAAGTTGACCCTTTTTGAGTGAAAAAGGGACCTCGGAGATCACCTTCTTCTTGGCCACAACTTCATAGAAGTGGTCTTGATGCACCCTTGAGATGAATCTCTCCATCTCCCATGACTCGGAGGTGAAAGCTTTTGC
>NC_029777.3:60612462-60612923 GCF_000817695.3 Arachis duranensis
AAAATGAGAATGCATATGAGACACACAAAACACTCAAGTCAATTGAATTCAAAGATCAGAGCACGAAAATTATCAAGAATTACTTGAAAATCCTTAAGACACATGAATGAATGCATGCAATTGACACCAAACTTATGATGAGACAATAGACTCAAACAAGAAATATTTTTGGATTTTATGATTTTTCTGAATTTTTTTGTGTTTTTCGAAAATTAAGTGGAAAAAGGTATCAAAATTCTTAATGAGAATTCCAGGAATCAGTGCAATTCTTAAGTTTGGTGTTGTGATGAGCGGATATTTTATACACTTTTTGGTGGTATTTTCATGTAGTTTTTAGTATGCTTTAGTCACTTTTTAGTATATTTTTATTAGTTTTTATGCAAAAATCACATTTCTAGAATTTACTATGAGTTTGTGTGTTTTTCTATAATTTCAGGTATTTTCTGGCTGAAATTGAGAGA
>NC_029777.3:60614965-60615702 GCF_000817695.3 Arachis duranensis
ATATACTAAAAACTAACTATATCATACCAAAAACATACTAAAAACAATGCCAAAAAGCATACAAATTATCCGCTCATCACTTGCCACAAGAGTTGAACACGGCACAATGAGGAAGCAAGGAACTAGGCCTCATTATGGTGCCAAGAAAGCCAAGGAAAAATAGTAGCATGTGCATCGGCCAAGTCTCAAACACGGGACTTCAATTTGGAAACACTGCCCTGCCCTCCGCGAGGGCAGGGCAGGATTTTGTTATGGCACGGCCAGCGCACCAACCTGGCGCACCAAGGCATCATTCGGCAGCACCAGCAGCGCGCACAGGCACCAAAATGGCGCACCAGAAATTTCTGCCTTGCGAGGGCAGGGCAGCATCCTGCAGCACACACCAACGCACCACGCTCGCACCAAGGCTGCACGCATCAATTTTCTGCCCTGCCCTCCACAAGGGCAGGGCAGCCTCCTAGAAGCTAATTCTTCATGGGCTAAAATTGGATTAAAAATCCAATAAAATTCATTTCTTCACCAAATCAAAAGCCCATCCAAATCCCAAGATCCAAGAATAGAAAGTATATAAATAGGAGATAGTTTGATGTAATTAGGACCTTTCACCTTTTCTTTTACTTTTGAACTTTGAATTTTCCTTTGAACCTTTACTTTTATTTTGAGCTTTTGAGCTTTCTCTTAGGGACCTTACTGAGATTTCAGAGAATTGGGGAGGAGAATTGATCTCTCTTCTTCCT
>NC_029777.3:60616728-60621017 GCF_000817695.3 Arachis duranensis
ACTGTGAAAACCAATGGTGTGCCTCCTGATAGCTACAAGTTGTTGCTCTTTCCATTTTCTCTCAGAGACAAAGCCACTCAATGGCTAGAGAAATTTCCAAAAGAGAGCATCAACACTTGGAATGACTTGGTGAGCAAGTTTCTTGCCAAATTTTATCCCCCTCAAAGGATCATAAGATTGAAGACTGAGGTGCAGACATTCACTCAAATGGAGGCTGAAAATTTATATGAAGCATGGGAAAGATATAAGGCACTATTGAGGAAATGTCTACCAAAGATGTTCACTGAGTGGGACAAGCTGCAGAATTTCTATGAGGGGCTCACTCTTAAGGCTCAAGAAGCACTTGATCATTCAGCTGGAGGCTCTTTACAACTCATGAAAACTACAGAGGAAGCTCAAAACCTCATCGATATGGTGGCCAATAACCAATATTTCTTTGCTCATCAAAGATAATGCCAACCATCACAAAGAAGAGGAGTAATGGAGTTGGAAGGAGTGGATTCAATTCTAGCTCAGAAAAAGATAATGCAGCAGCAAATTCAACAACAATTTGAGCAAATGGCCAAAAGGATTGATGGCTTGCAAGTTGCATCAGTAAGTGCCACAAGCCAACCATCAACTACTTGGGGGCAAAATGAAGAAATTCAAGAGGAGCAACAGCAAGAGCAAGTCCAATACATGCACAACCAAAATCCTGGACTTAATGAAGTCTATGGAGATACTTATAACCCTTCTTGGAAGAACCATCCCAACCTCAGATGGGGAGACAACCACAATCAAAGCCAACAGCCATGGCAAAGGAACTCAAGCCAAAACAATTGGAAAAACACAAACCACAACAACCAGCCAAACACTAACCAAAACACATACAGAAAACCACTAAACACTTATCCCAACTCTAACCATTATCCACCCAATAACCACCCAACTAACCAAAACACCTATCATCATCCATCAACAACCCAAAACCAACCAATCTCACAAGACTCTCAGAGGATCACTAATCTAGAAATGCTCATGGAAAAGATGATGGAAAACCAAGAATTAACAACAAAAAACCAAGAAGCTTCCATGAAGAACTTAGAAAGGCAAATTGGGCAAATTTCCAAACAAATTTCTGTTGAAAAACCATCAAGCTCACTACCAAGTGACACCATTCCTAACCCAAAAGAAGAATGCAAAGCTGTGCAATTAAGGAGTGGAAAGACATTAGTGGATAGCAACCAAGGAGTAACCAAGAAACTTATGGAGAATGACAAAAAGCCAACAAAGAATGATGATGCTAACAACAAGGACATAACAAGCGAGAATGTCCCAGAAAAATTCACAGAGGAAAACAACCAACCACGGAATCTAAAAAAAGGAAAGCAGATCAGGGAAGAACCAAATCCAAGACAACATCAAGTGGAGAAGAGCTCAACACCACCACTACCATATCCCCAAAGATTCCACAAAGAGACAAAGGATCATCCACAGAGATTCCAAAAAGAAGCAAAAGATCAACATTTCCACAAATTCCTTGAGATTTTCAAGAAGCTAGAGATCAACATACCCTTGGCTGAGGCATTGGAGCAAATGCCTCTATATGCCAAGTTCTTAAAGGAGCTCATTAACAAGAAAAGGAACTGGAATGAGAAGGAGACGGTAATGCTCAGTGAGGAATGTAGTGCTGTGCTCCAAAAAGGAATTCCACCAAAGCTTAAAGATCCAGGGAGTTTTGTAGTGTCATGCACCATAGGCAAACTATCCTTGGACAAAACTCTCTGTGATCTTGGAGCTAGTATCAACTTAATGCCCTTATCCATGATGAAGAAGCTTGCCATAGAAGAACTTAAACCCACCAGGATGTCACTAGTCATGGCCGACAGATCAATCAAGACACCAAATGGAATTGTGGAAAATTTGTTAGTAAAGGTTGGAGAGTTTATCTTCCCTGCGGACTTTGTAATCCTAGACACCGACGAGGAAGGCAACAATTCAATCATCTTGGGAAGACCATTTCTAGCAACTGCAAGAGCCATTATAGATGTGGAAAAAGGAGAAATGATTTTCAGAGTACACAATGAGCAAATAATCATAAATGTTTTTAAGTCAATGCAACACCCTCCTGAGAAGGAAGATCATTTGAGAGTGGATATGATAGAGAGCCTGGTGGAAGAAATGTTAGACATTAATCATCATGAGCAAGAAAAAGATAATCAAGAAACAATAGAGGAACACGCAGCTGAGGTTTCCATAGACAAATGGGTGGAACCAAGCAAGAAAGAAGAGGTGCAAAAGCAAGAACTGAAGCCATTACCTTCTCATCTCAAATATGCATTTCTTGGCACTTCAGAGAGCTTTCCAGTGATCATTAATTCATCTTTGACAAAGAAAGAAGAAGGAGAGCTTCTTGATGTTCTCAGAGCTCACAAGGATGCTTTAGGATGGACCATTGATGACCTGAAGGGCATTAGCCCTACAGTATGTATGCATAAAATTCTTTTGGAGGACAATTCCAAAGCAGTAATTCAACCTCAGAGAAGACTAAATCCTGCAATGAAGGAAGTCGTCCAGAAGGAAGTAATGAAATTGTGGAATGCAGGAATCATATATCCTATTTCCGATAGCTCATGGATAAGCCCAGTCCAAGTGGTACCAAAGAAGGGTGGGATGACAGTCATTATTAATGAGAGGAGTGAACTCATTCCCACAAGAACTGTGACGGGGTGGAGGATGTGTATTGACTATAGAAGGTTGAATGATGCCACACGCAAAAATCACTTCCCACTTCCTTTCATTGATCAAATGCTTGAAAGGTTGGCTGGTCATGCTTATTATTGCTTCTTGGATGGCTATTCTGGGTATAATCAGATAGTGGTAGATCCAAAGGATCAAGAAAAGACTTCATTCACATGCCCAGTTGGAGTTTTTGCTTATAGAAGAATGCCATTCGGATTATGCAATGCCCCAGCCACTTTTCAAAGGTGTATGCTCTCCATTTTCTCATATATGGTTGAAAAATTTTTAAAGGTTTTCATGGATGACTTCTCTGTTTTTTGTGATAATTTCAATACTTGCTTGACTTCTCTGTTTTTGGTGATAATTTCAATACTTGCTTAAACCATCTAACTCTTGTCTTGAAACGGTGCCAAGAAACTAATTTGGTTTTGAACTGGGAGAAGTGCCATTTCATGGTGCCTGAGGGGATTGTTCTTGGTCATAAAGTTTCAAGAAAAGGGATAGAGGTTGACAAGGCAAAAGTGGAAATAATAGAAAAGCTCCCTCCACCAACTAATGTGAAATCTGTTAGAAGTTTCTTGGGGCATGCAGGATTTTATAGAAGGTTTATCAAAGATTTTTCAAAAATAGCCAAACCTTTGAGTAACCTGTTAATGATTGATAAACCCTTTGTTTTTGATGAAAATTGCCAGCATGCCTTTGAAACTTTAAAACATAAACTCACAACAGCACCAATTATCACACCCCCGGATTGGAACTTACCGTTTGAACTCATGTGTGATGCAAGTGATATTGCAATTGGTGCTGTACTTGGACAAAAGAAGGGAAATTTGCATCATGTCATATATTATGCAAGTAAAGTATTGAATGAGGCTCAAAAAAACTACACTACAACAGAGAAGGAATTGTTAGCTGTAGTCTATGCATTTGACAAGTTTAGATCGTACTTGATAGGATCTAAAATTGTGGTTTATACCGATCATGCCGCCCTCAAGTATTTGATGTCAAAGCAGGATGCTAAACCAAGACTTATCAGGTGGATTCTACTCCTACAAGAATTTGACATTGAGGTAAGGGACAGGAAGGGCAATGAAAACCGAGTTGCTGATCATTTGTCAAGGCTGCCACAAGAAACAATTCAAAAGGCCTCACAACCTGTGAATGAAAGCTTCCCAGATGAACATCTTATGCTGATCCAACAAACACCATGGTTCGCTGATATAGCAAACTACAAAGTGGGGAGGAAGATACCTCAAGAATTCACGATGCAATAAGTGAAGAAACTAATCAATGAAGCAAGGAAGTTCTTGTGGGATGAACCTTATCTGTTCAAAAGATGTTCTGATGGAATAATTAGGAGATGTGTCCTTGAGAGTGAAATAAGAGATATATTATGGCATTGCCATGGCTCAGCTTATGGTGGACACTTTGGTCCAGAAAGAACAGCTGCAAAGATATTGCAAAGTGGTTTCTAATGGCCAACTATCTTCAAAGATGCCAGAGAGTTTGTCCACCAATGTAATGAATGCCAGAGAGCAGGAGGATTAACAAGAAGGAATGAGATGCCG
>NC_029777.3:60621390-60622716 GCF_000817695.3 Arachis duranensis
TTCCACGTTTAAGCTCCAGTTTGACCTCAAACTGGAGCTTAAACGTGTTCGACCAAGAATTGCCTCCAGGGTTGCAATCTTTATTTCCACGTTTAAGCTTCAGTTTAACCTTAAACTGAAGCTTAAACGTGTTCGAGTAATTACCCTCCTGGGTTGCTTTCTTCCAATTCCACGTTTAAGTTTCAGTTTAACCTTAAACTGAAACTTAAACTTCAACTTAAACGCCACTCTTTGAAAGGGTTTATGGGCCAATTATATTGAGGTTTAAGTTAGCATTTGAGCACAAATATTAACTTAAACCTATTATGGTATGAAACCCAATTGAATATCATGGTTTATGGGATTGGGCCTGAAGAATTGATGAGTCTGGAACTTCAATTTGTTGAGTCTTGTGTCATTACTTGTTTGTCACTAAGTTTGCCCAATGAATGTTACAGAGTTGGATCATAGCCTCATCAGGATTATGGATCATAAACCCAAAGCAAAAAGGAAATCAGGGAAAGGCCTCAAAGCCCAAGAATCACAACAGAAGCTCAATTTAGAAAGTGTATAAATAGGATAGAATTGAAGTTAGTTAGCACTTTTTGACACTTTGAAATTTGCCCCTGAGGGGGAACTTTTTGACACTTTAGAACTTTTCATAAATTTTGTAATTGAATTCTGAGCTATGACTCACTAAACCCCTTTCATTGGGTTAGGGAGCTCTATTGTAATTCAATGAATCAATAATAGTTTTATCCTCTTCTTCAATCTTTTCTCTTGAATTTTGTTAGAAAGCTTCTCGATCTAATTCCATTGGGTAGTTGTCTTGGGAAAGAAACTATCCATAATTGGAATCCTTCGGAACCTTGGGAAAGGAATAGAGGATTCATGCTATAGAAGCTTTCTCACAGTGAATTGGATTGGGGTTTGGATGGATATTGTGACATGTAATCCTACCAAATTGTGGTTCATGAAACTGTGTGGTATAATCAGTGATCGAGCATCATCTCTTCTTATGAACATTTAAACCAAGGGATTGGGAATTTGTTTGTTTTTAGAGAGAATTGGTGAGCCAAGGGATTGGGATCCAATCATATAAGATTGCCAAGCAAAATTCAATGAATGCATTGGTTGAGGAAGGGATAAAAATGTTTTGATTCGGAGATCTCAATATCTCCTAATACCCAATGAACTCCCCATTTCTGATCTACACTTTCTCTTTACACTCTGCAATTAAATTCATGCAATCACCCCCATCCCATTTAATTCCAGCAATTTAGTTTCTCGCTCTTTAATTCATGCAATTTAAGATTATGCCATTCTCATCTAAATCTTGATTCCGCT
>NC_029777.3:60623529-60624145 GCF_000817695.3 Arachis duranensis
GATACAATTCTAGCCCAAAACAAGGTGTTTGCCAAGCAACTAGCAGAGCTTACCAGGAAGTTAGACACAAAGCAAGTGGCTGCAATACACACACAAGATCAAGAGGAAGTAAGCATTGAAGGAAATGATTGGGAAGAGGCCAACTATGTGGGAAACTAACAAAGGCAATCATATGATCCACATTCCAACACTTACAACCCAGGATGGAAAAACCACCCAAACTTTGGGTGGGGAAACCAGCAAAGCCAACCACAAAACCACAAACCTTACAACCACAACCAACATAACAATTCCATATACCAAAACTCCAACCAAAGATCATACCAAGCCACACAAAACACTTACTCCCAACCACCATATCATGGCCAAAATAACCAACCTGCCCAATCCGATCCGCACCAACAATTTCAAGATCAATTAAACAGGATAGAAGGAAGGTTAGTAAACATGGGTCAGGACATAAGTGAGTTGAAAAGTTTTAGGGACGATGTGAGATCGACCTTAAGGAACCATGGCGAAAAACTCAAGTGGATGGAGGCTCGAGTAGAACTTTCTCAACAGACCCCTAAGTCAACTGAAGTGTTCCCTAGTGACACAGAAAAGAATCCTAAAGGGG
>NC_029777.3:60628230-60629588 GCF_000817695.3 Arachis duranensis
AAGAAGAAGAGAATTTGAGTAGAGAGGGAGAAGAGGGGTTCGGCTATAGGAGAGAAGAAGGGGTTTGTGTTGTGTGAAAAAGAAGAAGAAAGGAGAGGTATTTATAGGGAGAGGGGGGGTTAGGTTTCGGCCATTTTGGGTGGGAATGGGTGGGAAATTGAATTTGAATGTAATGGAGGTAGGTGGGGTTTATGGGGAAGAGGAGGTTGATGTGAATGGTGCATGGGGTAATTGGGAAGAGGAATTGATGTGATTGGTGAAGGTTTTTGGGAAGGGTGACATTGAGAATGAGATTTGGATTAGGAGAGTGTGAATAGGATTAAAAGAAAAGGTAGGTGGGGATCCTGTGGGGTCCACAGATCCTGAGGTGAAAAGAAATACCATTCCTTCACCATATAGGCATGTAAAATGCCTTCGTGCATCATTCTGGCGTTTAAACGCCCATTGGTGCATGTTCTGGGTGTTAAACGCCCATGTGATGCTTGTTTCTGGCGTTGAACGCCAGTTTCAAGCTTGTTTCTGGCGTTCAGCGCCAGATTGTCCTCTGTCTGCGCATCCTGGCGTTAAACGCCAGGATGTTGCTTGTTTTGGGCATTCAGCGCCAGGAAGATGCTCTGTTCTGGCGCTGAACGCCCGCCAGATGCATCTTCTGGGCGCTGAACGCCGGCCCGTGCGTCCTCCAGGGTGAAAATTTTTTTCTTCTGTTTTTGACTCTGTTTTTAATTTCTTTGATTTTTTCGTGACTCCTCATGATCATGTACCTAATTCAACACAAAAATAACACCAAAATAAAATAAAATAAAATTAGATAAATAAAATTGGGTTGCCTCCCAATAAGCGCTTCTTTAATGTCAATAGCTTGACAGTGGCTCTTATGGAGCCACAGAGCAATCAAGTCAATGTTGTCTAGTCCCAACACCAAACTTAGAGTTTGGATATGGGGTTTGAACACCAAACTTAGAGTTTGGTTGTGGCTTCACAACACCAAACTTAGTGTTTGACTGTGTGGGCTCTTCTTGACCTTGAACTGAGAGAAGCTCTTCATGCTTATTCTCCTTTGTCACAGAGGGATTTCCATGTGCTTGAAACACAAGGTATTCTCCATTCAATTGAAGGACTAACTCTCCTCTGTTGACATCTATCACAGCTTCTGCTGTGGCTAGGAAAGGTCTTCCTAGGATGATGCATTCATTATCTTCTTTCCTAGTATCTAGGATTAGGAAATCAGCAGGGATGTAAAAGTCTTCAACTTTTATAAGCACGTCCTCTACTATCCCATGAGCTTGTCTCACTGACTTATCTGCCAATTGCAGTGAGAACAAAGCAGGTTGCACCTCAATGATCCCTAGCTTCTCCAT
>NC_029777.3:60630671-60630883 GCF_000817695.3 Arachis duranensis
ATGGACATCTCTTGGTCAGCTGCTTGTATCTTTCCCAAGCTTCATAGAGGGATTCACCATCTTTTTGTTTGAAGGTTTGAACTTCCACTCTCAGCTTGCTCAGCTTTTGAGGAGGAAAGAACTTATCTAAAAATGCAGTGACCAGCTTATCCCAGGAGTCCAGGCTATCCTTAGGTTGTGAATCCAACCATATTCTAGCTCTGTCTCTTACA
>NC_029777.3:60630983-60631860 GCF_000817695.3 Arachis duranensis
GAAAAAGATAAGAAGATAGGAGGTTAGATAAGATATTTTGAAATCAAATTTTGAAAAAGATAAAATTTCTGAAAAAGATAAAATAAAAGATAAAAAGATATATTTGAAAAAGATATTTGAAAAAAAAGATTTAATTTTAAAAATTACTTAACTAACAAGAAACTACATGATAAGATTCTAGAATTTAAAGATTGAACCTTTCTTAACAAGAAAGTAACAAACTTCAAATTTTTGAACCAATCACATTAATTGTTAGCTTAATTTTCGAAAATTGGATAAAAAGATAAGAAAAAGATTTTGAAAATATTTTGAAAAAGATTTTTGAAATTTTCGAAAATGCTAAAAAAGATATGATTTTTGAAAAAGATTTTAAAAAGATAGGATTTTTAAAATTGAAATTTTGACTTGACTTGTAAGAAACAACTAATTTTTAAAAATTTTTGACCAAGTCAACCCAAAATTTCGAAATTTTAGAGGAAAATAAGGAAAAGATATTTTTGATTTTTAAATATTGAATGAAAAACACAAAAATGACCCAAAACATGAAAATTTTGGATCAAGACACAAGATGCATGCAAGAATGCTATGAATGTCAAGATGAACACCAAGAACACTTTGAAGATCATGATGAACATCAAGAACATAATTTTGAAAAATTTTTAATGCAAAGAAAACATGCAAGACACCAAACTTAGAAATCTTTAATGCATGAAAAATATGAATGCAAAAATGCACATGAAAAACAACAAAAGACACAAAACAAGAAATCATCAAGATCAAACAAGAGGACTTGTCAAGAACAACTTGAAGATCATGAAGAACACTATGAATGCATGAATTTTCGAAAACAATGCAAGAAAAATTTTAAAAGCATGCA
>NC_029777.3:60633110-60638926 GCF_000817695.3 Arachis duranensis
AGCCCTCTCTAACGTGATCACAGGATTCAAAATACACTCCAGGATGTCTAATACAATAGATAAATGTCCTATATATACTAGACTAGCTTCTAGGGTTTACATGAGTAAGTAATTGATGCGTAAATCCACTTCCGGGGCCCACTTGGTGTGTGTTTGGGCTGAGCTTGATCATTCCACGAGCTAAGGCATTTCTTGGAGTTGAACTTTGAGTTATGACGTGTTTTGGGCGTTCAACTCCGGATCATGACGTTTTTCTGGCGTTTAACTCCAGACAGCAGCATGAACTTGGCGTTCAACGCCAAGTTACGTCGTCATTCTTCGAATAAAGTATGGACTATTATATATTGCTGGAAAGCTCTGGATGTCTACTTTCCAACGCCGTTGAGAGCGCGCCAATTGGAGTTCTGTAGCTCCAGAAAATCCATTTCGAGTGCAGGGAGGTCAGAATCCAACAGCATCAGCAGTCCTTTTGTTAGCCTTCTTCAGAGTTTTGCTCAAATCCCTCAATTTCAGTCAGAATTTACCTGAAATCACAGAAAAACACACAAACTCATAGTAAAGTCCAGAAATGTGAATTTAACATCAAAACTAGTGAAAACATCCCTAAAAGTAGCTTAAACTTACTAAAAACTATATGAAAACAATGCCAAAAAGCGTATAGATTATCCGCTCATCAGGAACAAAAGGGAGTGAGATGGGAAGAATGCAAGGCCATCACCACATTGAAGGAAGTCTCAGAAGAAGAAGGAACCAGACCCTCAGAAAAGGAACCAGAAATCTTGAAAGAAAGTGTGGAAGACGCTAAGCAGGAAAGTGAAACGGAGCAAGCTAAGGATATGCAAAAGGAAGGCACGCTGGAAACATACCAACCAAAAGCACCCTTTCCTCAGAGGTTAGGAGGAGGTGAAAAAGGGAAAACATATTCAAGGTTCCTAGAGACATTTAAGTCTCTCCATATCAATATTCCCTTTCTTGATATCCTCCAGCAGATGCCTACACATATCAAGTATTTGAAGGAATTGCTGAGCAAGAAAAGAGTTTTGAAGAGAGGACAAACTGTAATCATGAACAAAGAATGCAGTGCACTCATCAAGAAAGACATAGTCTCTAAGAAAACAGACCCAGAAAGTTTCCATATTCCTTGCATCATAGGGGAAACAAAAATTGACAGAGGATTCTGTGATTTAGGAGCTAGCATAAATGTGATGCCTCTGACTCTTATGAAGAGGCTACAACTGAATGAGATAAGATCCACTGATGTAATCATACAACTGGCTGACAAAACTCAAAAGCAAGCTGAAGGGGTAGTTGAGAATGTGCTGGTGAAAGTGGGAAATTATTTCTTCCCCACAGACTTTGTCATTTTGGACATGGAGGAAAGCTACCTACACCCTATCATTCTGGGAAGGCCATTTCTAGCCACTGCTAGAGCACTCATAGATGTAGAACAAGGAGAGCTGATTTTGAGAATACATGATGAACAGCTCATTTTCCATGTTTTCAAACCTGCATCTGAGCCTGAACCAGAATCTGAAAAGCCTAAGGATGATAGTAGCCATCTCTGTTTGGAGGAAAGCAATCCAGCAACTGAAACTCTAAAACAGTCCTTGGAAGGCAAACAAGATTTGCAAGAGTTAAAGCCACAAGAATTAAAAGAAACAGATAAGAAAGAACCTCCTGGCATAAGAGTCAATGAAGAAGTCCTCAAGAGAGAGGGAAGAATTGTAAAGAAAGTGCCAAGAGGGTGGAGAAACAAGAAAATTCCCACTGAAGGTTTCTCTCCGGGAGATGAAGTGATATCAAGTCATTATCTGCCAATCCCACCTGACCTCAAACCCATTCCTTCCCAGCTCCCCCAAGTGTTCACAATCAACAAAGTTCTTTCTATGGAACATTTGGAAATCATAAAGGAATCAAATGGGGACGTTTTCCTAGTGAGAGGAGAAGACATCAAGCACTACAATCCACCCTAACAAGGGACAACCGTCAAGCTAGTGACGTTAAAGAAGCACTTCATGGGAGGCAACCCATGTTTTTAGTATCCTTACTCTTTATTGTTTTGCTCTGCATTTAATAAAGCATGGTTTCTTATGCATGAATTTGAATCCTCAGGACAACTGTTGATAAAGTACACTAAACATTGCAGGTAAAATACAATTTGTCTCTGAGTTTGGTGTGCTTAAAGGCATCCCCAAATCTTATCAAATTGTATTCATTCTTTCATTTAAGGTGCATAACCAAACATTAAGTTTGGTGTTCCTTTTTGAACAACAGTTAAGGAAAAGCAAGAAGTTCCTCTGGATTGGAAATTCATGACAAGTATACCATTGCATGCTTTAATACTTTGATTTCAATTACTTTAGGTAGTAAAATTGCTTAGGATCAAAGAGCCAAAGTGACTATGATTTATTAGAATTATGCACATTCATTAAGGACAACCAACATGGATTTCATGTCATCAGGAGACATTACCAAACACTAAGTTTGGTGTCCATTAATAAGTGTGCATACACACAAAAGTCACGGTTATAAGCTCATGAAGACAATCATTGATTTACAAGTTAAAAAGAATGAAAAACATGTGCAAATACTATTCACATGGACCGAAAAATAATAGCAATTTTGTTTGTTTGTGCAGGTACAAAAGGAAGGATAATAATGGAGGAAAAAGACAAGGGGGGAGGCACGGTGCTTGGTCGGAAGTTCAAAAATCTTTGAAACTAACAAATGGGAAAAAGAAGTTTTGCATGAAAAGATAGCTACATGTACAACCTAATGCACCTAGAATACTTCCAAGAAAGTGAAAAGCAATTCGTCCTTTTCCCTAATTCATATATTTACCATCAAGCCATCCTTCACAAATCACCCTAGCCGTCCATTTTTCACTTGCTTGCACTATAAAGAAGCAATTGAGGAACGAGCTCCACACCACCAAATCTCCTTATTGCACATTTCCTTTCATCAAAGCATAACTATCTCATTGCCGAAAACAACCTCACCACTCTTCTAACCACATTTGCTTACTTCACCTTGTCAACCTTAGCTTGTTACTCTCCAAAACTAAAGAACCAATGGCAGCCTCATCTAGCCACAAAAGAAGGAAAGACAAGCAACCCATGGAGGAGGAAAGGGAATTTGATGCATGGAAATACAAATCAGTTTTCCATGAGATTCAAGCCGAATGGATGAGACCAAAAAGGGTACTAGCTGAGGTTCCCTTTGACCTGGAAAAGGATGAGTTCCCAGGTATTTGGGAGAAGATCATAAAGAGAAAGTGGGAGCTATTGACTAAGCCAATCACTAAGATCAATGTCAACCTGGTGAAGGAGTTTTATGCAAATGCAGTAAGGGAGGATCCAACCTTGGAACCCACCAGTTATGTGAGAGGGGTGGAAGTTGATTTCAGCCCCAAGGCAATCATGAAAACTCTTGGCCTGAAAAACATACGTTTCAGCCAAGCAAGTTATGAGGATAGGATGATAGGAGAACCTGACTATTCGACTATTGCTGAAGACCTTTGTGTCATCAGAGCTGAATGGGTGAGAAAAACAAAAGGGGCTCCAAGAGTCTTGAGAAGGGGAGACCTAACACCTGAAGCTAAAGGATGGTATGCAATAGTTAGGAGATCCATCTTACCTACTGCAAACTCTTCAGAAATAGTCCCTAAAAGAGCCATCTTGCTACATTGCATTATGGTGGGAGGAGAGATCAAGGTTCATAAACTCATTGCTGATCAGATACAAGAGTTTAGTGAGAAAAGTGACCCTGACTCTTGGCTCCACTTCCCTAGCACCATCATTAGACTATGCATTGATGCCCAAGTACCACTTGAAGATGAAAGACCTAATTGGCTATATCCTGGAATGGCCATAACTGCTCACAGAATGACTCTTGGCCCAGGTGCCCCAAGACATACAAAAAGAAGAAATGAAGAAGGGCAACAAGCAGAAGAGGAGCAAGAAGCAAAGCAAGAAGGAGAAAAAGAGCAAGAAGAGCAAAGAAGTCCAGAAAGAAGGCAGCAAGTTCCTAGAGACCCCATGGATATGAGCAGAATGCAGGAAATCATGGAAGGAATGTCTCAACAATACATGAGGTCTCAAGAGAGGCAAGAGGACTTTCACCTCAAAATGATGGACATTCAAAGGAACTTTGAATCAAGATTCCTAGATCTGCAAAGGGAACAGAATTTACAATTACAGGAATCCCTCAGCCACATATGCCAACACCAAGATGCCAATATCTTGGCAATCAAGGAAGCCACCACTTTGCAGAATGCAAGATACTCAGTTCAAGCTGATTACAACATCAGTTCTCAAATCAAGCTTAACTACATAGGGGAACACTACACAAGATGGACCCAGCATTCCCATCTTTTGATGAGTATTTCAAAGGGAGAAAAGAAGGAGAAATAAACAAGGCGATGATCCTTGAAAAAGGGAAGAAGGAGAGATGAACAAGGCAGTGATCCTTGAAGAAAGAGTGGAAGAAACAATGAAAAAAGCTGGATTCTGGACAAAGCTCATAAGAAAAGACAAAGGAAGTACAAGTGGTCAAAACGAGGCAAGAAGCAAGAAGAAGCAGGACCCCAAGAATCAAAAAGAACCAAGCAACAAATGAGAGGTGGTCTTGTTCCTTAATAATCAAATAATAGTTTGTGAATTGTCTTTATGAGCTTTCTTTCATTTTAAGTCAATTTGGATGTTTGTTTGTTTATTGCTTTGAATCAAGTGAATGCCTAGATGTTTGGATATAACTTCACCTTCTTAAATAAATGCTTGTCATGCTTGTTCTGTTTCCAAAAATAAAAGAAAAGTTTGAACAAAAGTAACTTGGCTCAATTAGTGACAAATCAAGTAGAATTAAGTGGTGGTATGCATGCTTGATTGTTTAGTCAGCTCACTGGAAATTGAGTGTAGAATTATCATTTTTGTGTAGAAGTTTGAATACTGTCTATGGATCTTGATGAATAAATGTCTTTGGCCATGAAAAAGAAAGAAAAAGTAGAAGAAAAAGCCACTGAAAAAGGGCAACCAAAAAGCAAAAAAATTTGAGAAAATAAGCTAGGCACCAATGGTTTGAACTTCTGAGACAAATGCCTGTGGTGTTTATGTATTAAGGATATGCTTGGATGAATAGGTTCTGAGGAGTGTTTCAACACTTGGTAACTTGGGTTAACTAACCCGGGATTATCAACCAAAAGTCCATTATCAAGAGCAACCTAAATACAAAACATTTAGTCACACAAAGAGGTGCTGGGCACCAATGTCTCAAGAAGAAATGTGAACTAAAATGCCTGTAGTGGATATGTGTAGTGCACTGATAAGAAAAAGAAAATGCCAAAGGCTTGTGCAACACATGACACTGAGCAAACAAGGAGCAAAGGAGCTCTAAGAAAAAGAAAAACAAAGAAAGGAAAATGTGCCAAAAACATAAGAATAACAAGAGGCCATAGCAGTATTTGATGGATGCAATGAAAAAGTGATAATTCTACCTGATAAGAATGAAAAAGTGATGCTGCAACTTTCTGCATAAAACCCTTCTGATGAACATCAAATGCTTGCTAGTATAGCCAATGTATTGCTTGTTGTTTCATACTTTCTTCTAATTTAACTCAGGACTTGCTTAGGGACAAGCAAGTATTAAGTTTGGTGTTGTGATGCCAAGGCATCTTAGGCTAGTTTCACTAGCATTCTTCTGTTAGTTTTAGTTGTTTTATGCATTTTCTTGAGCTTAAAGTAACCAAGAATGGTTAAATGAACAACAAAGTAATGAATCATCCAAACAGTGTAATTTTGATGCAAATTCCATGAGTTTTT
>NC_029777.3:60638995-60656655 GCF_000817695.3 Arachis duranensis
CTCCAGTTTGACCTCAAACTGGAGCTTAAACGTGTTCGGCCTTCACACTCCTGGGCTACCTTCTTCATTCCCACGTTTAAGCTCCAGTTTAAGGTCAAACTGGAGCTTAAACGTGTTCGGCCTTCACACTCCTGGGCTACCTTCTTCATTCCCACGTTTAAGCTCCAGTTTAAGGTCAAACTGGAGCTTAAACGTGTTCGGCCTTCACACTCCTGGGCTACCTTCTTCATTCCCACGTTTAAGCTCCAGTTTAAGGTCAAACTGGAGCTTAAACGTGTTCGACCAGAATTGCCTCCAGGGTTGCAATCTTCATTTCCACGTTTAAGCTTCAGTTTAACCTTAAACTGAAGCTTAAACGTGTTCGAGTAATTATCCTCCTGGGTTGCTTTCTTCCAATTCCACGTTTAAGTTTCAGTTTAACCTTAAACTGAAACTTAAACTTCAACTTAAACGCCACTCTTTGAAAGGGTTTCTGGGCCAATTATATTGAGGTTTAAGTTAGCATTTGAGCACAAATATTAACTTAAACCTATTATGGTATGAAACCCAATTGAATATCATGGTTTATGGGATTGGGGCTGAAGAATTGATGAGTCTGGAACTTCAATTTGTTGAGTCTTGTGTCATTACTTGTTTGTCACTAAGTTTGCTCAATGAATGTTACAGAGTTGGATCACAGCCTCATCAGGATTATGGATCATAAACCCAAAGCAAAAAGGAAATCAGGGAAAGAATTGAAGCTTAATTTAGAAAGTGTATAAATAGGATAGAATTGAAGTTAGTTAGCACTTTTTGACACTTTGAAATTTTTATACTTTTGTAATTGAATTCAGAGCTATGATTCACTAAACCCCCTTTCATTGGGTTAGGGAGCTCTATTGTAATTCAATGAATCAATAATAGTTTTATCTTCTTCTTCAATCTTTTCTCTTGAGTTTTGTTAGAAAGCTTCTCGATCTAATTCCATTGGGTAGTTGTCTTGGGAAAGAAACTATCCATAATTGGAATCCTTCGGAACCTTGGGAAAGGAATGGGGGATTCATGCTAGAGAAGCTTTCTCACAGTGAATTGGGTTGGGGTTTGGATGGATATTGTGACATGTAATCCTACCAAATTGTGGTCCATGAAACTGTGTGGTATAATCAGTGATCGAGCATCATCTCTTCTTATGAACATTTAAACCAAGGGATTGGGAATTTGTTTGTTTTTAGAGAGAATTGGTGAGCCAAGGAATTGGGATCCAATCATATAAGATTGCCAAGCAAAATTCAATGAATGCATTGGTTGAGGAAGAGATAAAAATGTTTTGATTCGGAGATCTCAATATCTCCTAACACCCAATGAACTTCCCATTTCTGATCTACACTTCTATTTACATTCTGCAATTTAAATTTCATGCAATCACCCCCATCCCTTTAATTTCAGCAATTTAGCTTCTTCGCTCTTTAGTTCATGCAATTTTACATTCCGCAATTATCATCTGAATCTTGATTCCGCTCAACTAGAACACACTTCTAATCCGAATTGCTCACTCAACCAATCCTTGTGGGATTCGACCTCACTCTATTGTGAGTTTTTACTTGACGATAACCGGTGCACTTGCCGGAAGGAATTTTGCCGATCGTGCAATTTCCTAAAATCATAGCATCAAGGTTATGCTAGCATCACTAACTATCTTCAAAGATGCCAGAGAGTTTGTCCACCAATGTAATGAATGCCAGAGAGCAGGAGGATTAACAAGAAGGAATGAGATGCCGCAGAACTTCATTTTGGAAGTAGAATTGTTTGATCTATGGGGCATTGATTTCATGGGACCCTTTCCCCCTTCTTATTCTTTTAGATATATCTTGGTAGCAGTGGAGTATGTTTCAAAGTGGGTGGAAGCCATAGCCACAACTACCTGCGATGCACAAATTGTCCTTCAATTCCTAAAGAAGCACATCTTTACTAGATATGGAGTACCCAAGGGTCTCATCAGTGATGGTGGTGGTCATTTTTGTAATAAACAAATGGAGAAACTTCTTCATAAATATGGAGTTATTCATAAAGTGGCCACACCATATCACCCTCAGACTAATGGGCAGGCTGAATTAGCAAACAGGGAACTGAAGAAAATCCTAGAGAAAACAGTAGGTAGCACCAGAAAGGATTGGGCTAGGAAGTTGGAAGATGCACTTTGGGCGTACAGAACAGCTTTCAAAACTCCCATTGGGAAGTCCCCATTTCAGCTGTTATATGGCAAATCTTGTCATCTCCTTGTAGAGCTTGAACACAAAGCCTTTTGGGCTACTAAACTTCTAAACCTTGATTCTGAAGCAGCAGGGGAGAAAAGGGTGTTGCAACTAAATGAGCTGGATGAGTTTAGGCTAGAAGCCTATGAAAATACAAAGATATACAAGGAAAAAGCCAAGAGATGGCAGGACAGGAAGATTTTGAAGAAAGAATTCAAACCTGGACAACAAGTACTCTTGTACAACTCACGACTCAAGATATTCCCTGGCAAGCTTAAGTCTAAGTGGACTGGTCCATACTTGGTAACTAAGGTTTTTCCTTATGGGAGTATTGAATTGCTAGATGAAGCAACAAAGAGTCAGTTTACAGCAAATGGTCATAGAGCAAAACTATACTTAGGAGGACAATGGAACAAGGAAAAAGAGGTTCAGAACCTAAATCCTCCTTGAAGTGAAAATAGAAGATGTCAAGCTAGTGACAATAAAAGAGCGCTTGTTGGGAGGCAACCCAACCTGAGGTAGTTTTCTTTCATAGCTTTTTCAATAAAAATGTTGAATAATTGGTATGGATTGCAAGGAGCTAAGTTTGGTATTGCACACCAAAACAAATTAAGGGAGAATGAAAGATTCTAAGTTTGGTGTTCCACCAAAAATATCATTTAAAAACACATTCTCACCTCTTGCATGATGCTAGCTCCAAGCAACCAAACACATTATTCAACGGATTAACTACTTTTTGGCTTTAATTTCATAACCTTTAGCAAGGACACAAGGTTTCACATATGGTTAACTTGTTGCATAAGAGACAGTGGCAAACAATTAAGTTTGGTGTTCTCACACCTAAATAAATCCAGGAACCACACTCAGTTTATGCATACTAACCATATAATTAAGGGGTTGAGAAGCAAGCAACTTTGAGAATTATGCAGGACATGAGTCAACAATTGAAGACATTATGCATCTTAACTCAAAGAGAACACAACAGAAGGAAGAATCAAAGGACTGCAACTTCGAAGGTTGTATCTAAACTTAATCCTTGCTGCTGTGAAATGTTTTGAATCTGGAAACCATTGTATGTTTTGCTAAAGTGTTTATCTAGTTGCAAGTGAAATTGTTTGTTAAGAATGCCGAATCTGCATGTTGTTTGTTATCCATCACTTAGCTAAATTTTGTTTTGTTTCCCACATGCTTGAATAAAAGAGAATTGTTTGAATTGAAAAGTAAAATATCCAATGTTGCATAAGTAAGAATGGAAGTTAATGGTGGTATATGTGTTTGATTAAATGCATAACTCATGAAATAATTGTTGCATAATATCATTCTCATTCAAGTGTGAGTTAGCTTGCTGTTGTAAAGATTCTTATCAATAAGGAAAAAGCCCTTGGGAACAAAAACAGAAAGAAAAAGAAGAAGAAAAAGCCAAAGTGGCAAGAAAAACAAAAAAATAAGGGTTGGACATCAATAGCTTGGACCCTGGGACATATACCTGTGGTGTTCTTGTACTAAGATATGCTTGGATGAGTAAATTCTAAGGGGTATTTTAAAACCCGGACACTTAGATCAACTGATTTGGGATGGTCAATTGAAAGTCCACAATAAAGAGCAACTTAGGTACAGAGCATTTAGTTATCCAAAGAGATGCTGGGCATCAATGATCCTAGGAAGAAATAGTGAGCCATGTGTCTGTGGTGGAAAGATGTTGAGTAAAAAAGAAAAAAAAAAAAGCCAAAGGCTACTACTGCAACAATAATTAAAAAATAAGTCTTATAACAGCAAGTTTAGCAAGTCTTTGAGGAAAGATGTATATTATGTAACAGCAACAATAATTGAGTTATCATTGTCTGCATAAAGACTTCGTAAATCAAATTCTGCTATATGCCTAATAAGGATATGTGCTCTTTTCTTAATTCATTTCAATTGCTCTTAATTTTGATGCTTGCTTGGGGACAAGCAAGATTTAAGTTTGGTGTTGTGATGACAAGTCATCATATACCCATTTTTCAAGCTAATTTCACTTGTTTTATTAGTCTTTATGCACTTTCTTGCATCCTAAGTAAGTGATTTGGAATGAAAATGCACAACTTCTTTAAATCAAGCTGAATTTAATTGAATTTTAATTGATTTATAAGCCTTGTGAATTTAGTGATACTTTGAGTGGTTATTTTGGTTGATTGTAGGTGAAGAAAAGAAGAAAAGAGAAAGCGTGGCTTAAGAAAGCATGACCCAAGGAGAAAAAGGCGTGGCGCATAAAGGAGGAGGGCAAGTATTGCCCTCCACAAGGGCACACTGCCCTCTAGGAGGGCAACATAAGGGAACAAGGCTTGATGAGGCAACTCTGCCCTGCCCACGACAAGGGCAGAGCACAAAATTGTGCCTTGGATCAAAGAAGAGCAAAACCTTGCCCTGCCCTCCACAAGGGCAGTATCGGGCCTTCATGGAAAATAAATCAAAGGAAAAAGTTTACCCTTGCTTGCCACAAGAGTCGAACACAGCACAATGAGGAAGCAAGGAACTAGGCCTCATTATGGTGCCAAGAAAGCCAAGGAAAAATAGTAGCGTGTGCATCGGCCAAGTCTCGAACACGGGACTTCAATTTGGAAACACTGCCCTGCCCTCGCGGAGGGCAGGGCAGGATTTTGTTATGGCACGGCCAGCGCACCAACCTGGCGCACCAAGGCATCATTCGGCAGCACCAGCAGCGCGCACAGGCACCAAAATGGCGCACCAGAAATTTCTGCCCTGCCCTCCGCGAGGGGAGGGCAGCATCCTGCAGCACACACCAACACACCACGCTCGCACCAAGGCTGCACGCATCAATTTTCTGCCCTGCCCTCCACAAGGGCAGGGCAGCCTCCTGGAAGCTAATTCTTCATGGGCTAAAATTGGATTAAAAATCCAATAAAATTCATTTCTTCACCAAATCAAAAGCCCATCCAAATCCCAAAGATCCAAGAATAGAAAGTGTATAAATAGGAGATAGTTTGATGTAATTAGGACCTTTTCTTCACCTTTTCCTTTACTTTTGAACTTTGATCTTTCTTTTGAGCTTTGAATCTTTATTTTTGGAGTCCTGAGATCCCATTTTCCTTTTTGGTTCTTCTGTGAACCTCTGCTTCAAGTTAATTTCCATTTCTGTTTGAATTCTAGTTGTTTCTAATTCAATTTCTACTTTATTAGTTGTTGCAATTTACTTTCCTTTGCTGAAATTCTGAATTCCCAATCCTCAATTCCCTTTTCCATTCAAGCAATTTATATTTCTTGCACTTTAAGTTACTGCAATTTACATTTCTTGCACTTTAAGTTTCAGTCATTTAATTTCTTGTTCTTTAAGATTCAGCATCCTTTACTTTCCTGCTCTTTAATTTATTGCAATTCTCCCCTCTCCCTTTACATTCCAAGCAATTTAGTTTCTGTTAATGATAAACCACTCAACCAATACTTGATTCACTTGACTAAATCAACCACTAAACTAAAATTGCTCAATCCTTCAATCCGTGAGTTTTTATTACTTGATGCGACCCGGTACACTTGCCGGTGAGTTTTGTGTTGGATTGTTTTCCACACATCAGTACATAAACTCGTGAGTTCACACTTTTCTCACAACTCTGCGCAGCTGACCAGCAAGTGCATTGGGTCATCCAAGTAATACCTTACGTGAGTAACGGTCGATCCCACGGAGATTGCCAGCTTGAACCAAGCTATAGTCTTCTTGTAAATCTCAGTCATACAGATTCAAATGGTTATGGGATTTTGATAATTAAAAGATAGATAAAACATAAAATAGGATAGAGATACCTATGTAATTCATTGGTATGTGTGTTAAGTGATTTCAGAGATTACAGGGCAGGAACGACTCAGAGGATAGAAAGGAAGCATGCAAAAGTGAAAGGAATACAAGAAGTTGAAGAAGTTGCTAAGTTGTTCAGCCTGACCTCTTTGCACTCAAACGGTCATAACTTGAGCTACAGAGGTCCAAATGACGCATCCAGTTGCGTTAGAAAGCTAACATCCGGGGCTTTGATTTGATATATAATTTGCCATAGTGGCCATACAGCTAGGCAACGCAAGCGCGTGCTCCACGCGGACACGTCGCAGTGACAAAAATCAGCGTGGCAGATTTCGCAACCAGCGAATCCTGGGTTATTTCCAGCCCAGTTTCAAGCCCAGAAAACACAGATTAAAAGCTGCAAAGTGGAGGAAGGAAGGGGACAATTCGGAGACAATTCATAATTTAGATGCAGTTTTAGAGAGAGAGAGGCTCTCTCCTCTCTCTTAGGATTAGGATTCCTCTTAAAGGATTTAGGATTTATTTCTTCTTCATCACAGGTTCAATGTTCATTTAAATTATTAATGCAAAGAGTACTTTTTCATTTAATTTTATTATTTAATTGCTTTCAATTTTATTATCATGTCTCCTTTTCAAAACTTTTTCAAAAATCAAATCTTTTTCATTTTTATCTTATGATTTTCAAAAATTTAAAATTATTTTTCAAAATCTTTTTCTTAATTTTATTTCAAATTTTCAAAAATTATGCTAACAATTAATATGATTGATTCAAAAATTTGAAGTTTGTTACTTTCTTGTTAAGAAAGGTTCAATCTTTAAATTCTAGAATCTTATCTTTTAGTTTCTTGTTAGTAAAGTAATCAATTTTAATTTTAATCATATCTTTTTATCTTATCTTTTATGTCATATCGTTTTCAAAATTTTATCTTTTTCAAAAATTTGATTTTAAAATATCTTTTCTAACTTCTTAACTTCTTATCTTTTCAAAATTAATTTTCAAATCTTTTTCAACTAAATATTTGACTTTTTGTTCGTTTCTTATCTTTTTCAAAACCACCTAACTACTCTTGTCTCTCTAATTTTCGAAAATACCTCCCTCTTTTTCAAAATTTTTTTAAATTAATTAATTAATTATTTAATTTTATTTCTTATCTTAATTTTCGAAAATCATTAACTCCTTTTCAAAATTATTTTCGAAAACTTCTGTCTCTCATCTTATTCTATTTATTCATTCATTTACTAATACTTCTCTTCATCTCAAATCACTGCCCCTATTTTCACCCTTGTGTTTGGATTCTCTTTTCTTTATTCCCTTTCTTCTTCTACTAACAATAAGGAACCTCTTTACTGTGACATAGAGGATTCCTCTTCTTTTTCTGCTCTCTTCTCTTTCATATGAGCAGGAACAATGAAAAAGGCATTCTTGTTGAAGCTGATCCAGAACCTGAAAGGACTCTAAAGAGAAAACTAAGAGAAGCTAAATTACAACAATCCAGAGACAACCTTGCTAAAATTTTCGAACAAGAAAAGGAGATGGCAGCCGAACCCAACAACAATAATGCAAGGAGGATGCTTGGTGATTATACTACACCTACTTCTAAGTTTGATGGAAGAAGAATCTCAAGTCCTGCCATTGGAGCAAACAATTTTGAGCTGAAACCTCAATTAGTTGCTCTAATACAACAGAACTGCAAGTTTCATGAACTTCCATCAGAAGATTCCTACCAGTTCTTAACTGAGTTCTTGCAGATTTGTGAGACTGTTAAGACTAATGGAGTAGATCCTGAAGTCTACAGGCTCATGCTTTTCCCTTTTGCTGTAAGAGACAAAGCTAGAACATGGTTGGACTCTCAACCTAAAGATAGCCTGGACTCCTGGGATATGCTGGTCACGGCCTTCTTTGCTAAGTACTTTCCTCCTCAAAAGCTGAGCAAGCTTAGAGTGGATGTTCAGACCTTCAAAGAAAAAGATGGTGAATCCCTCTATGAATCTTATGAAAGATACAAGCAGATGACCAAAGGATGTCCTTCTGACATGTTTTCAGAATAGACCATGATAGATATATTCTATTATGGTCTATCTGAGTTCTCTAAGATGTCACTGGACCATTCTGTAGGTGGATCTATTCACCTAAAGAAAACGCCTGTAGAAGCTCAAGAACTTATTGACATGGTTGCAAATAACCAGTTCATGTACACTTCTGAGAGGAATTCCGTGATTAATGGGACGCCTCAAAGGAAGGGAGTTCTTGAAATTGATGCTCTAAATGCCATATTGGCTCAGAACAAAATGTTGACTTAGCAAGTCAACATGATTTCTCAAAGTCTGAATGGATGGCAAAATGCATCCAACAGTACAAAAGAGGCATCTTCTGAAGAAGAAGCTTATGATCTTGAGAATCCTGCAATGATAGAGGTAAATTATATGGGTGAACCTTATGGAAACACCTATAATTCATCATGGAGAAATCATCCAAATTTCTCATGGAAGGATCAACAAAAGCCTCAACAAGGGTTTAATAATGGTGGAAGAAATAGGCTTAGCAATATCAAGCCTTATCCATCATCTTCTCAGCAACAGACAGAGAATTCTGAACAGAGCACCTCTAACCTAGCAAACTTAGTCTCTGATCTGTCTAAGGCCACTTTAAGTTTCATGAGTGAAACAATGTCCTCTATTAGAAATCTGGAGGCACAAGTGGGCCAGCTGAGTAAGAGAATCACTGAAACTCCTCGTAGTACTCTCCCAAGCAATATTGAAGAGAAACCAAAAAGAGAGTGCAAGGCCATTGATATAATCAACATGGCCAAACCTAGAGAGGAAGGAGAGGACGTGAATCCCAATGAGGAAGACCTCATGGGACATCTCTCAAGCAAGAAAAAGTTCCCTATTGAGGATCCAAGGGAATCTGAGGCTCATATAGAGACCATAGAGATTCCATTTAACCTCCTTCTGCCATTCATGAGCTCTGAAGACTATTCTCCTCTGAAGAGGATGAAGATGTAACTGGAGAGCAAGTTGCTCAATATTTAGGAGCTATCATGAAGCTGAATGCCAAGTTATTTGGTAATGAGACTTAGGAAGGTGAACCTCCCTTGCTCATTAGTGAACTAGATACATGGGTTTAGCAAACTTTACCTCAAAAGAGACAAGATCTTGGCAAATTCGTAATACCCTACACCATAGGCACCATGATCTTTGAAAAAGCTCTGTGTGACCTGGGGTCAGGTATAAATCTTATGCCACTCTCTATAATGGAGAAGCTGGGAATCATTGAGGTACAGCCTGCCATACTCTCATTGCAAATGGCAGAGAAGTCAGTAAGATAAGCTTATGGATTGGTACAGGACGTGTTGGTAAAGGTTGAAGGCCTTTACATCCCTGCTGATTTCATAATCTTAGACACAAGGAAGGAGGAGGATGAATGCATCATCCTTGGAAGACCTTTCCTAGCCACAGCAGGAGCTGTGATAGATGTTAACAAAGGAGAATTAGTCTTTCAATTGAATGGGGACTACTTTGTGTTTAAAGCTCAAGGATCTTCTTCTTTAACAATAGAGAGGAAGCATGAAAAGCTTCTCTCAGTACAGAGTCAAACAAAGCCCCCGTAATTAAACTCTAAGTTTGGTGTTGGGAGGCCACAGCCAAACTCTAAGTTTGGTGTTGAATCCCTACATCCAAACTTTAAGTTTGGTGTTGGGAGTCTACAACATTGACCTGATCACCTGTGTGGCTCCATGAGAGCCCACTGTCAAGCTATTGACATTAAAGAAGCGCTTATTGGGAGGCAACCCAATTTTTATTTATCTAATTTTATTTTTTTTATTGTTCTTTTATGTTTTATTAGGTTCATGATCATGTGGAGTCACGAAAAAAATACTAAATTTAAAAACAGAATCAAAAACAGCAGAAGAAAAATCACACCCTAGAGGAAGGACTTATTGGCGTTTAAATGCCAGTAAGGAGCATCTGGCTGGCGTGCAACGCCAGAACATAGCATGGATCTAGCACTCAACGCCAGAAACATGCAGCAATCTGGCGTTTAAATGCCAGGATTGCACACTGAGGAAAGCTGGCGTTCAACGCCAGAAACATGCTGCAGATGGGCGTTGAACGCCCAGAACAAGCTTAGAGCTGGTGTTTAATGCCAGAAACAAGCACCAATCTGGCGTTAAATGCCAGGATTGCATGCAGAGGGCATTTTACACGCCTCATTGGAGCAGGGATGTAAATCCATGACACCTTAGGATCTGTGGACCCCACAGGATTATCTCAGGATCTGTGGACCCCACAGGATCCCCACCTACCTCAACTCACCTCTCTTCTTCACCACTCACATCTCTCCCTCATATCTTCTTCTCCTTCTTCTATTCTTTCTTCTTTTGCTCGAGGGCGAGCAACATTCTAAGTTTAGTAAAGTAAAAGCATAGCTTTTTTGCTTTTCCATAACCATTAATGGCACCTAAGGCTAGAAAAACCTCAAAAAAAAAAAAGAAAAGAAAGAGAAGAGAAAAGGGAAGACAAAAGCTTCCACCTCTGAGTCATGGGAGATGGAGAGATTCATCTCAAGGATCCATAGCTCAGTAATAGAGCATTTGACTGCACATCAAGAGAGCGTGAGGAATTCCCTCATCAAGAAATTCCTGAGATACCTCAGGGGATACATGTTCCTCCACATAATTATTGGGAGCAATTAAGGATAGGAACACCAAAATCACTAGGGATCATGCAACAGAAGCAAGGAAGAGACATAAAGGAGCTCAAAAAGCACCATTGGTCCTTCAAAAGGCGCCACCCTCACTAAGGTGGACTCATTCATTAACTTCCTTGTTCTTATCTCTCTATTTTTTGGTTTTTTATGTTACATGTCTATCTATGTTTTGTGTCTCTACTTCATGATCATTAGTATTTAGTAACTATGTCTTAAGGCTATGAATAATTCCATAAATCCTTCACCTCTCTTAAATAAAAAATGTTTCTAATTTAAAAGAACAAGAAGTACATGAATTTCGAAAGTATCCTTGAATTTAGTTTAATTATATTGATGTGGTGACAACACTTTTTGTTTTCTGAATGAATGCTTGAACAGTGCATAATTTTGATCTTGTTGTTTATGAATGTTAAAATTGTTGGCTCTTGAAAAAATGATGAACAAAGAGAAATGTTATTGAAAATCTGAAAAATCATGAAAATTGATTCTTGAAGGAAAAAAAAAGCAGTGAAAAAGCAAAAGCTTGTAGAAAAAAAAAATTTTGACGAAAAAAATAAATAAATAGAAAGAAAAAGAAAAAGAAAGCAGAAAACGTCAATAGCCCTTAAAACCAAAAGGTAAGGGTAAAAAGGTTCCAAGGCTTTGAGCATCAATGGATAGGAGGGCCCAAGGAAATAAAATCCAGGCCTAAGCAGCTAAATCAAGCTGTCCCTAACCATGTGCTTGTGGCATGCAGGTCCAAGTGAAAAGCTTGAGACTGAGTGGTTAAAGTCATGATCCAAAGCAAAAAGAGTGTGCTTAAGAACTCTGGACACCTCTAACTGGGGACTTTTAGCAAAGCTGAGTCACAATCTGAAAAGCTTCACCCAGCTATGTGTCTGTGGCATTTATGTATCTGGTGGTAATACTGGAAAACAAAGTGCTTAGGGCCACGGCCAAGACTCATAAAAGTAGCTGTATTCAAGAATTAACAAATTTAACTAGGAGAATCAATAACACTATCTGAAATTCTAAGTTCCCATAGATGCCAATCATTCTAAACTTCAAAGGAGAAAGTGAGATGCCAAAACTGTTCAGAAACAAAAAGCTACAAGTCCCGCTCATCTAATTAGAATTAATATTCATTGATATTTTGGAATTTATAATATATTCTCTTCTTTTTATCCTAATTGATTTTCAGTTGCTTGGGGACAAGCAACAATTTAAGTTTGGTGTTGTGATGAGCGGATAATTTATACGCTTTCTGGCATTGTTTTTAGATAGTTTTTAGTAAAATCTAGCTACTTTTAGGGATGTTTTCATTAGTTTATATGCTAAATTCACATTTCTGGACTTTACTATGAGTTTTTGTGTTTTTCTATGATTTCAGGTAATTTCTAGCTAAAATTGAGGGACCTGAGAAAAACTTTGATAAGGAGGCTGACAAAGGACTGCTAATGCTGTTGGAATCTGACCTCCCTGCACTCGAAATGGATTTTCTGGAGCTATAGAACTCTAAATGGCGCGCTTTCAAAAGCGTTGGAAAGTAGACATTCAGAGCTTTCCAGAAATATATAATAGTATATACTTTATTGGTGATTAGATGACATAAACTGGCGCTCAACGCTAGTTCCATGCTGCATTCTGGAGTCAAACGCCAGAAACACATCACGAACCAGAGTTGAACGCCAAAGACATGTTACAACTTGGCGTTCAACTCCAAAAGAAGCCTCGGCTCATGTAAAGTTCAAGCTCAGCCCAAGCACACACCAAGTGGGCACCGGAAGTGGATTTCTGCATCAATCACTTACTTCTGTAAATCCTAGTAGCTAGTCTAGTATAAATAAGACTTTTTACTATTGTATTCAAGGTCTTTCGACCATTCGGTCTTTTGATTACGTTTGGGGGATTGCCATTCGGCCATGCCTGAACCTTCATCACTTATGTATTTTCAACGGTGGAGTTTCTACACACCATAGATTAAGGGTGTGGAGCTCTGCTGTACCTCAAGTTTTAATGCAATTACTACTATTTTCTATTCAATTCAGCCATTCCTGTTCTAAGATATTCGTTGCACTTCAACATGATGAATGTGATGATCCGTGACACTCATCATCATTCTCACCTATGAACACGTGATTGTCAACCACTTCCGTTCTACTTTAGACCGGGCGCATATCTCTTGGATTCCTTAATCAGAATCTTCATGGTATAAGCTAGATTGATGGCAGCATTCATGAGAATCTGAAAAGTATAAACCTTTTCTGTGGTATTCCGAGTAGGATTCAGGGATTGAATGACTGTGATGAGATTCAAACTCGCAATTGTTGGGCGTGATGACAAATGCAAAAGAATCAAGGGATTCTATTCCAACATGATCGAGAACCGAAAATCATATGATTAGCCGTGCCGGGACAGAGTATTTGGATCTTTTTCACTGAGAGGATGGGATGTAGCCATTGACAACAGTGATGCCCTACATACAGCTTGCCATGGAAAGGAATAAGAAGGATTGAAGGAAGGCAGTAGAAAAGCAGAGATCCAACAGGGACAAGCTTCTCCATACACTTATCTGAAATTCCCACCATTGAATTACATGAGTAACTCTATCTTTATTTTTTGCTTTATTTATTTTTCGAAAACTCCATAACATTTACTATCCGCCAAACTGAGATCTACAAGATGACCATAGCTTGCTTCATACCAACAATCTCCGTGGGATCGACCCTTACTCACGTAAGGTATTACTTGGACGACCCAGTGCACTTGCTGGTTAGTTGTGCGGAGTTGTGACTAAGTGTGATTCACGTTTGAAAGCGCTACCAAGTTTTTAGCGCCATTGTTGATGATCACAATTTTGTGCACCATCTCTCTTATTATCATTCGATGCCTTGATATGTGTGTTAAGTGATTTCAGAGATTACAGGGCAGGAATGACTCAGAGGATGGAAAGGAAGCATGCAAAAGTGGAAGGAATGCAAGAAGCTGAAGAAGTTGCTAAGCTGTGCAGCCTGACCTCTTCACACTCAAATGGTCATAACCTGAGCTACAGAGGTCGAAATGACGCGGTTCTAGTTGCGTTGGAAAGCTAACGTCAAAGGCTTCGATTTGATATATAACTTGCCATAGTGGCCATATAGCTAAGCAACGCAAATGCGTGCTCCACACGGACACATCGCAGTGACGAAAATCAACGTGGCAGATTTCGCAACCAGCAAATCCTGGGCTATTTCTGGCCAAGTTTCAAGCCCAGAAAACACATATTAAAGGCTGCAAAGTGAAGGAATGAAGGGGATAATTCGGAGACAATTCGTAATTCACTTTTCATAATTTAGATGTAGTTTTAGAGAGAGAGGCTCTCTCCTCTCTCTTAGGATTAGGATTCCTCTTAAAGGATTTAGGATTTATTTCTTCTTCATCACAGGTTCAATGTTCATTTAAATTATTAATGCAAAGAGTACTTTTTCATTTAATTTTATTATTTATTTAATTGCTTTCAATTTTATTATCATGTCTCTTTTCTACTCCCTTCTCCCAACAACGAAGATGGTATGCATGATGATAGAGTAGACTCCCAACTGGACATGGGGGTTGATTAATATTAGGAGACCCTTGAATTGGGATACTAAAGAGTTCAATTGTAATTGGTTCGTTGTTGGTTGGCTTGTTAGTCACTAACTCTAATCCTTCCTAAGGGAGAGGATTAGGACTTGTGAATAGAAGTTGACTTTTAACTTGACTTTCCTTCATTCGTTGGGGGTTAACTAAGTAGAAACAACTACTAATTATTAATTGATCTTGAGAAAATTCCAACAAGGATAGAACTTCCGATTAATCTTCTCCTAGTCAAGGATTTTTATTGTTATTATTTTATTTTTCTCCGCAATTCACTCTTCTTATTTCTTAATCCAAAACCCCAATTTACACAAACTCATAACCAATAATAAGAACACCTCCTTGCAATTCCTTGAGAAGACGACCCGAGGTTTAAATACTTCGGTCATCAATTTCAAAGGGGTTTGTTACTTGTGACAACCAAAACTTTTGTAAGAAAGGATTTTCTGTTGGTTTAGAAGCTATACATACAACGCGAGCATATATTTTTATATTTCTTTACCGATAGGAAATCCGTTCTTCAGTCCGGCTACGGGTTATGTAGGGCTAATCATCTGTCGCTTCTCACTTGTGTTGGAATAAGATCCAATGATCCTTTTGCACACTGTCACTCTGCCCAGCACTCGCGAGTTTGAAGCTCGTCACAGTCATCCCATCCCAGATCCTACTCGGAATACCAAAGACAAGGTTTAGACTTTCCGGATCTCAAGGAGTGCTTGAGCTCCTTAATGTCTCTTCCTTGTCTTTGTTGCTCCTCTCTCATGATTCTTTGATCTTCTTTAATTTCATGGAGGAGGATGTAATGTTCTTCGTGCTCCACCCTTAGTTGTCCCATGTTGGAACTCAATTCTCCTAGGGAGGTGTTGATTTGCTCCCAATAGTTTTGTGGAGGAAAGTGCATCCCTTGAGGCATCTCAGGGATTTCATGATGAGGAATTTCCTCATGTCCATGAGTGGGATCTCTTGTTTGCTCCATCCTCTTCTTAGTGATGGGCTTGTCCTCATCAATGAGTATGTCTCCCTCTATGTTAATTCCAACTGAATTACAGAGGTGACAAATGAGATGAGGGAAGGCTAACCTTGCCAAGGTAGAGGACTTGTCCGCCACCTTATAAGGTTCTTGGGATATAACCTCATGAACTTCTACTTCCTCTCCAATCATGATGCTATGAATCATGATAGCCCGGTCTATAGTAACTTCAGACCGGTTGCTAGTGGGAATGATTGAGCGTTGGATAAACTCCAACCATCCTCAGGCCACAGGCTTGAGGTTAAGTCTACCTAGTTGGTAAGGCTTGCCTTGTAAATCCCTTCTCTACTGCGCTCGGGTGTTCATCTCCTTGCATCATGGGCAAGTTGAATGCCAACCTTACATTTTCCGGACTAAAATCTAAGCATTTCCCCCAAACCATTGTAAGCCAATTCTTTGGATCCGGGTTCACACTTTGATCATGGTTCTTGGTGATCCATGCATTGGCACAGAACTCTTGAACCATTAAGATTCTGACTTGTTGAATGGGGTTGGTAAGAACTTCCCAACCTCTTCTTCGGATCTCATGTTGGATCTCCGGATATTCACTCTTTTTGAGTTTGAAAGGGACCTTGGGGATCACCTTCTTTATGGCCACAACTTCATAGAAGTGGTTTTGATGCACCCTTGAGATGAATCTCTCCATCTCCCATGACTCGGAGGTGGAAGTTTTTGCCTTCCCTTTCCTCTTTCTAGAGGTTCCTCCGGCCTTAGGTGCCATAAATGGTTATGGAAAAATAAAAGCAACGCTTTTACCACACCAAACTTAGAAGGTTTGCTCGTCCTCGAGCAAAAGAAGAAAGAAGCGAGTAGAAGAAGAAGAAATAGAGGAGATGGAGGGGGGCTTTGTGTTTCGGCCAAGGGGGAGAAGTAGTGTTTAGGTTGTGTGAAAATGAAGGAGTGAAGATGGGTTTATATAGTAGTGGAGAGAGGGGTAGGGTTCGGTCATTATGGGTGTGTTTGGGAGGGAAAGTGGTTTGAATTTGAATGGTGAGGTAGGTAGGGTTTTATGAAGGATGGATGTGAGTGGTGAAGAGAATGGTTGGATTTGATAGGTGAATGGTTTTTGGGGAAGAGGTATTGAGGTGATTGGTGAATAGGTGAAGAAGAGAGAGAGTGGTGGGGTAGGTGGGGATCATGTGGGGTCCACAGATCCTGAGGTGTCAAGGATATCTCATCACTGCACCAAGTGGCGTGAAAAAATGCCCTTTTCTGCCAATCCTGGCGTTAAACGCCGGGCTGCTGCCCTTTTCTGGCGTTAAACGCCAGTCTGGTGCCCCTTTTTGGCGTTAAACTCCAGTTTGGTGCCTCTTTCTGGCATTAAATGCCCAAAATGGTGCCAGACTGGGCGTTAAATGCCCATTTTGCTGTCTTCACTGGCGTATAAATGCCGGCAAGTTTTCCTCCAGGGTGTGCCAATTTTCTTTCTGTTTTTCATTCTGTTTTTGCTTTTTCAATTGTTTTTGTGACTTCCCATGATCATCAACCTAAAAAAACATAGAATAACAAAAGGAAAATGAAATTTGACATAGATAAATATAACATTGGGTTGCCTCCCAACAAGCGCTTCTTTAATGTCATTAGCTTAACAGTGGGCCCTCATGGAGCCTCACAGATGTTCAGAGCACTGTTGGAACCTCCCAACACCAAACTTAGAGTTTGAATGTGGGGGTTCAACACCAAACTTAGAATTTGGTTGTGGCCTCCCAACACCAAACTTAGAGGTTGACTGTGGGGGGCTCTGTTTGACACTGTTTTGAGAGAAGCTCTTCATGCTTCTTCTCCATGGTTACAGAGGGATATCCTTGAGCCTTAAACACAAAGGATTCTTCATTCACTTGAATGATCAATTCTCCTCTGTCAACATCAATCACAGCCTTTGCTGTGGCTAGGAAGGGTCTGCCAAGAATGATGGATTCATCCATGCACTTCCCAGTCTCTAGGACTATGAAATCAGCAGGGATGTAATTGTCTTCAATCTTTACCAGAACATCCTCTACAAGTCCATAAGCTTGTTTTCTTGAATTGTCTGCCATCTCTAGTGAGATTCTTGCAGCTTGTACCTCAAAGATCCCTAGCTTCTCCATTACAGAGAGAGGCATGAGGTTTATACTTAACCCTAAGTCACACAGAGCCTTCTTAAAGGTCATGGTGCCTATAGTACAAGGTATCGAGAACTTCCCAAGGTCCTGTTTCTTTTGAGGTAATCTCTGCCTAGTCAAGTCATCCAGTTCTTTGGTGAGCAAAGGAGGTTCATCCTCCCAAGTCTCATTTCCAAATAACTTGTCATTTAGCTTCATGATTGCT
>NC_029777.3:60656730-60658245 GCF_000817695.3 Arachis duranensis
TGAATGGCAGAAGTAAATCCAATGGAATCTCTATGGTCTCAATGTGAGCCTCAGATTCCCATGGTTCCTCATTAGGGAACTTATTGGAGGCCAGTCGACGTCCATTGTGGTCTTCCTCAGTAGTGATCACTGCCTCTTCCTCCTCTCCAAATTCGGCCATGTTGATGGCCTTACACTCTCCTTTTGGATTCTATTCTGTATTGCTTGGAAGAGTACTAGGAGGGAGTTCAGTAATTTTCTTACTCAGCTGACCCACTTGTGCCTCCAAGTTTCTAATGGAGAACCTTGTTTCAGTCATGAAACTTTGAGTGGTTTTGATTAGATCAGAGACCATGGTTGCTAAGTCAGAATGGATCTGCTTAGAATTCTCTGTCTGTTGCTGAGAAGATGATGGAAAAGGCTTGCCATTGCTAAACCTGTTTCTTCCACCATTATTATTGTTGAAAACTTGTTGAGGTCTCTGTTGATCCTTCTATGAGAGATTTGGATGATTTCTCCATGAAGGATTATAGGTGTTTCCATAGGGTTCTCCCATGTAATTCACCTCTTCCATTGATGGGTTCTCAGGATCATAAGCTTCTTCTTCAGATGAAGCATCCTTAGTACTGCTTAGTGCAGCTTGCATTCCAGACAGACTTTGAGAAATCATATTGACTTGTTGAGTCAACATTTTGTTCTGAGCCAATATGGCATTCAGAGTATCGATCTCAAGAACTCCTTTCTTCTGATTCGTCCCATTGTTCACAGGATTCTTTTCAGAAGTGTATATGAATTGGTTATTTGCAACCATTTCAATGAGTTCTTGAGCTTCTGCAACCATCTTCTTCAGATGAAGAGATCCTCCAGCAGAGCTGTCCAATGACATCTTGGACAGTTCGGACAGACCATCATAGAAGATACCTATGATGCTCCATTCAGAAAGCATGTCAGAAGGACACTTTCTGATCAACTGTTTGTATCTTTCCCAAGCTTCATAGAGGGATTCACCTTCCTTCTGTCTAAAGGTTTGGACTTCCACTCTAATCTTACTCCATTTTTTAGGTGGAAAGAACTTTGCCAAGAAGGCATTAACTAGCTTTTTCCAAGAGTTTAGGCTTTCTTTAGGTTGTGAGTCCAACCATATCCTAGCTCTGTCTCTTACAGCAAAAGGGAAGAGCATAAGTCTGTAGACCTCAGGGTCAACCCCATTGGTCTTGACAGTGTCACAGATTTGCAAGAATTCAGCTAAGAACTGATGAGGATCTTCCAACGGAAGTCCATGGAACTTGTAATTCTGTTGCATTAGAGAAACTATTGAGGCTTAAGCTCAAAGTTGTTTGCTCCAATGGCAGGGATAGAGATGCTTCTCCCATAGAAGTCGGGAGTAGGTGCAGCAAAGTTACCCAGCACCTTCCTTGCATTGTTGTTGTTTTTGGCTGCCATGTCTTCTTCTTGTTTAAAGATTTCTGTTAGGTCCTCTACAGATAATTGTGCCTTAGCTTCTCTTAGCTTTCGCTTCAAGGTCCTTTCAGGTTC
>NC_029777.3:60658309-60674762 GCF_000817695.3 Arachis duranensis
AAGAAAATATGGAATCCTCTATGTCACAGTATAGAGATTCCTTGAGGTGTCAGAGGAAAAGAAGAATAGAAGGAGGAGGTAGAAGAATTCGAACTTATCAAGAGGGATAGAGTTCGAATTGTGCATTGAGGAAGAGTGTTGTCCATAAATAGAAGGATGTGAGAAGAGGGGAAGAATTTTTGAAAATAAAGTAGAAGATTTTAAAATAATTAAATGAAATTTTGAAAATTTGATTGATGATTTTCAAAAATTAAAGTTGGGAAAGAAATAAAGTGATTTTGAAAAAGATTTTGAAATTAGAAATCAAAAAGATATGATTGAAAACTATTTTGAAAAAGATGTGATTAAAAAGATATGATTGAAAAATAATTTAAAAAATATTTGATTTTTAAAATTAATGACTTGGCTAACAAGAAATTTAAAAGATATGATTCAGACATTAAACCTTTCTCAACAGAAAAGGCAACATACTTGAAATGTTGAATCAAATCATTAGTTGTTAGCAAGTATTTTTGAAAAATGAAAGAAATTGATTTTTAAAATATATGATTGAAAAGATATGATTTGAAAAAGATTTGATTTTGAAAAATTATGGAAACTTGAAAAAAATTTGAATTAAAAACAAAATCTTCCCTCTTGTGCCATCCTGGCGTTAAACGCCCAGAATGGTATCCATTCTGGCGTTTAACGCCCAAAATGCTACCCTTTTGGGCGTTAAACGCCCAGCCAGGTGCCCTGGCTGGTGTTTAAACGCTAGTTTTCCTTCTTCACTGAGCGTTTTAGACGCCCAGCTTTTTCTGTGTTATTCCTCTGCTGTATCTTCTGAATCTTCAATTCTCTGTATTATTGACTAGAAAAGACACACTTTTGAACATTTTTTTGGATTTTTAATGATGAGGAATAATCAAAATGCAACTAAAATCAAATAAACAATGCATGCAAGACACCAAACTTAGAAGCTCGTATACTACTGACACTAACAAATTGAGAATGCATATGAGAAACAACAAAACACTTAAGACAAGAGAATTTAAAGATCAGAACAAGGAAATCATCAAGAACAACTTGAAGATCAATGAAGAACATAATGCATGTAATTTTTGAAAATTAGAAGAATAAAGACATGCAATTGACACCAAACTTAAAATTCTTAAAAATTCTGAAGAAAAATACCTAATCTAAGCAACAAGATGAACCGTCAGTTGTCCAAACTCAAACAATCCCCAGCAAAGGCGCCAAAAACTTGGTGCACGAAATTGTGATCATCAATGGCGCCATCAACATGGTACGCTCAATTGCAATCTTAACTCTTAATCACAACTTCGCACAGCCAACCAGCAAGTGCACTGGGTCGTCCAAGTAATAAACCTTACGCAAGTAAGGGTCGATCCCACGGAGATTGTTGGTATGAAGCAAGCTATGGTCATCTTGTAAATCTCAGTCAGGCGATTCAAATGGTTATAGAGGATTAAAATTAAAAGATAAATAAAACATAAAATAAAGATAGAGATACTTATGTAATTCATTGGTGAGAATTTCAGATAAGCGTATGGAGATGCTTTGTCCCTTCCGTCTCTCTGCTTTCCAACTGTCTTCATCCAATCCTTCCTACTCCTTTTCATGGAAAGCTGTATGTTGGGCATCACCGTTGTCAATGGCTACAGTCTCGTCCTCTCAGTGAAAATGTTCAACGCGCTCTGTCACAGCACGGCTATTCATCTGTCGGTTCTCAATCATGTCGGAATAGAATCCAGTGATTCTTTTGCGTCTGTCACTAACGCCCCACAATCGTGAGTTTGAAGCTCGTCACAGTCATTCAATCCTTGAATCCTACTCAGAATACCATAGACAAGGTTTAGACCTTCTGGATTCTCAAGAATGCCGCCATCAATTCTAGCTTATACCACGAAGATTTTGATTAAGGAATCCAAGAGATATCCACTCAATCTAAGGTAGAACGGAGGTGGTTGTCAGGCACACGTTCATAGGTGAGAATGATGATGAGTGTCACGGATCATTACATTCATCAAGTTGAGGAACAAGTGATATCTTAGAACAAGAATAAGCTGAAGTGAATAGAAGAACAATAGTAATTGCATTAATACTCGAGGTACAGCAGAGCTCCACACCTTAATCTATGGTGTGTAGAAACTCCACCATTGAAAATACATAAGTGATAATGGTGATCCTTGGCTTCGGCCCCATAGAGGGAACCAGAAGAACTAAGATGAAAATACAATAGCAAAAGGTCCTATTTATAGAGAACTAGTAGCTTAGGATTTACAAAAATGAGTAAATGACGTAAAAATCCACATCCAGGCCCACTTGGTGTGTTCTTTGGGCTGAGCATTGAAGCTTCTATGTGTAGAGACTTTTCTTGGAGTTAAACGCCAGCTTTTGTGCCAGTTTGGGCGTTTAACTCCCACTTCTGTGCCAGTTCCGGCGTTAAACGCCGGGCAGTCTTGAGCTAATTTGGAACACCGGTTTGGGCCATCAAATATCGGGAAAAGTATAGACAATTATATATTGCTGGAAAGCCCAGGATGTCTACTTTTCAACACAATTGAGAGCGCGCCAATTCGGCTTCTGTAGCCCCAGAAAATTTACTTCGAGTGCAGGGAGGTCAGAATCCAATAGCATCTGCAGTCCTTTTTCAGCCTCTGAATCAGATTTTTGTTCAGGTCCCTCAATTTCTGCCAGAAAATACCTGAAATCACAGAAAAACACACAAACTCATAGTAAAGTCCAGGAAAGTGAATTTTAAATAAAAACTAATAAAAATATAATAAAAACTAACTAAAATATACTAAAAACATACTAAAAACAATGCCAAAAAGCGTATAAATTATCCGCTCATCAACTACCCAGTGCACTTGCTGGTTAGTTGTGCGGAATTGTGAAAAGTGTGATCACAATTTCATGCACCAAGTTTTTGGCACTGTTGCCAGGGATTGTTTGAGTTTGGACAACTAAAGGTTCATCTTGTTGCTTAGATTAGGAATAAATTTTTTTTGTTGGTTTAGAGTTTTCTGTTTGAGTCTAGTTTCATATTTTAAGTTTGGTGTCAATTGCATGTTTTTAGTTTCCTTCATATTCTCGAATTTTTTGTGTCAATGTTTGATCTTCAGTTTTTCTTGTTTTGTGTCTTTCCTTGTTTTTCTTGTGCATTTTCGAATTATTAGTGTCCGAATTTGTTTTCTAAAAAATTTTCAAAATTTTTTCTTGGTGTTCATCTTGATCTTCAAAGTGTTCTTGGTGTTCATCTTGACATTCAAAGTTTTCTTATTTGTTTTCTTTGTTTTGATCTAAAACTGTGTGTTTTTATTGTTTTTCTCTTTCCTCATTAAATTCAAAATAATATCTTTTCCTTTATTTACTCATCATTTTCGAATTCTTAGGTTGACTTAGTCAAAGGTTTTAAAAATTTTGGTAGTTTCTTGTTAGTCAAGTCAAGATTTCAATTTTTAAAATTTTATGTTTTTAAATTTTTTCAAAATAAAATCTTTTTTCAAAATAAATCATTTTCTCTTTTTTTGAATTCCTTGTCCCACTTTCTTAATTTGATTAAAAAATTTTAAGTTTGGTGTTCTCTTGTTAAGAAAATCTCAATCTTTAAAATTTTAAAATCATATCTTTTTCAAATCTGTTCTTTTATTTATTTTCTTACAAGTATTAATTTTCAAATATCTTTTTAGGACATATCTTTTTCAAAACTTTAACCACTTTCTCTCTCTAATTTTCAAAACTTACATTCAACTTTTCATTTATTTAATTTTTTTGTTTTTCTCTTTTGACTTCATTTTTTTTTTAAAAAGAAAAAATTTTTTAAAATACTTATTGTTCATTTACAATCCACATCATCTCCCTTTCTCTATCATAGACCTATGTGAATGAACAGTCCAGAAGGACTCTGGGGTCATAGGCCAACTCCACTACTGCTTCATATGGAAGTAGTATCTGTATACCCCCCATCAGAGCCAACAGTTTTGAGTTAAATCCTCAACTCATTATCATGGTGCATCAAAATTGCCAATATTCCGGTCTTCCATAGGAAGAACCTATTGAGTTTATGGTACAATTCTTACAAATGGTTGACATAGTACGCGATAAGGAAGTGGATCAGGATGCCTACAGATTATTGCTGTTTTCATTTGTTGTAAAAGACCAGGCTAAGAGGTGGTTAAATTACCAACCCAAGGCCAGAATAAGAACATGGAAATAGCTATCAGACAAATTCCTTATCAATATTTCCCCCCAAAAAGGATAACACAGCTAAGGCTGGACATCCAAGGCTTTAAACAAGATGATAATGAATCTCTTTATGATGTCTGGGAGAGGTACATAAAGATGCTAAGGAGATGCCCCTCTGAAATGTTTTCAGAGTGGGTGCAGTTAGACATCTTCTACTATGGGCTTACAACAAAGGCCCAGATGTCTCTAGACCACTCAGCTGGAGGATCTACACACATGAGAAAGACAATTGAAGAGGCTCAAGAGCTCATTGATACAGTTGCTAGAAATCAACATCTGTACTCAAATAGTGAGTCCTCCATGAAAGAAGAGGCTAAAGCAGTATCCACTAAACTTAGTCCTCCAGAACAAGTTGCTGAACTCAACCAGCAATTACTTGCTCTAACAAAATAGTTAGCAGAATTTAAAGAGTTGCTACAAGACACTCAAAATGCTAACAAGAATATGGAAGCACAATTGGATCAGACACGACAACAATTATCTAAACAAATAATAGAAGAGTGCCAAGCTATTCATTTCAGGAGTGGAAAGACATTAAATGCCTCAACTTAAAGCAGCAGGAAGCCAAGAAAGGAACAACTGACAGAGTATGACCAAGCCACTGCCCAAAATCCCTCTGAGGATAGTAAGAGCCTAGAGAGGAATGATTCTGGCGTTCAAATGCCAGAAAAGGGTGCAAAATTGGCGTTAAACGCTCAGTGGATGGCTAGTTCTGGCGTCCAAACTGCAGAAAAGGGTGGAAAATTGGCGTTAAATGCCCATCCAGTCCCCAATCCTAGCGTTCAAACGCCAATAAGGGATTAGGCACCTACAGATGCTGATAACAACCCTCTTAAGTAGGCTTCTCCAACCACCTCTGTACGAAATAAACCTGCATCAACTAAGGTTGAAAAATATAAAGCCAAGATGCCTAATCCTCAAAAACTCCGCCAAGCAAAACAGGATAAATAATTTGCCCGTTTTGCGGACTATCTCAAGACTCTTGAGATAAAGATTCCCTTTGCAGAGCCACTTGAGCAAATACCCTCTTATGCTAAGTTCATGAAAGAGATCTTAAGTTATAAGAAAGATTGGAGAGAAATTGAAAAAGTTTTTCTCACTGAAGGATGCAGTGCAGTCATTTTAAAAAGCTTACCAGACAAGCTTAAAGACCCCGGAAGCTTTATGATACCATGCACATTAGAGGGTGCTTGTACCAAGACAGCTTTATGCGACCTTGGGGCAAGTATCAACCTGATACCTACATCCACTATCAAAAAACATGGTTTAACTGAAGAAGTCAAACCAACCGAATATGTGTCCAACTTGCTGATAGCTCCATTAAAATGCCATCAGGCGTAATTGAGGACATGACTGTCAAGGTTGGGCCATTTGCCTTTCCTACTAACTTTGTAGTGCTGGAAATGGAGGAGCACAAAAGTGCAACTCTCATTCTAGGAAGACCTTTCCTAGCAACTGGACGAACTCTCATTGACGTCCAAAAAGGGGAGGTAACCCTGAGAGTCAATGAGGATGAGTTCAAGTTGAATGCTGTCAAAGCTATGCAGCATCCAAACACATCAAGAGACTACATGAGCATTGATATTATTGACTCCCTAGTGGAGGAGATCAATATGACTAAGAGTTTCGAATCAGAGCTAGATGACATCTTTAAAGATGTTTAGCCTGATTTGGAGGAATAAGAGAAAACAGAAGAACCTCTGATAACTCCTCATGAAGAGGAGAAGCCTCCTAAACCCGAGCTCAAACCACTATTACCATCCCTCAAATATGCATTTCTGGGAGAAGATGACACTTTTCCAGCGATCATAAGCTCTGCTTTAGAGCCACATGAAGAGGAAGCACTAATTCATGTGCTAAGGACCCACAAGACAGCTCTTGGGTGGTCCATAAGTGATCTTAAGGGCATTAGCCCAGCCAGATGCATGCACAAGATCCTATTGGAGGATGATGCCAAGCCAGTGGTTCAACCACAGAGGCAGCTAAATCCAACAATGAAGGAGGTGGTCCAGAAAGAGGTCACTAAATTACTAGAGGCTGGGATTATTTATCCTATTTCTGATAGCCCCTGGGTGAGCCCTGTCCAAGTTGTCCCCAAGAAGGGAGGCATGACAATGGTTCATAATGAAAAGAATAAACTGGTTCATAACAGGGTGGCTTATGTGTATTGACTATAGAAGGCTCAATACAGCGACCAGAAAGGATGATTTTCCTTTGCCATTCATAGATCAGATGCTAGAGAGACTAGATGGTCATCCATACTACTACTTTCTGGATGGCTATTCAGGTTACAACCAGATTGCTGTAGATCCTCAAGACTAAGAGAAAAAAGCATTCACATATCCATTTGGAGAATTTGCTTACAAACGGATGCCATTTGGCCTATGCAATGCACCTGCGACCATTCAGAGATGCATGCTTTCTATGTTCTCTGATATGGTGGAGAAATTTCTGGAAGTCTTCATGGATGACTTCTCAGTATTTGGAGACCCATTCAGCTCCTGTCTTGACCATCTAGCACTTGTTCTGAAAAGGTGCCAAGAGACTAACCCGGTTTTAAACTAGGAGAAATTTCACTTTATGGTGACTGAAGAAATTGTCCTTGGGCACAAAATTTCGAACAAGGGAATAGAGGTGGATCAAGCTAAGGTAGAAGTAACTAAAAAATTACCACCACCTGCCAATGTTAAGGCAATCAGAAGCTTTTTTGGGCATGCAGGACTCTATAGGAGGTTTATAAAGGATTTTTCGAAAATTGCCAAGCCTTTGAGCAATCTGCTAGCTGCTGATACACCATTTGTCTTTGACACAGAGTGTTTCCAAGCCTTTGAGACTCTGAAAGCTAAGCTGGTCACAGCACCAGTCATTTCTGCACCAGACTAGACATTACCATTTGAACTATGTGTGATGCCAGTGACCATGCCATTGGTGCAGTATTAGGACAGAGGCATGACAAGCTTCTTGATGAGCGGATAATTTATACACTTTTTGGCATTGTGTTTAGGTAATTTTTTGTATGATTTAGTTAGTTTTTAGTATATAATTATTAATTTTTATGCAAAAATAATATTTCTAGACTTTACTATGAGTTTGTGTATTTTTTTGTGATTTTAGGTATTTTCTGGCTGAAATTGAGGGACCTCAGCAAAAATCTGATTCAAAGCTAAGGGTGAAAAAAGACTGCCGATGCTGTTGGATTCTGACCTCCCTGCACTCGAAATGGATTTTCTGGAGCTACAGAAACCCAACTGGTGCGTTCTCAATTGTGATGGAAAGTAGACATCTTGGGCTTTTCAGCAATATATAATATTCCATACTTTGTCCGATTTTTGATAACGCAAACTAGCGTTTTAATGCCAACTTTCTACCCTTTTCTGGCGTTAAATGCCAGAACTGGCACCAGAGCTAGCGTTTAACTCCAAGAAAAGCCTATGCACGTGAAAGCTTCAATGCTCAGCCCAAGCACACACCAAGTGGGCCCCGAAAGTGGTTTTCTGCATCATTTACTTATCTTTGTAAACCCTAGGTTACTAGTCATTATAAATAGGACCTTCTACTATTGTATTTTTAATAGGGAGATCTTTAGATCATTTTTGAGACTATCTTTGTATCACTGTTGATCTCTTGATCAGGTTTAGGGGGCTGGCCATTCGGCCATACCTGGACCTTTATCACTTATGTATTTTCAATGGTGGAGTTTCTACACCTCATAGATTAAGGTGTGGAGCTCTGCTGTTCCTCATGAATTAATGCAATTACTACTATTTTCTATTCAATTCAAGCTTATTCTTGTTCTAAGATATTCATTCGCACTTCAACGTGATGAATGTGATGATCAAGTGACACTCATCATCATTCTCACTTATGAACGCGTGCCTGACAACCACTTCCGTTCTACCTGAAAACAAGCTTGAATGTATATCTCTTAGGCTCCTGGTCCAGGACACATGGTTGCCTCTCCTAACAAAAGAGCCTTCCATTCCATGAGATCAGAGTCTTCGTGGTATAAGTGATGAGCGGATAATTTATACGCTTTTTGGCATTGTTTTTAGGTAGTTTTTAGTATGATTTAGTTAGTTTTTAGTATATAATTATTAGTTTTTGATCAAAAATCATATTTCTGGAAATTACTATGAGTTTATGTATTTTTCTATTATTTTAGATATTTTCTCGCTGAAATTGAGGGACCTGAGCAAAAATCTGATTTAGAGGCTGATAAAGGACTGAAGATGCTGTTGGATTCTGACCTCTCTACACTCGAAGTGGATTTTCTGGAGCTACAGAAGCCTAATTGGCGCGCTCTCAATTGCGTTAGAAAGTAGACATCTCGGGCTTTCCATAAATGTATAATAGTTTATAACTTGCCCGAGATTTGATGGCACAAACTGGCGTTCCATGTCAGCATAAAAATTCTGGCGTAAAACGCCCAAACTAGCATAAAAGCTGGAGTTAAACGCCCAAACTGGCACCAGAGCTGGCATTTAACTCCAAGAGAAGCCTATGCACGTGAAAGCTTCAAAGCTCAGCCCAAATACACACCAAGTGGGCCCTGGAAGTGGATTTCTGCACCATTTACTTATTTCTGTAAACCCTAGGTTACTAGTTCTCTATAAATAGGACTTTTTACTATTGGATTTTCATTCTTTTGATCATATTTGATCTTGGGATCAGGTCTTTGAACCCTTTCTATTGTTTCATGTTATTTGTGAGGCATGGCCGAGCGGCCATTCCTAGACCTTGTTCTTATGTATTTTCAACGGTGGAGTTTCTGCACACCATAGATTAAGGTGTAGAGCTCTGCTGTTCCTCATGAATCAATGTAATTACTACTATTTTCTATTCAAATCAAGCTTATTCTTGTTCTAAGATATTCACTCGTACTTCAACCTAGTGGATGTGATGATCCGTGACACTCATCATTATCCTCCCTTATGAACGCGTGCCTGACAACCACCTCCGTTCTATCTGCTAGAGCTTGAGTGTGTATCTCTTGGCCTCCTGGTTCACGATGCATGGTTGCCTCTCCTGACAGCAGACCTTCCATTCCGTGTAATCAGAGTCTTCGTGGTATAAGCTAGAATTACATGGGCATCATTCTTGAGATCCGAAAAGTCTAAACCTTGTCTGTGGTATTCCGAGTAGTATCTGGGATAGGATGACTGTGACGAGCTTCAAACTCGCGAGTGTTAGGCACAGTGACAGTGTGCAAAAGGATCAATGGGTCTTATTCCGATATGATCGAGAACCGACAGATGATTAGACATGCGGAAAACTGTAGAGGACCATTTTCACTGAGAGGATGGATGGAAGCCATTGACAACAGTGATCTACCTACATACAGCTTGCCATGGAAAGGAGTATGAATGATTGGATGAAGGCAATAGGAAAGTAGAGGTTCAGATAGAACAGAGCATCTTCATACGATTATCTAAAATTCCCATCAATGAATTGCATAAGTATTTCTATCATATTTTATGTTCTATTTCGTTCTTTTAATTATCAAAACTCCATAACCACTTGAATCCGCCTGACTGAGATTTACAAGATGACCATAGCTTGCTTCAAGCCGACAATCTCTTGGGATCGACCCTTACTCACGTAAGGTATTACTTGGATGACCCAGTGCACTTGCTGGTAAGCTGCACGAAGTTGCGTATCACGATTTTGTGTACCAAGTTTTTGGCGCTGTTGCCGGGGATTGTTCGAGTTTGGACAACTGACGGTTCATCTTTTTGCTTAGATTAGGTATTTTTTTATTTTATTCTTCAAAATTTTTAAGAACGAATTCTAGAGTTTCAGATGATGCTTTTATCATCACAAGAGCTAGTTGATTCCCATCAATTTGGCTGTTGTATGTAATGTCCTGTTGATGTTTGTTTAGCTCTGTCTAATCTTTTTAGACTGAAGCTTTAGACTAACATTACATGATTCATGGAATTCTTATTAAAAATTTTGAGTTTCTTATTTTCTTTTCAAAATAATTTTCGAAAAAAAATACAAAAAAATTTATAAAATCATAAAATCAAAAATATTTTTGTGTTTCCTGTTTGAGTCTAGTGTTAATTTTTATGTTTGGTGTCAATTGCATGTCTTTATTTTTCTTACATTTTTTTGAAAATATATGCATTGTGTTCTTCATTGATCTTCAAGTTGTTCTTGATGATTTTCTTTGTCTGATCTTTAAATTCTATTGTTTTGTGTCTTTTGTTGTTTTTCATGTGCATTCTCAACTTGTTAGTGTCTCTAGTATGAAAATTTCTAAGTTTGGTGTCTTGCATATCTTTCATTTCTTAAAAATTTTCAAAAATATGTTCTTGATGTTCATCATGATCTTCAAAGTGTTCTTGGTGTTCATATTGACATTCAAGGTGTTCTTGCAAGCATTATCTATTTGATTCTAATTTTTCATGATTAGTTTCATTTTGTTATTTTTCTTTCTCCTCGTTCTAAATTCAAAAAAAAATTTTAAAATTATGTCTTTTCAAGTCAATAATATAAAGAATTGAAGATTCAGAACATACAGCAGAGGAATCACAGAGAAAAAGATGGGCGTTCAAAACGCCCAGTGAAGAAGGAATTTTGGCGTTTAAATGCCAGCCAGGGTACCTAGCTGTGCATTTAACGCCCAAGGGGGTAGCCAAGTGGGCGTTAAACGCCCAGAATAGTATCCATTATGGCGTTTAACGCCAGGATGATACCAAGGAGGAAATTTTGTTTTCAAATCATATCTTTCTCAATTTTTAAAGTTTTAAAAACTAATTTTTCAAAATCTTATCTTTTTCATATCTTCTCATATCAATCATATCTTTTTCAAAATCAAATCTTTTTCATCTTTCTTTTAATATTTTCGAAAATCCTTGCAAACAATTAATATTGTGATTCAAAGAAATTTTTTGTTACTTTCTTGTTAAGAAAGGTTCAATATTTGAATTTTAGAATCATATCTTTTAATTTCTTGTTAGTCAAGTCATCAATTTTAAAAATCAAATCTTTTTCAACCATATCTTTTCAATCATATCTTTTTAAAAATCAAATTTTTTCAATCATATTTCTTTTAATTTGATTTCAAACTATTTTTTTTCTAACTTCTTATCTTTTCAAAATTATTTCCAAATCTTTTTCAACTAATCACTATTTCCTATCTTTTTCAAAACCATCTAACCACTTTTTCAAAAATCTTTTTAATTAACCAATTATATTAATTTTAAAATTTTCAAAAATTCTCTCTCTCATCTCCTTCTATTTAATCACTAACACTCCTCCTCTCTTAATAATTCGAACACTCTCCCCTCTTTATATGTTTGAATTCTTCTTTATCTACCTTATCCTTCTATTTTTCTTTTCCTCTAACACATCAATGAATCTCTATACTGTGACATAGAGGATTCCATACTTTCTTTGTTTTCTTCTGTTTCATATGAATAGGAACAAAGATAAATGCATTCTTGTTGAAGCTGATTCCGAACCTGAAGGGACTCTGAAGAGGAAGCTAAGAGAAGCTAAAGCACAACTCTCCGGAGACGACCTAACAGAAATTTTTGAAAAAGAAGAAGACATGGCAGCTGAAAATAACAACAATGCCAACAATGCAAGGAAGGTGCTTGGTGAGTTTACTGCACCTACTCCCGACTTCTATAGGAGAAGCATCTCTATTTCTGCCATTGGAGCAAACAACTTTGAGCTTAAGCCTCAATTAGTTTCTCTAATGCAATAGAATTGCAAGTTTCATGGACTTCCATTGGAAGATCCTCATCAGTTCTTGGCTGAATTTTTGCAAATCTGTGACACTGTTAAGACCAATGGAGTTGATCCCGAGGTCTACAAACTTATGCATTTCCCTTTTGCTATAAGAGACAGAGCTAGTATATGGTTGAACTCACAACCTAGAGATAGCCTGAACTCTTGGGAAAAGTTAGTCAATGCCTTCTTAGCTAAATTCTTTCAACCTCAAAAGATGAGTAAGCTTAGAGTGGAAGTTCAAACCTTAAAACAGAAGGAAGGTGAATCCTTCTATGAAGCTTGGGAAAGATACAAGCATTTGATCAAAAGGTGTCCCTTTGACATGCTTTCAGAATGGAGCATCATAGGTATCTTCTATGATGGTCTGTCTGAGTTATCCAAGATGTCATTGGACCATTCTGCAGGTGGATCTATTCATCTGAAGAAAACGCCTGCAGAAGCTCAGGAACTCATTGAAATGGTTGCAAATAACCAGTTCATGTACACTTCTGAAAGAAATCCTGTGAACAATGGGACAACTCAGAAGAAGAGAGTTCTTGAGATTGATACTCTGAATGCCATATTGGCTCAGAATAAAATATTGACTCAGGAAGTCAATATGATTTCTCAGAATCTGACTGGATTGCAAGCTGCATCTGGCAATGCTAAAGAAGCCTCCTTTGAAGGAGAAGCTTATGACCCTGAGAATCCTGCAATGAAAGAGGTGAATTACATGGGAGAACCCTATGGAAACACCTATAATTCTTCATGGAGAAATCACCCAAATTTCTCATGGAAGGATCAATAGAAGCCTCAACAAAGCTTCAACAACAATAATGGTGGAAGAAATAGGTTTGGCAATAGCAAGGCTTTTCCATCATCTTCTCAGCAACAGATTGGGAACTCTGAGCAGAATCGCTCTGGCTTATCAACTATAATTTCTGATCTATCTAAGACCACACTAAGTTTTATGAATGAAACAAGATCCTCCATTAGAAAATTGGAGGCACAAGTGGGTCAGCTGAGTAAGAGAGTTACTAAAACTCCTCCTAGCACTCTCCCAAGCAATACAGAAGAAAATCCCAAGAGAGAGTGGAAGGCCATAACCACGACCAACATGGCCGAACCTGTAGAGGAGGGAAAGGCAGTGATTCCCAGTGAGGAAGACCCCATGGGACGTCCACTGACCACTAGAGAGTTCCTCTCTGGGGAACCAAGGGAGTCTAAGGCTCAAAAAGAGACCATATAGATTCTACTGAATCTACTTCTGCCATTCATGAGCTCTGATGAGTATTCTTCCTCTGAAGAGGATGAATATGTTACTAAAGAGCAAGTTGCTAAGTACCTTGGAGAAATCATGAAGCTGAATGCCAAATTATTTGGTAATGAGACTTGGGAGGATGAACCTCCATTGCTCATTAATGAACTAAACACCTTGGCTCAACTAAAGATACCTCAAAAGAAACCAGACCCTGGAAGGTTCTTAATACCTTGCACCATTGGCACCATGACCTTTGAGAAGGCTCTGTGTGACCTGGGGTCAAGTGTAAACCTCATGCCACTCTCTGTAATGGAGAAACTAGGGATTTTTGAGGTACAAGCTGCAAGAATCTCATTGAAGATGGCAGACAATTCAAGGAAATAGGCATATGGACTTATAGAGGATGTCTTAGTGAAGGTTGAAAGCCTTTACATCCCTGTTGACTTCATAATCCTGGACACTGGGAAGAATAAGGATGAATTCATCATCCTTGGCAGACCTTTTCTAGCCCCGACAAAAGCTGTGATTGGTGTTGACAGAGGAGATTTAGTCCTTCAAGTGAATGAGGACTACCTTGTGTTCAAGGCTCAAGGATCTCCTTCTGTACACATGGAGAAGAAGCATGAAATGCTTCTCTCGATATAGAGTCAACCAAAGCCCCCACATTCAAACTCTAAGTTTGGTGTTGGGAGGCTCCAACCATGCTCTGAATAGCTGTGAAGCTCCATGAGAGCTCACTGTCAAGCTATTGACATTAAAGAAGTGCTTATTGGAAGACAACCAAATTTTTATTTATCTATGTTAAATTTCCATTGTTATTTTATGTTTTCTTTAGGTTGATGATCATGTGAAGTCATAAAAACTACAAAAATCAAAGCAAATTCAAAAACAGCATTAAAAATAGCACACCCTGGAGGAGGAGCTTACTGGCGTGTAAACTCCAGTAAGGGTAGCAGAATGGGCGTTAAACGCCCAGTCTGGCACCATTCTGGGCATTTAATGCTAGATAAGGGCACCAGACTGGCGTTTAACGCCAGAAAAGAGCACCAAGTTGGTGTTCAACACCAGAAGGCGTTAAACGCCAGAAATGGGCAGCAACCTGGCATTTAACGCCGGTATTGGCACTAGGAGGGCGTTTACACGCCAAAATGGTTCAGGAATGAGAAATCCTTGACACCTCAGGATCTGTGGACCCTACAGGATCCCCACCTACCTCAACTCACTCTCTTTCCTCTTCACACCTCCCCATACCACCCTTCCCCAAATACCCCTCACTATTCACCTCCATCTCTCTTCCCTATCACCTCTTCACCACTCACATCTACCCACTCTTACCCAAACACCCCACCTACCCCACCATTCAAAATTCAAAAACTTTCACTCCCAAACCCAACCCTCACACAAGAACCAACTCCTTCTCTCACCCTATAAATACCCCTCCTTACTCCTTCATTTTCATACATCATACACACTTCCTTCGCCCCTTGGCCGAACCACTCACACCTCTCCATCTCCTCCACTTCTTTTTCTTCTCCGTCCTTCTTTCTTCTTTTACTCGAGGACGAGCAAATCTTTTAAGTTTGGTGCGGAAAAACACAAACCCAAAGAATTGGCTCACAATGGTTCGGGGAGATATGTGTGGAAGGAGCTCACACCAAACTTAAAAGGTTTGCTCATCCTCGAGCAAAGGAAGAAAGAAGGACGGAGAAGAAGAAGAAATGGAGGAGAAGGAGAGTGAAGAATGGTTCGGCCAAGAGGGTAACGAAGTGTTTATGATGTGTAAAAATGAGGGAGGGATGAGGGGTTTATATAGAAGTGGAGAGAGGGGGTGCTGTGTGTGTGGGTTGGATTTGGGAGGGAAAGCTTTTAAATTTTGAATGGTGGGGTAGGTGGGGTATTTGGGGAAGAGTGGATAGAGGTGATTGGTGACGGTTATTGGGGAAGAGAAATGGAGGTGATTGGTGAGGGGTATGTGGGGAAGGGTGTTATTGGAATGTGTGAAGAAGAGAGAGAGTGAATTGACGTAGGTGGGGATCCTATGGGTCCACATATCCTGAGGTGTCAAGGATTTCTCATCCCTGCACCATTCAGGCGTGTAAACGCCCTCTGAGTGCTAATCCTGGCATTAAACACCAGGTTGCTGCCCATTCCTGGCGTTAAACGCCAGTTTTTCTTCTCTTTCTGGCATTTAACGCCAGCTTAGTGTCCTTTTCTGGCGTTAAACACCAGTCTGGTGCCCTTTTCTGGCGTTAATTGCCCAGAATCATGCCAGACTAGGTGTTTAACGCCCATTATGATACCCTTACTGGTGTTTAAACGCCAGTAAGATCCTCCTCCAAGGTGTGTGATGACTTACATCATCTATCCATTTTCTTGCATAAAAAGGACCATAAAAGAGGCATAATCTCATTTGATCATTGCAATTCATGCCTTAATTGATGAATATCATAGTACATTACTTTGAAATGAGTTTGTGCTGGATTTTAGGTGGAGAAGACATCAACAATGGGAAAGAAAACAACAAAACAAGTGGGGCGTGTGAAGCAGGCGTGCCACTTGGAACAAACGCCACAAAAATTTATTTGCGTGGCACGCCAGAAGCTGGGCGTGGCACGCTGGTACAACATTCCAGAGAGCAAAAATGAAGACCATCAAAGGGGCGTGGCACGCCAGAAGCAGGGCGTGGCACGCCAATTCGTTACTAAAAGAACCATCACTATGGCGTGCCACTTTGTGTCGAAGGCGTGGCACGCCAGTCCCAGAGTTCACTTGGGCATGCCACTTGAGGACCAAGGCGTGGCACGCCAAGCTTATGAGACCCACAATTGAATGGACGTGCCACTTGAGTAACAAGGCGTGGCACGCCAGTGAACAAGGAGATAATGCAAAAGCTGGGCGTGCCACTTGGTATCGAAGGCGGGGCATGACAGCTCAAGAAGTCCAACTAAGGCGTGCCACTTGAGTGATGCGGCGTGCCACGCCAGTACCTAAGGAGGCCAAATAAAGTTGGGTTATTTTGATGAGAGAACTTTTGCGTGGTCTAGAAATTTGCGGATAAATCCTCGTTGCAAGTATAGTTTCTAAACCTTCAAAAGTCCTTTCATACAAACGTTTTGGTTGTCACAAGTAACAAACCCCCTTGAAATTGATAACCGAGTATTCAAACCTCGGGTCGTCTTCTCAAGGAATTGCAGGGAGGTATGTTCTTATTATTGGTTATGA
>NC_029777.3:60674938-60681464 GCF_000817695.3 Arachis duranensis
AAATCAATTCTAACATGAAGTTCGTAAACCAACATTAACAAACTGAAATAAAATAATAGAATAAATAAAAAACCCGGGATTGAGAGCCACTCCTAAAACTAAGAGAAATCCTAAATCCTAATGCTAAGAGAGAGGAGAGAACCTCTCTCTCTAAAAACTACATCTAAAACATGAAAAGTGAATTATGAGAGCCTCCTCATGAATGAATGGATTCCCCCACTTTATAGTCTCTAATCTGTGTTTTCTGGGCCGCAAACTGGGTTAAAAACAGCCCAGAAATCGCCCCCAGCGTATTCTGGTACGTACAGGTCGCGAAAAAGTGACGCGGCCGTATGGCTCACGCGGCCGCGCGGGTTGTGTTCCTGCCAGGTCACGCGTCTGCGTGACCCATGCGTTCGCGTTGCCTGGCGTCGGGGCAGCTATGGCAAATTATATATCAAATCGAAGCCCCAGATGTTAGCTTTCCAACGCAACTAGAACCGCATCGTTTGGACCTCTGTAGCTAAAGTTATAGCCGTTTGAGTGCAAAGAGGTCAGGCTGGACAGCTTAGCAATTTCTCTAACTTCTTGTATTCCTTCCACTTTTGCATGCTTCCTTTCCATCCTCTGAGCCATTCCTGCCCTGTAATCTCTGAGATCACTTAACACACATATCAAGGCATCTAATGGTAATAAGAGAGGATTAATAATAAGCAAATATAAGATCAAAGAAGCACGTTTTCAATCATAGTACAAAATCAGGAAGGAAATATAAAACTATGCAAATATTAAGAATAAGTGGGTAAAGAGTTGATAAAATCCACTCAATTGAGCACAAGATAAACCATAAAATAGTGGTTTATCAGTGCCACTTGGTATCGAAGGTGTGGCACGCCAGCTCAATCATCTCACTTTGGCGTGCCACTTGAACATCCAGGCGTGGCACGCCAACCTCTCGGACCATGGAAAATGAAGGGCGTGACATGCCAGTCTCATGGCATGGCACGTTGGTAGTGTTTTCCAGAGGAAGAATTAAAGGGCCAATGAACTCAAGCGTGCCACTTGAGAGATGAGGCGTGGCACGCCAGCAAGAAGATGAAGCAAATGAAAGGCGTGACATGCCAGTCTCATGGCGTGGCACGCGGGTAGTATTTTCCATAGAGGAAGAAGAGGATCCAATGAACTTAAGCGTGCTACTTGGATGACGAGGCGTGGCACGCCGGCAAGGGGGTGAAGCTTTAAGAAAGGCATGGCACGCCAGACCCTGGGCGTGCCACGCTGGTACAAATTTCCAAAAGCATAAAGATAAGGAAGATGACCTTGGGCGTGCCACTTTGGCTCGAAGGCTTGGCACGCCAGGTTACTTGGCCATTTAAAATGTCTTGGGTGTGCCACTTAGGCTCGAAGGCGTAGCACACTAGGGGTAAAACAGAGGACGGCGTGCCACTTGAATGGAGAGGCGTGGCACGCCAAATCAGAAACAGAAGGAGCGTGACACGCCAAAGAAGCGCCAGTCACACGCCAGCTGGAATATCACGTTTGTTGAGTTTCTTTTCCCTCCAAATTGTAATTTTCCTTTCACTTTTGTAATTTTCTTTTATTTTCTAGATCTAGAAGTAGTATAAATACCCTTGGAAGTATTGGAAAAGGGGTTAGCAAGTCACAGAGTTTAGTTTTGGGATTTCACTTTTTAGTTTTCACACTTCATCTCTTCCATCTTTTGTACGTTCTCTCTGAGCTATGAGTAGCTAAATTCCCTCTCATTGAGAGAAGGAGCTCTATCGTACTTTATGGATTAATGATAGTGAATTTCTTCTTCTCTTCATCTTCTCTTTGATTTGCTAGAAGAAATTTTGTTTTTCATGCTTAGTGTTCAATTAACTTGGAAAAGAGATTGAATGCAAAATGGGTTTCATGAGAACCTTGGAAAAGTAAACATGAAACCATGCTTGAAATCCCTTCTCACACTCGAGTAGAATCTGGGTTTTGGTGTTTGGATATGGTGACATATAATCCACCCACTATTTGGAACTATGATGATGTGTGGTATAATCAGGGACCAAGCATATCTCTCTTCATAAGCAATTAGACCAAGGAATTGGCTACTGATCAAGATCTGAGAGATTGAGTCACCAAAGGATTGGGGCTCAATCAATCATGATTGCCAAGAGGTAAATGAGTTGCATGATTGAAGAGCATATGTGCTGGATTTAATCCAAAGAGACAATATCTCCTGATCTCAATGAATTCCCCCATTCTTATCTCTCCTATTCTTTTATAGCTTTACTTACATTCTGCAAAATCCCATTCTCCTTTACATTCCTGTTATTTCCATTTCTGTATTTTATTGCTTTCTTTTATTATCTTGCCATTTATGTTTCTTCCATTTATAATTCTGCACTTACAACTTATTCTGTTGAGCTTGACTAATTCACCAATTAATTAAAATTGCTCAAATCTACCAATCTCTGTGGATACGATCCCATTCCACTGTGGGTTAATACTTGACGATAATTTTGGTGCGCTTGCCAAGAGTGGATTCATCAATATTATTGGGAAAGGGTAGTGAATTCCGCCCATCAAGTTTTATGACGCCGTTGCCGGGGATTGGTTTGAATTTGACAATGATTAAACTGATTGGAGAGCTAGATTAAGCATTTTTTATTTTTATTTTTTCTCCTTAATTGTTTTCTTATTCATTTCCTAGTGTAACCTTTAAATTCCTTTCTAATCTCTGTTTTTCTTTCTTGTCTTTCTACGATTTCTTTCGCTATTCATTGTTTATACTTTCACTCTTCTAACTGTTTGATTAATTGCATCACTCAAGCTAATCACTAATTTTAACTAAGGAGATTCATTCACTTGCTCTTTTCTTGATGTGTGTTGACTGTATGACAGGTAGAAGAGGAGAGACTTCATCCTCTTTTGATAGTGAACCTGAGAGAACCTTCCTTAGATTGAGGAGGGAGGCTAGAGGTAAGGGTATAGTTGGAAAAGAACCAGTAGAAAAAGATCTAACAACCACCATGGAAGACGAAGTGCATGAAGATGTCGGAGGAGGAGCTAGAAATCAAGTTGGGCAAAAGAGGAGAGTCTTAGGCTCCTATATCAACCCGAATCGAGGAAACTGTGGCAACAGCATCCTCAAGCCAACAATCCATGCCAACAACTTTGAGTTGAAACCTCAACTCATCACACTAGTCCAGAATAACTGCTCATATGGAGGAGGTGCTCAAGAAGATCCAAACTAACATCTCAACACATTCTTGAGGATATGCGATAATGTAAAGTCCAATGGTGTACACCCTGACACCTACAAACTACTTCTGTTCCCTTTTTCGCTCAGATATAAGGCAACAAAGTGGTTAGAATCATTCTCCAAGGAGAGCCTAACCACATGAGAGGATGTTATGAACAAATTTCTAGCGAGATTTTACCCTCCATAGAGGATCAACAGGCTAAGAGCTGAGGTGCAAACCTTCAGACAGCTAGATGGTGAAATACTCTATGAGGCCTGGGAGAGGTTCGAAGATCTAACAAGAAAATGCCCACCAGATATGTTTAATTAGTGGGTGCAGCTCCACATTTTCTATGAAGGATTAACCTATGAATCGAAGAAGGCTGTGGACCACTCTTCAGGGGTTCACTCAACAAGAAGAAGACCATTGAGGAAGCTATAGATGTCATTGAAACTGTAGCTGAGAATGACTACTTCTATGCTTCAGAAAGAGGCCAAAAGAAGGGGGTGCTGAAACTCAATTCTATGGATGCCCTGTTGGCACAAAACAAGGCATTTATAGCACAATTGGCAGCCTTAACCAGGAAAATGAAAAATAATCAAGTTACAGTTGTCCAATCTCAAGTACCACCCCAAGAAGAAAATGAACCAGAAGTTGAATGTGAGCAAGCAAACTATGTGCATAACCACTCTCGACCACCATATGACCCTAACTCCAAGACATATAACCCAGGATGGAAGAACCACCCAAATTTTGGGTGGGGAAACCAACAAAATCACAACCAAGATCACAATAAACCATACCAAGCCAATCAATACCAGAATCACAACTCCAACCATCAGTCAAATAACAACAGACCTTACCACAATCCACCTCACACATCATATCCTTCCAACCAGCAAACACACCACCATCAAGACACACTAACCCCAACCTCACAACCGTGTGAAATTAAGGGTAACTTTGAGAGATTAGAGGCTGCAATAGCACAGCTATCATCATAGCTCACAGGGGCCATTTCCACCCTCTTGGAAAGGCAAGCACAAGCTAAAAACAAGATAGATGCCAACTAAGAAGAATACAGGTCGAATTTGAAGAACCAAGGTACAGCAATCTCAAAGCTGGAAGTACAAGTGAGGTTTTTATCCAAGCAAATCCCAATGCCTACACACACATTTCAAAGTAAAACCATGGCCAACCCAAAAGGGGAGTGCAAGGCCATCACACTTAGAAGTGGAAAAGGGATAGAAGAAGCCACCAAAAGCCAGGAGAACCATGAAGAAGAAGCTGCAGAAAGGCCTGAAAACAGGAAGAAAGAAGAGGTCCCTAGCCCATCTTCAACAAAGCCAATCTTGAAGCCTTATGTGCCAAAGGCACCATACCCACAAAGGCTAAGGAAGAATGGGAAGGACAGCCAGTTTTCCAGATTTTTGGAAATCTTCAAAAAGCTCCAAATCAACATACCATTTGCTGAAGCATTGGAGCAAATGCCCCTCTATGCAAAGTTCTTGAAGGAGCTCATGACAAGAAAAAGAAACTGGGGAGAAAAGGAGACTGTAGTCCTAACTGAGGAATGTAGTGCCATCATACAAAAGAAACTCCCCCAGAAAATGAAGGACCCAGGGAGTTTCCAAATCCCTTGCATCATAGGGGATATCACTATTGAAAAGGCTTTGTGTGACTTGGGGACTAGCATTAATCTCATGTCCTTGAACATGATGAGAAAGATGAGAATTGAGGAAGCTAAACCAACAAGAATGGCACTCCAACTAGCTGACAGGAAATTCAAGTTTCCACATGAAGTGGTGGAAGATTTATTGGTGAAGGTGGGAGAATTCATCTTCCCAGCTGACTTTGCTGTGCTGAATATGGAAGAAAAGGCAAACACTTCAATTATCCTAGGAAGGCCATTCCTAGCTACTGCTAGAGCCATTATTGATGTGCAAAAAGGAGAACTAGTCTTGAGATTGCATGAGGAAAAGATGGTCTCAATGTCTTCAAGGCAATGAGTTATCTCAAGGAAGCAACAGGAGAATGCATGATGGTGGACACCATAGAACAAATAGTCCAAGTAGTTTTGGAAGAAGAGCAATATAAAGGAAGTATGGAATTGGAGCAACAAGCACCATGTGAAGAACCACCACAAGGAACCATGGAAAGTTCCATCATGACAAACCACAAAGACAACAATGGAGAACAGGCACCAAAATTAGAGCTAAAAACCCTACCTCCAAGCTTGAAATATGCCTATCTAGGTGACAACAGCACCTACCCAGTGATCATCAACTCAAGCTTGAGTAAGGAGCAAGAAGAGGAGCTCATCCAAGTGCGAAACAACACAAGGATGCTATAGGTTGGACACTCACAGACTTAAAATGGATAAGCCCTTCAATGTGTATGCACAAGATCCTACTTGAGGAGGGTGCTAAGCCCTCAAGGCAACAACAAAAAAGGTTGAATCCAACCATGAATGAGGTAGTCCAGAAGGAAGTGTTGAAGTTGTGGCAAGCTGGGGTGATCTACCCCATCTTAGATAGCCCTTGGGTGAGCCCGGTAAAAGTAGTTCCAAAGAAAGGAGGAATCATTGGTGTACCAAATGAGAAGAATGAGCTGATACCAACAAGAACAGTGACTGGTTGGCGCATGTGCATTGACTACAGGAAGCTCAGTGAAGCCACCAGGAAGGGCCACTTTCCCCTACCATTCATGGACCAAATGCTTGATAGGCTGGCTAGACATGAATACTACTGCTTTCTTGACTGTTATTCGGGTTACAACCAAATAGTTGTAGACCCAAATGACCAGGATGGGTCGTCCAAGTAATAAACCTTACGCGAGTAAGGGTCGATCCCACATAGATTGTTGGTATGAAGCAAGCTATGGTTACCTTGTAAATCTTAGTCAGGCAAACTCAAATGGTTATGAATGATGAATAAAACATAAAGATAGAGATAGAGATACTTATGTAATTCATTGGTGGGAATTTCAGATAAGCGTATGAAGATGCTTGGTCCCTTCCGTCTCTCTGCTTTCCTACCGTCTTCATCCAATCCTTCTTACTCCTTTCCATGGCAAGCTATATGCAAGGGTTTCACCGTTGTCAGTGGCTACCTCCCATCCTCTCAGTGAAAATGTTCAACGCACCCTGTCACGGCACGGCTATTCATCGGTCGGTTCTCAATCAGGTTGGAATAGAATCCAGTGATTCTTTTGCGTCAGTCACTAACACCCAGCCCTCGCAAGTTTGAAGCACGTCACAGTCATTCATTACCGGAATCCTACTCGGAATACCACAGACAAGGTTAGAC
>NC_029777.3:60681517-60683297 GCF_000817695.3 Arachis duranensis
GCCATCAATTCTAGCTTATACCACGAAGATTCCGGTTAAAGAATCCAAGAGATATCCACCTAATCTAAGGTAGAACGGAGGTGGTTGTCAGGCACACGTTCATAGGTGAGAATGATGATGACTGTCACGGATCATCACATTCATCAAGTTGAAGAACAAGTGATATCTTAGAACAAGAACAAGCGGAATTGAATAGAAGAACAATAGTAATTGCATTAATACTCGAGGTACAGCAGAGCTCCACACCTTAATCTATGGTGTGTAGAAACTCCACCGTCGAAAATACATAAGAACAAGGTGTAGGCATGGCCGTGAGGCCAGCCTCCCAATGATCTAAGATAGCATAAGAATAAAGATAGCTACCAAGATGAAAATACAATAGTAAAAGGTCCTACTTATAGAGAACTAGTAGCCTAGGGTTTACAAAGATGAGTAAAAGACATAAAAATCCACTTCCGGGCCCACTTGGTGTGTGCTTAGGCTGAGCATTGAAGCATTTTTCGTGTAGAGACTCTTCTTGGAGTTAAACGCCAGCTTTTATGCCAGTTTGGGCGTTTAACTCTCATCCTTGTGCCAGTTCCGGCGTTTAACGCTGGGAATTCTGATGGTGACTTTGAACGCCGGTTTGGGCCATCAAATCTTGGGCAAAGTATGGACTATCATATATTGCTGGAAAGCCCAGGAAGTCTACTTTCCAACGCCGTTGAGAGCGCGCCAATTGGGCTTCTGTAGCTCCAGAGAATCCACTTCAAGTGCAGGGAGGTCAGAATCCAACAACATCTGCAGTCCTTTTTAGTCTCTGAATCAGATTTTTGCTCAGGTCCCTCAATTTCAGCCAGAAAATACCTGAAATCACAGAAAACCACACAAACTCATAGTAAAGTCCAGAAAAGTGAATTTTAACTAAAAACTAATAAAAATATACTAAAAACTAACTAGATCATACTAAAAACATACTAAAAACAATGCCAAAAAGCGTATAAATTATCCGCTCATCACATAAAAACAATGCCAAAAAGCGTACAAATTATCCGCTCATCACAACACCAAACTTAAATTGTTGCTTGTCCTCAAGCAACTGAAAATCAAATAAGATAAAAAGAAGAGAATATACAATGAATTCCAAAAACATCTATGAAGATCAGTATTAATTAGATGAGCGGGGCTTTTAGCTTTTTGCCTCTGAATAGTTTTGGCATCTCACTCTATCCTTTGAAATTCAGAATGATTGGCTTCTTTAGGAACTTAGAATCCAGATAGTGTCATTAATTCTCCTAGTTAAGTATGATAATTCTTGAACACAGCTACTTATTGAGTCTTGGCCGGGGCCCAAAGCACTCTGTCTTCCAGTATTACCACCGGATACATGTATGCCACAGACACATAATTGGGTGAACCTTTTCAGATTGTGACTTAGCTTTGCTAGAGTCCCCAATTAGAGGTGTCCAGGGTTCTTAACGACACTCTTTTTGCCTTGGATCACACTTTTATTTCTTTCTTTTTCTTTCTTTTTCTCTTTTTTCTTTTTTTTTTTCGTTTTCTTTTCTCCCTTCTCTTTTTCTTATTTTTTTTTGTATTCACTGCTTTTTCTTGCTTCAAGAATCATTTTTATAATTTTTTCAGATCCTCAGTAACATGTCTCCTTTTTCATCATTCTTTCAAGAGCCAACATTCATGAACCACAAATTCAAGATACATATGCACTGTTTAAGCATACATTCAGAAAACAAAAATATTGCCACCACATCAAAATAATTAAACTGTTATAAAATTCAAAATT
>NC_029777.3:60683704-60685347 GCF_000817695.3 Arachis duranensis
ATAAACTCCAACCATCCTCTAGCCACGGGCTTGAGGTCATGCCTTCTCAATTGAACCGACTTTCCTCTTGAATCTCTCTTCCATTGGGCGCCCTCTTCACAGATGTCTATGAGGATTTGGTCCAACCTTTGATCAAAGTTGACCCTTCTAGTGTAAGGATGTTCATCTCCTTGGATCATGGGCAAGTTGAATGCCAACCTTACATTTTCTAGACTAAAATCCAAGTATTTCCCCCGTACCATAGTAAGCCAATTCTTTGGATCCGGGTTCACACTTTGATCATGGTTCTTGGTGATCCATGCATTGGCATAGAACTCTTGAACCATTAAGATTCCGACTTGTTGAATGGGGTTGGTAAGAACTTCCCAACCTCTTCTTCGAATCTCATGTCGGATCTCCAGATATTCACTCTTTTTGAGTTTGAAAGGGACCTCGGGGATCACCTTCTTCAAGGCCACAACTTCATAGAAGTGGTCTTGATGCACCCTTGAGATGAATCTCTCCGTCTCCCATGACTCGGAGGTGGAAGCTTTTGCCTTCCCTTTCCTCTTTCTAGAGGTTTCTCCGGCCTTGGATGCCATAAATGGTTATGGAAAAACAAAAAGCAAACCAAACTTAGAGTTTGAATGTGGGGGTTCAACACCAAACTTAGAAGTTGGTTGTGGCCTCCCAACACCAAACTTAGAGTTTGACTGTGGGGGCTCTGTTTGGCTCTGTTTTGAGAGAAGTTCTTCATGCTTCCTCTCCATGATGACAGAGGGATATCCTTGAGCCTCAAACACAAAGGATTCTCTATTCACTTGAATGATCAATTCGCCTCTATCAACATCAATCACAGCCTTTGCTGTGGCTAGGAAGGGTCTGCCAAGGATGATGGATTCATCCATGCACTTCCCAGTCTCTAGGACTATAAAATCAGCAGGGATGTAATGGTTTTCTACTTTTACCAGAACATCCTCTACAAGTCCATAAGCTTGTTTTCTTGAATTGTCTGCCATCTCTAGTGAGATTTTTGTAGCTTGCACCTCAAAGATCCCTAGCTTCTCCATTACAGAGAGAGGCATGAGGTTTACACTTGACCCTAGGTCACACAAGGCCTTCTTGAAGGTCATGGTGCCTATGGCACAGGGTATTGAGAACTTCCCAGGATCCTGTCTCTTTTGAGACAGTTTCTGCCTAGACAAGTCATCCAATTCTTTGGTGAGCAAAGGGGGTTCATCCTCCCAAGTCTCATTACCAAATAACTTGTCATTTAGCTTCATGATTGCTCCAAGGTATTTAGCAACTTGCTCTTCAGTGACATCTTCATCCTCTTCAGAGGAAGAATACTCATCAGAGCTCATGAATGACAGAAGTAAATCCCATGGAATCTCTATGGTCTCATTTTGAGCCTCAGATTCCCATGGTTCCTCATTGGAGGTCAGTGGACGTCCATTGAGGTCTTCCTCAGTGGCGTTCACTGCCTCTCCTTCCTCTCCAAATTTGGCCATGTTGATGGCCTTGCACTCTCCTTTTGGATTTTCTTCTGTATTGCTTGGAAGAGTACAAGGAGGGGGTTCAGTAATTTTCTTACTCAGCTGACCCACTTGTGCCTCCAAATTTCTAATGGAGGACCTTGTTTCAGTCATGAAACTTTGAGTGGT
>NC_029777.3:60685440-60685925 GCF_000817695.3 Arachis duranensis
TCTCTGTCTGTTGCTGAGAAGATGATGGAAAAGGCTTGCTATTGCTAAACCTGTTTCTTCCACCATTATTGTTGTTGAAACCTTGTTGAGGTCTCTGTTGATCCTTCCATGAGAGGTTTGGGTGATTTCTCCATGAAGGATTATAGGTGTTTCCATAGGGTTCTCCCATGTAATTCACCTCTTCCATTGAAGGGTTCTCAGGATCATAAGCTTCTTCTTCAGATGAAGCTTCCTTAGTACTGCCTGGTGCATTTTGCATTCCAGACAGACTTTCAGAAATCATATTGACTTGCTGAGTCAATATTTTGTTCTGAGCCAATATGGCATTCAGAGTATTAATCTCAAGAACTCCTTTCTTCTGATTAGCCCCATTGTTCATAGGATTCCTCTCAGAAGTGTACATGAATTGATTATTTGCAACCATTTCAATTAGTTCTTGAGCTTCTGTAGGCGTCTTCTTCAGATGAAGAGATCCTCCAGCAGAG
>NC_029777.3:60686260-60688128 GCF_000817695.3 Arachis duranensis
GTTCTTCTTCTTTGAAGATTTCTGTTAGGTCCTCTATAGAGAGTTGTGCCTTAGCTTCTCTTAGCTTTCGCTTCAAGGTCCTTTCAGGTTCAGGGTCAGCCTCACCAAGAATGCTTTTGTCTTTGCTCCTGCTCATATGAAAGAGAAGAGAACAAGAAAATATGGAATCCTCTATGTCACAGTATAGAGATTACTTGAGGTGTCAGAGGAAAAGAAAAATAGAAGGCAGAAGTAGAAAATTCGAACTTATCAGAGAAGATGGAGTTCGAATTGTGCATTAAGGAATAATGTTAGTCCATAAATAGAAGGATGTGAGAAGAGGGGAAGAAATTTTCGAAAATTAAGTAAAAGATTTTGAAAACATTTTAAAAAACACTAATTGATTTTCAAAAACCAAGAGTGGAAAAGAAATCAAGTGATTTTTGAAAAATATTTTGAAATTAGAAATCAAAAAGATTTGATTGAAAACTATTTTGAAAAATATGTGATTAAGAAGATATGATTGGTTTTAAAAAAAAGATGTGATTGAGAAGATATGATTTGAAAAACATTTTAAAAAGATTTGATTTTAAAAATTAATGACTTGGCTAACAAGAAAAGATATGATTCAAACATTAAACCTTTCTCAACAGAAAAGGCAACATACTTGAATTGTTGAATCAAATCATTAATTGATAGCAATATTTTTGAAAATGGAAAGAAATTGATTTTGAAAAAGATTTGATTGAAAAGATATGATTTGAAAAAGATTTGATTTTGAAAAAATTTGAAAACTTGAAAAGAATTTGCATAGAAAACAGAATCTTCCCTCTTGTGCCATCCTGGCGTTAAACGCCCAGAATGGTGCACATTCTGGCGTTTAACGCCCAAACTACTACCCTTTTGGGCGTTAAACGCCCAGCCAGGCACCCTGGCTGGCGTTTAAACGCCAGTTTGCCTTCCTCACTGGGCGTTTTGAACGCCCATCTTTTTCTGTGTAATTCCTCTGCAGTATGTTCTGAATCTTCAATTCTCTGTATTATTGACTTGAAAAGATACAAATTAAAAATATTTTTGGATTTTTAATAGTGAGGAATAATCAAAATGCAACTAAAATCAAATAACAATGCATGCAAGACACCAAACTTAGCAGTTTGTATACTACTGACACTAATAAAATGAGAATGCATATGAGAAACACAAACACTCAAGTCAAGAGAAATTAAAGATCAGAGTAATGAAATCATCAAGAACAACTTGAAGATTAATGAAGACACATGCATGAGTTCGAAAAATGCAAGAAGAATAGAAACATGCAATTGACACCAAACTTAACATGAAACACTAGACTTAAACAAGAAATGTTTTTGGATTTTATGCTTTTGTAATTTTTTTGTGCTTTTTCGAAAATTAAGTGGAAAAGAAAATAAAGGTATCAAAATTCTTAATGAGAATTCCAGGAATCATGCAATGTTAGTCTAAAGCTTCAGTCTAAAGAAATTAGACATGGCTAGCCAAGCTTCAGCAGAACATTGCATTCAAGAGCTAAATTGATGAAGATGAATCAGCTTTGGTGATGATAAGAACATCACCTTGAAACACTAGAATTCATTCTTAAGAACTCTGAAGAAAAATACATAATCTAAGCAACAAGATGAACCGTCAGTTGTCCATACTCGAACAATCCCCGGCAACGGTGCCAAAAACTTGGTGCACGAAATTGTGATCAATACTTTTCACAACTCAATTAATCCTCAGTGATGAACCCAAAAACTTGGTGTTCAATACCATGGCATAAACACAACTTCGCACAACTAACCAGCAAGTGTACTGGGTCGTCCAAGTAATAAACCTTACGCGAGTAAGGGTCGATCCCACAGAGATTGTTG
>NC_029777.3:60688360-60688500 GCF_000817695.3 Arachis duranensis
GAATGGAAGAATTCTCATGAAATTTTGCAAGACTTTGATGCAATTGTGTGGATGATTTCAGGGAAGAAGAGGCTAGGCAAGCAAGCAACAAAATCAATAAAGGAAGCTTGAAGATCACATGTGCCATATAATGCTGAAAG
>NC_029777.3:60689554-60690056 GCF_000817695.3 Arachis duranensis
AAAATGTTTTGATTCGGAGATCTCAATATCTCCTAATACCCAATGAACTCCCCATCTCTGATCTACCCTTTTCTATTTACATTCTGCAATTTCAATTCATGCAAATCCTCCCCATCCCTTTTTAATTTCAGCACTTTAACTTCATACAATTTAAGATTCCGCAATTCTCATCTAAATCTTGATTCCGCTCAACTTGAACACACTTCTAATCCGAATTGCTCACTCAACCAATCCTTGTGGGATTCGACCTCACTCTATTGTGAGTTTTTACTTGACGATAATCGGTGCACTTGCCGGAAGGAATTTTGCCGATTGTGCAATTTCCAAAAAGCATAGCATCAAGTTTATGCACATCAAGTTTATGGCGCCGTTGCCGGGGATTGGTTTTCGATTGACAATTCTCAAATTGGAAGTTAACTAGATTGAGCATTTTTCTTGTTTTGTTAATTCAGTTACTTGTTGAATTTTAATTTCTGCACTCTGTTATTTGCTTTTTCTTTCT
>NC_029777.3:60690790-60691852 GCF_000817695.3 Arachis duranensis
GGAGGTTCATTGAACAGGAAAAAGACTGTGGAAGAAGCCATTGAAGTGATTGAGACAGTGGCTGAGAATGAATACTACTATGCTTCAGAGAGACACAACACTAAGGGAGTCATAGAGCTGAACCATGTTGATACAATTCTAGCCCAAAACAAGGTGTTTGCCAAGCAAATAGCAGAGCTCACCAGGAAATTGGACACAAAGCAAGTGGCTGTAATACACACACAAGATCAAGAGGAAGTAAGCACTGAAGGAGGTGATTGGGAAGAGGCCAACTATGTGGGAAACCAACAAAGGCAATCATATGATCCACATTCCAACACTTACAACCCAGGATGGAAAAACCACCCAAACTTTGGGTGGGGAAACCAGCAAACCCAACCACAAAACCACAAACCTTACAACCACAACCAACATAATAATTCCACATACCAAAACTCCAACCAAAGATCATACCAAGCCACACAAAACACTTACTCCCAACCAATCTGCCCAATCCGATCCGCACCAACAATTTCAAGATCAATTAAACAGGATAGAAGGAAGGTTAGTAAACATGGGTCAGGACATAAGTGAGTTGAAAAGCTTTAGGGACGATGTGAGATCGACCTTAAGGAACCATGGCGAAAAACTCAAGTGGATGGAGGCTCGAGTAGGAGAACTTTCTCAACAGGCCCCTAAGTCAACTGCAGTGTTCCCTAGTGACACAGAAAAGAATCCTAAAGGGGAACAAAAGGGAGTGAGATGGGAAGAATGCAAGGCCATCACCACATTGAAGGAAGTCTCAGAAGAAGAAGGGATCAGACCCTCAGAAAAGGAGCCAGAAATCTTGAAAGAAAGTGTGGACGAAGCTAAGCAGGAAAGTGAAACGGAGCAAGCTAAGGATATGCAAAAGGAAGGCACGCTGGAAACATACCAACCAAAAGCACCATTTCCTCAGAGGTTAGGAGGAGGTGAAAAAGGGAAAACATATTCAAGGTTCCTAGAGACATTTAAGTCTCTCCATATCAATATTCCCTTTCTTGATATCGTCCAGCAGATGCCTACACATATCAAGTATTTGAA
>NC_029777.3:60692397-60695237 GCF_000817695.3 Arachis duranensis
AGAAACAAGAAAATTCCCACTGAAGGTTTCTCTCCGGGAGATGAAGTGATATCAAGTCATTATCTGCCAATCCCACCTGGCTTCAAACCCATTCCTTCCTAGCTCCCCCAAGTGTTCACAATCAACAAAGTTCTTTCTATGGAACATTTGGAAGTCATAAAGGAATCAAATGGGGACGTTTTCGTAGTGAGAGGAGAAGACATCAAGCACTACAATCCACCCTAACAAGGGACAACCGTCAAGCTAGTGACGTTAAAGAAGCGCTTCATGGGAGGCAACCCATGTTTTAGTATCCTTACTCTTTATTGTTTTGCTCTGCATTTAATAAAGCATGGTTTCTTATGCATGAATTTGAATCCTCAGGACAACTGTTGATAAGGTGCACTAAACATTGCATGTAAAATACAATTTGTCTCTGAGTTTGGTGTGCCTGAAAGCATTCCCAAATCTTATCAAATTGTATTCAATCTTTCATTTGAGGTGCATAACCAAACATTAAGTTTGGTGTTCATCTTTGAACACAGCTTATGAAAAGCAAGAAGTTTCTCTGGATTTAGAACTTCATGACAAGTACACCATTTGCATGTTTTAATACCAATTGCTTTAGGTAGTAAAAATTGTTTAGGATCAAAGAGCCAAAGTGACTATGATTTATTAAGAATTATGCACATTCATTAAGGACAACCAACATGGATTTCATGTCAGCAGGAGACATTACCAAACACTAAGTTTGGTGTCCAATAATAAGTGTGCATACATATAAAAGTCACGGCTATAAGCTCATAAAGACAATCATTGATTTACAATTCAAAAAGAATGAAAAACATGTGCAAATACTATTCATTATTCACATGGACCGAAAAATGATAGCAATTTTGTTTGTTTGTGCAGGTACAAAAGGAAGGATAATAATGGAGGAAAAAGACAAATGGGGAGGCACGGTGCTTGGTCAAAAAGGAAGTTCAAAGGTCTTTGAAACTAACAAATGGGAAAAAGAAGTTTTGCATGAAAAGATAGCTACATGTACAACTTAATGCACCCAGAATACTTCCAAGAAAGTTAAAAGCAATTCGTCCTTCTCCCTGATTCACATATTTACCATCAACCCATCCTTCACAAATCACCCTAGCCGTCCATTTTTCACTTACATTCACTATAAAGAATCATTTGGGGAACGAGTTCCACACCACCAAATCTCCTCTTTGCACATATTCTTTCATCATAGCATAACTATCTTTTGCCAAAAACAACCTCACCACTCTTCTAACCACATTTGCTTACTTCACCTTGTCAACCTTAACTTGTTACTCTCCAAAACTAAAGAACCAATGGCAGCCTCATCCAGCCACAAAAGAAGAAAAGACAAGCAACCCATGGAGGAGGAAAGGGAATTTGATGCATGGAAATACAAATCAGTTTTCCATGAGATTCAAGCCGAATGGATGAGACCTAAAAGGGTACTAGCGGAGGTTCCCTTTGACCTGGAAAAGGATGAGTTCCCAGGTATTTGGGAGAAGATCAAAAAGAGGAAGTGGGAGCTATTGACTAAGCCAATCACTAAGATCAACCTCAACCTGGTGAAGGAATTTTATGCAAATGCAGTGAGGGAGGATCCAACCTTGGAACCCACCTACAAAAGCTATGTGAGAGGGGTGGAAGTTGACTTCAGCCCTAAGGCAATCATGAAAGCTCTTGGCTTGAAAAACATACGTTTCAGCCAAGCAAGTTATGAGGAAAGGATGATAGGAGAACCTGACTATACGACTATTGCTGAAGACCTTTGTGCCATCAGAGCTGAATGGGTAAGAAAAACAAAAGGGGCTCCAAGAGTCTTGAGAAGGGGAGACCTAACACCTGAAGCTAAGGGGTGGTATGCAATAGTTAGGAGATCCATCCTACCCACTGCAAACTCTTCAGAAATAGTCCCTAAAAGAGCCATCTTGCTACATTGCATTATGGTGGGAGGAGAGATCAAGGTTCATAAACTCATTGCTGATCAGATACAAGAGTTTAGTGAGAAAAGTGACCCTGACTCCTGGCTCCACTTCCCTAGTACCATCATTAGACTATGCATCGATGCCCGAGTACCACTTGAAGATGAAAGACCTAATTGGCTATATCCTGGAATGGCCATAACTGCTCACAGAATGACTCTTGGCCCAACTGCCCCAAGACATACAAAAAGAAGAAATGAAGAAGGGCAACAAGCAGAAGAGGAGCAAGAAGGAGAGCAAGAAAGAGAAGAAGAGCAAGAAGAGCAAAGAAGTCCAGAAAGAAGGCAACAAGTTCCCAGAGACCCCATGGATATGAGCAGAATGCAGGAAATCATGGAAGGAATGTCTCAACAATACATGAGGTCTCAAGAGAGGCAAGAGGACTTTCACCCCAAAATGATGGACATGCAAAGGAACTTTGAATCAAGATTCCTAGATCTGCAAAGGGAACAGAATTTACAATTACAGGAATCCCTCAGCCACATATGCCAACACCAAGATGCCAATATCTTGGCAATCAAGGAAGCCACCACTTTGCAAAATGCAAGATACTCAGTTCAAGCTGATTACAACATCAGCTCTCAAATCAAGCTTAACTACATAGGGGAACATCTACACAAGATGGACCCAGCATTCCCATCTTTTGATGAGTATTTCAAAGGGAGAAAAGAAGGAGAAATAAACAAGGCGATGATCCTTGAAAAAGGAGTGGAAGAAACAATGAAAAAGGCTGGATTCTGGACAAAGCTCATGAGAAAAGATAAAGGAAGTACAAGCAGTCAAAAAGAGGTAAGAAGCAAGAAGAAGCAGAACCCCAAGAATCAAAAAGAACCAAGCAACAAATGA
>NC_029777.3:60697036-60697471 GCF_000817695.3 Arachis duranensis
TTATGGTATGAAACCCAATTGAATATCATGGTTTATGGGATTGGGCCTGAAGAATTGATGAGTCTGGAACTTCAATTTGTTAAGTCTTGTGTCATTACTTGTTTATCACTAAGTTTGCTCAATGAATGTTACAGAGTTGGATCACAGCCTCATCAGGATTATGGATCATAAACCCAAAGCAAAAAGAAAATCAGGAAAAGGCCTCAAAGCCCAAGAATCACAACAGAAGCTCAATTTAGAAAGTGTATAAATAGAATAGAATTGAAGTTAGTTAAGAACTTTTTTTTGGGACACTTTAGCACTTTTCATACTTTGTAATTGAATTCTGAGCTATGAATCACTAAACCCCTTTCATTGGGTTAGGGAGCTCTATTGTAATTCAATGAATCAATAATAGTTTTCATCTTCTTCTTCAATCTTTTCTCTTGAATTTTG
>NC_029777.3:60698411-60703075 GCF_000817695.3 Arachis duranensis
GCCATCAATTCTAGCTTATACCACGAAGATTCCGGTTAAAGAATCCAAGAGATATCCACCCAATCTAAGGTAGAACGGAGGTGGTTGTCAGGCACACGTTCATAGGTGAGAATGATGATGAGTGTCACGGATCATCACATTCATCAAGTTGAAGAACAAGTGATATCTTAGAACAAGAACAAGCGGAATTGAATAGAGGAACAATAGTAATTGCATTAATACTCGAGGTACAGCAGAGCTCCACACCTTAATCTATGGTGTGTAGAAACTCCACCGTTGAAAATACATAAGAACATGGTGTAGGCATGGCCGTGAGGCCAGCCTCCCAATGATCTAAGATAGCATAAGAATAAAGATAGCTACCAAGATGAAAATACAATAGTAAAAGGTCCTACTTATAGAGAACTAGTAGCCTAGGGTTTACAAAGATGAGTAAAAGACATAAAAATCCACTTCCGGGCCCACTTGGTGTGTGCTTGGGCTGAGCATTGAAGCATTTTTCGTGTAGAGACTCTTCTTGGAGTTAAACGCCAGCTTTTATGCCAGTTTGGGCGTTTAACTCCCATCCTTGTGCCAGTTCCGGCGTTTAACGCTGGGAATTCTGATGGTGACTTTGAACGCCGGTTTGGGCCATTCAATCTTGAGCAAAGTATGGACTATCATATATTGCTGGAAAGCCCAGGAAGTCTACTTTCTAACGCCGTTAAGAGCGCGCCAATTGGGCTTCTGTAGCTCCAGAAAATACACTTCGAGTGCAGGGAGGTCAGAATCCAACAGCATCTGCAGTCCTTTTTAGTCTCTGAATCAGATTTTTGCTCAGGTCCCTCAATTTTAGCCAGAAAATACCTGAAATCATAGAAAAACACACAAACTCATAGTAAAGTCCAGAAAAGTGAATTTTAACTAAAAACTAATAAAAATATACTAAAAACTAACTAGATCATACTAAAAACATACTAAAAACAATGCCAAAAAGCGTATAAATTATCCGCTCATCAACAACCAAATAGTTGTAGACCCAAAGGACCAGGAGAAAACTTCATTTACTTGTCCATATGGTGGTTTTGCTTACAGGAGGATGCCCTTTGGACTGTGCAATGCACCTGCAACATTCCAAAGGTGCGTGCTCTCCATATTTCAGACATGATTGAGAGGTTTATTAAGGTGTTTATGGATGACTTCTCTGTATTTGGTAACATATATTTTGATTGCTTGCATAACTTAACCCTGGTGCTAAAGAGATGCCAAGAGACCAACCTTGTTTTAAACTGGAAAAAATGCCATTTCATGGTTTTGGAAGGAGTGTTCCTTGGTCATAAAATCTCAAAGAAGGGTATAGAAGTGGACAGGGCAAAAGTAGAGGTGATTGAAAAGTTACCTCCACCATGCAATGTCAAAGCAATTAGAAGCTTTTTGGGACATGCTGCTTTCTATAGGAGGTTTATTAGAGACTTCTCTAAGGTTGCTGATAAACCCCATTTTTAGGGTTTATCTTGTGTTGAATTTAGAGCATTTTGATAACCTTTCCTCACATTTAGCCAATGAATTAGCATGATTTTGTAATCTCTCCCGTATTTGTGCTTAATTGTAAAAACATGCTTTTTATGCCTTTAATTTGGTAATTTTAATTCATCCTTGATTTCATAAGTTGCCTTGATGTGTTGCTAGTGATCTCAGGTTAAAATAGGCTAGGCATGGATCAAATGAGCAAGGAAGGAAGCATGCAAGTGGAGAGAAGCACAAAAAGCCAAAGAATTGATCTCGGCCAAGGACGCGCACGTGCACAAGGCGCTTGCGCACACATTGCGAAATCGGCCAGGGATGCATACGCGTACCGTGCGCGTCCACACCAAAGGCTGCACGTGATTTTAAATAGAAAACATGCCCAACGATTTCTGGGAAGCTGTGGGGCCCAGCTACAACGAATTTTGGTGCCAAATGTGCTTTAAAGGACCAAGGATTGAAGGGGGAGGCATCATTCCATCACTTTTGTATTCTATCTTTCTTTTAGTTCATTTATTCACATGAGGATTAGGATTAGTTAGAGAGAGAAGCTCTCACTTCTCTATAGAATTAGGATTAGGGTTAGGTTGATCTCTCCTCTTAGATCTAGGTTTAATTCATGCTTGGGTTTACTTTCCCTTTATCAATTTTTACTCCTCTCTTCTTCCTCTCTCTAGTTTTGTACTTTAATCCTTGTAATTCTTCACTTTGTTGTGGATATATTGTTCTTCTTTGTTTTCTTTCAATAATTCAGTTTAAGGTAATTCATGATAATTGTGATTTCCTTGATTATTGTTGTTAATTCTTTGCATTCAATTTTTGTTAGAATTCATTCTTGTTGTGATTTACTATACTTTTCTTTTGTACCTTCCAACTGTTTGATGAAATGCTTGGAAAGATGTTAGAGTAGAATTTTTTGTTCTTGGCTTGAGAAGGTAACTTAGGAACTCTTGAGTTACTAATATCCAAGTGATTAATAGTTGATAGCCATTGACTCTAGCCTTCATTAATTCAATTAGTGGAAACTAGGATTTATGGACTAGGATTGATATACAACTCACTTGACTTTCTTTTTGCTACTTGTTAGAGGATGACTTAGTGAGATTGATCCTTGCAACTATCATAATTGTGGCTAGTGACAATGATATAGGTCCTTGACCATCAATGCTTGCCAAGACCATTTTGTTAATAAAATTTCATTCCCATTTACTATTCATGTTTCTCATCCAAAACCCCAAAATATACAAGTCCGTAACCAATAACAAGAACACTACCCTGCAAGTCCTTTGAGAGATTACCCGGGGTTTAAATACTTCGGTCTATAGATTTTAGGGGTTTGTACTTGTGACAAACAAATTTTTGCATGAAAGGATTATTGTTGGTTTAGAGACTATACTTTACAACGAGATTTCATTGGTGAAATTTCAAACTGTCAAAAATCAAATCATCAGTTGCCAAGCCATTGAGCAACCTACTTGTCTCTAATGTGCCTTTTATTTTTGATAATGAATGCATGTTATCCTTTGAGGAGCTTAAGAACAAACTTTCCTCTACACCTATCATAGCACCACTATGTTGGGATCTACCCTTTGAGTTGATGTGTGATGCATCAGATTTTGCTGTGGGTGCTATTTTAGGACAGAGGAAGGATAAATTGGTGCATGCATGTCATTTATTATGCTAGCAAGGTCCTTAATAATAATCAAAGGAACTACACCACTACAGAGAAGGAATTACTGGCCATTGTCTTTGCTTTTGATAAATTTAGATCATATCTCATTGGTTCTAAAGTAATTGTATTCACTAATCATGCAGCACTCAAATACTTGCTTACGAAACAAGAGTCCAAGCCAAGGCTAATAAGATAGATCCTGCTACTCCAAGAGTTTGACATTGAAATTAAGGATAGGGGTGGAGCAGAGAAGAAATTTACTGACCACCTCTCAAGGATCCTACAAGAATAAGAAGGAGCATACCATCTTGCAGTGAATGAAAGCTTCCCGGAGGAGCAATTGATGATGATACAAGAGACCCCTTGGTTTGCTGACATAGCCAATTTCAAGGCCATTAGGGAACTACTAGCCAACATCAAGAAACACATGAGGAGAAAGCTCATCAAAGATGCCAAATACTATATCTGGGATGAGCCATATTTGTTCAAAAAGTGTGTTGATGGGATCTTGAGGAGGTGTATATCCCATGGAGAAGGACAAAAGAGGTGCTTTGGCAATGTCATGGATCTGTGTATGGAGGCCACTTTAGTGGAGAAAGAACAGCAGCCAAGGTGCTCCAATGTGGATTCTACTGGCCAAGCATTTTCAAGGATGCAAAGAACTTGGAGTCAAGGTGTGATGAATGCCAAAAGGCTGGCAATCTACCCAAGAATAATGAGATTCCATAGAGATTTATAATGGAGCTAGAACTATTCGATGTATGGGGGATTGACTTCATGGGGCCTTTCCCATCCTCCTACTCAAATAGTTATATACTCGTGGCTGTAGATTATGTGTCAAAGTGGGTGGAGGCTATTGCCACCACCACAAATGACAACAAGTTTGTAATGAGCTTCTTAAGAAAGAACATTTTCAACAGGTTTGGAGTTCCCAGAGCACTCATTAGTGATGGAGGGACACATTTCTGCAATAAACAACTGGAAGCACTCCTTCTCAGATATAGAGTCAGACACAATGTGGCAACCCCTTATCATCCGCAGACCAACGGGCAAGCAGAGATTTCCAACGGGGAGCTAAAAAGGATTCTTGAAAAAACCGTTGGAAGCTCAAGGAAGGACTGGTCTAAGAAGCTAGACGATGCTTTATGGGCCTACAGGACAGCCTTCAAGACCCCATTGGGATGTCCACCATACCAACTAGTATTTGGCAAGGCTTGGCACTTGCTAGTTGAACTGGAGCATAGAGCCTTCTGGGCTCTAAAACTACTGAACTTTGATGAGCAAGCTGATGGAGAAAAGAGGATGAGGCAACTCAACGAGCTGGAAGAATTTAGGAACCAAGCATATGAAAATGCAAAGATCTATAAAGAGAACACAAAAAGATGGCATGATCTAAAGATAGCAAGAAAGGAGTTCACTGAAGGACAAAATGTGTTATTGAACAAATCTAGACTTAGGTTCTTCCCTGGGAAGCTTAAGTCTAGATGGT
>NC_029777.3:60704365-60722431 GCF_000817695.3 Arachis duranensis
TGCATTGGTTGAGGAAGGGATAAAAATGTTTTGATTCGGAGATCTCAATATCTCCTGAAACCCAATGAATTCCCCATTTCTTATCTACCACTTTCTCTTTACATTCTGCAATTAAATTCATGCAATCACCCCGATCCCTTTTTAATTTCAGCAATTTAGCTTCTCGCTCTTTAATTCATGCAATTTAAGATTCCGCAATTTCAATTTCTTGCCAATTACGTTTCCCGCCAATTTTACATTCCGCAATTCTCATCTAAATCTTGATTCCGCTCAACTAGAACACACTTCTAATCCGAATTGCTCACTCAACCAATCCTTGTGGGATTCGACCTCACTCTATTGTGAGTTTTTACTTGACGATAACCGGTGCACTTGCCGGAAGGAATTTTTGCCGATCGTGCAATTTCCTAAAATCGTAGCATCATCACCATACCAACTAGTATTTGGTAAGGCTTGCCACTTTCCAGTTGAAATGGAGCATAGAGCCTTCTGGGCTCTAAAACTACTGAACTTTGATGAGCGAGCTGCTGGAGAAAAGAGGCTAAGGCAACTCAACGAGCTGGAAGAATTTAGGAACCAAGCATATGAAAATTCAAATATCTATAAAGAGAACACAAAAAGATGGCATGATCAAAAGATAGCAAGTAGGGAGTTCACTGAAGGACAAAAGGTGTTATTGTACAATTCTAGACTTAGGTTCTTCCCTGGGAAGCTTAAGTCTATATGGTCTGGACCCTTCACCATCATCAAAGTCTACCCCTATGGTCAAGTGGAGCTCATGAAGGACAAAACACAGAGAACCTTCATTGCAAATGGCCATAGACTCAAGCATTATCTGGGGGACTCACTGGATGAAAGGAGAGTGAGCTGCTACCTGAACTGAAAAAGGAAGAACGTCAAGCTAGTGACGATAAAGAAGCGCTAGTTGGGAGGCAACCCAACACTTTATATCCTTTTGATTTATTGCTTTATTAGAAGTAGATTGTGAATATTAGCTTAGGAAGTTAATTTTAGTTTTGATAGTTAAGATAGCTTTGTGAGTTAATTTGTCTCCTATTTTTTGGAAGTGCAGCAGGCTGAAAGCATTTACTAATGATGATGAGTGATTGGGCTAAGAACTAGCTAAAAAGCTAAGTTTGGTGTGGCCACTCACCAACTTGATCTAGGCTTACAACCATTTGGATAAATTAAATTTTTAATGAGTAACCCAGAGATTAAGTTTGGTGTGGCTACTACCTTACGAGAATCAATCAGCAAGCTCAATACCACTCAATTTGGAAGCATCTAATACATTGGTGGAGGCTTGAATGAGAATTTTAATGTGTTCAGGGGAGATTAGAAGCAAAGAATGTGAAAAGATTGGAATTACTTCTTCCCCATGTACACATTAAAAACCCAATGAATAACCTAATTTATTGAGATGCAAATGAATTAAGTTTGGTGTCCCAAGGGACACCCATCAGTTGTAACTCCATTCACTAGCATTGAAAAGGAATGTGGAGGATCATTTTGTCATTACTGATGGGGTTTTTGGTTTCTTTTTTTTAGGAGATTTAATGGGGCCCACTTGATAGATAACAAGGAGTTCAAAGTGTACTTACACTTTGGAACTCAACATATTCAGAGGGCACATTGGGATAAGGGTTGGTGCCTCTTCCCACGCTAGGCGCCACTCCCCAAGTGGAAAACATTGAATTCCCTTCTTTTCCCACCATTCGAACCACCCCCTTCAATCCTATAAATCCCCTACCCTTCCTATTTCCTCCCACTTTAGAACCCATTCCATACACAAAACAAACTCACAGAGACCTTTCTTTTTTTTTTCTCGTTCTTCTTTCTCTCTATCTTTCTACTTGATTGGGACAATCAAGTGCTAAGTTTGGTGTTGGGGAAAAACTTTGTTTTGCTTGTGTTTCTTTGCAACACTCCATTAATATCTCAGAACCCTCAAACACCCTCTCTCTCTCTCCACCCAATGGCACTACCAAGATCCTCAACCTCAAAGAAAAGAAAGACCAAAGAACCAACCTCAGGTTTCTCAAGCTCAAACTTCAATGAGTACAAATTCCTCTCAGCATTCAACCAAAACCAACTCTATGGTTGGGTGAGTGAGAGGGAGATCATCCCAGAGGTTGGCTTCCAACTAGGAAGGAATGAGCACCTTGAGATCAACATTGAGATCAACAACAGGGGCAGGGCACTCTTCTATAACCCACCAAAGAAAGTGGTGGAAGGAGTGATAAGGGAGTTTTATGCCAATGCCATGCCACAGCCAGGGCAAACTTATAGGTATATTAGCTATGTGAGGGGGAAGTCCATTGACTATAGTCCCTCTAACATAGAAAGGGTGCTAATGGTGAAAAGGATCAACTCCACTCGAAGTTATGAGGAGAGGATGAAGCAACCAGACCCAGGATTTGATGAAATCCTTAATAAAATCTGTGTACTAAACGTGCAGTGGATCAATGACAAAGATGGAAAACCCAACCAGCTGAGGAGATGGGACTTGAGCTCCCAAGCTAGGGGTGGTTAGACTTTGTGAGAAGATCTTTGATCTCTACATCAAACACATCTGAGGTGACCAAGGAGAGGGCTGTACTTATATACAGTATAATGAAGGGAAAGGACGTGAATGTTGGGGAGTTGATTGCCAATAACATTAATAAGATACTGAAAAGCACTAACGAGAGCACAAGATTGGCATTATCCAGCATCATACAAGAGCTATGTGATGACGCCGGAGTTGAGAAGGTGATTGATGAGGTGTTGGTGAAGCAAGATAAGCCTATAACTGCCAAGAAGATGGCCAAGGTGTTGGCCGTCAATCCACTTCAAAGGGCTAAGGAGCATAGAGCTCATGCTCATATGCCACAACCACAACAACGAGAGGAAGAGGAGGCATAGGAGCGACCACAATTTCTAGCACTTCAACCACCACCATACCAACAATACCAACAATTTCCTGAAGGAATAAACTGGGAGCAGTGATGATTAGATTTTTGACGGTTTAGAATTTCTCAAATAAAATCTCGTCGAAGTATAGTTTCTAAACCAAGCAATAATCCTTTCATACAAAAAGTTGTTTGTCACTAAAACAAACCCCTAAATTTATAAACTGAAGTATTCAAACCTCGGGTCGTTCTCCCTAGGAATTGTAATGAAGTGTTTTGTTATTGGTTGAGTGTTATTTTGGGGTTTTTAATGAGAAACATGAAAGATAAATGGCAAGAAAGTAAACTAACAACTATAAAAGGCTCTTGGCAAGGTATGAAAATTAGAAGTTCTATCCTAGTTATCCTTCTCAATTCTGATGAGAATTGTCCATTGCTACCACGTAGTCAACCCTTACTAAATAAAAGAAAGTCAAGTGGATGAATTGACTTGAGCCACAAGTCCTAGCCAACTCCCAAGGAAAGACTAGCTTTAGTGCATTCCAAACCAATTAGCAATCTCTCCAATTACCAATCAACAAATGAATTAGATAACTCAAGTGTCACTAATTACTCTACCTAGGCCAAGAGGAACAAAATCTACACTATATCTAGAGGAGGCATTTCAACAAACACATAAAAGGCAATAAAAGTAAACAACATAAATTGCAAGAATTAAAGAGAGATCTAACTACAAAGGCAAGAGATCAACAATAGAAAAGCAAAGAAGAACAATTATTATGGATTACCTCTTATTGAATTGAAAGAAAATGGAAGGAACAATAGTAGATCTACAACAAAGCATAAGAACAACATAAAGGAAATTACAACAAAAGAGTAGAAGAAGATGAATCTAACAACAAGGAATTGAAATGTAGAAGTAGAAGAAAGCAAAGATTAAAACCTAGATCTAAGAACTAATCCTAATCCTAATCCTAATTCTAGAGAGAAGTGAGAGCTTCTCTCTCTAGAAACTACTTCTAAACTAATCCTAATGTGTGTGTAATGAATTGGAATCCCTTTTCTCTTCAATCCTTGGCTTTAAATAGTAGTTTAGGCGCCAAAGTTGGTTGGAATTGGGCCCCACAACCCTTTAGAATTCGTTGGCCACGTTTTCATAAAAAAATCATAAACCAGCACCTACGCGTACGTGCACAGTACGCGTACGCATCCATGGGGTGATTCGCAGGTGCGCGCAAGCGCCAGGTGCGCGCGCGCGTCCATGGGCGAGTTCAACTTCTCCACTTTGCATGCTTTCCCTCTTCACTCCTTTGATCCATTCCTAGCCTTTTCAATCTGAAATCACTAACAAACATATCAAGGCATCTAGTGGAATCAAAGGGAGATTAAAACCATCAAATTAAGAGTTAAAAAGCATGTTTTCACATCTAAGCACAAATAAGGAGACAATCACAAAACCATGCTATTTCATTGAATAAATGTGGGTAAAAGGTATTAAAATCTCTTAGAATCAATGCAAGATAAACCGTCAAAATGGGGTTTATCAAGCAGCTGCAAGGAGACGTGCACCAAATGAAGGGAGATCTGCATCAATTGAGGGAAAATGTCAACCAATTTCAAAGTAGCCAAAGGGAGCAATGGAACCAAGTGAATGAGAAAATACACAACCTCCAAGGAAGCTTTGAACAACTGAAGGAGCAGCAAAGAAGGATCACCTGGGGAGAATTGCAAGGCAGTTAAGGGATGATGCTGGAACATCAATTACATTAAATGAACATCCTTGCTGAATTCAAACACCTCTATGAAGCCTGAACTATAGCAAGAAAGGAATATGACTGCTATGCACAAACTAAGTTGAGTTACTTGTGCAATGCAGTAGCCAACTTGAATCCCAATTACCCCACCTATTTGCAGAAATTGGAGGAACTCAGTGGACGTGGTGGACGAAATTGTGATTTATGCTTGAATTGTTGTTCGAAATTAATTCCCCAGTAATGGCTCCAAAAAACTTGGTGCTCAATACCATGGTCTAAATATAACCTCACAACTTCGCTCAACTAACCAGCAAGTGTATTGGGTCGTCCAAGTAATACCTTACGTGAGTAAGGGTCGATCCCACAGAGATTGTTGGTATGAAGCAAGCTATGGTCATCTTGTAAATCTCAGTCAGGCGAATAATAATTGATTATTGGGTTTTCAAAAATATAAAGAGATAATTAATTTATTAATAAAGGATAGAAATACTTATGTAATTTCATTGGTAGGAATTTCAGATAAGTGTATGGTGATGCTGTATTCCTTTTGAATCTTTGCTTTCCTACTGCATCCATCCAATCCTTCTTACTCCTTTCCATGGCAAGCTGTATGTAGGGCATCACCGTTATCAATGGCTACATCCCATCCTCTTAGTGGAAAAGGTCCAAATGTTCTGTCACGGCACGGCTAATCATCTGTTGGTTCTCGATCATGTTGGAATAGAATCCCTTGATTCTTTTGTGTTTGTCATCACGCCCAGCAATCGCGAGTTTGAAGCTCGTCACAGTCATTCAATCCCAGAATCCTACTCGGAATACCACAGACAAGGTTTAGACTTTCCAGATTCTCATGAATGCCGCCATCAATTCGAGCTTATACCACGAAGATTTTGATTAAGGAATCCAAGAGATACGCACTCTAGCTTTCGCTTGTAGAACGGAAGTGGTTGTCAGGCATGCGTTCATACGGATGGATGATGATGAGTGTCACGGATCATCACATCCATCAGGTTGAAGTACGAATGGTATCTTAGAATAGGAATAAATCGAATTGAATAGAAAATAATAGTAATTGCATTAAAACTTGAGGTACAGCAGAGCTCCACACCCTTAATCTATGGTGTGTAGAAACTTCACCGTTGAAAATACATAAGTGATGAAGGTTCAGGCATGGCCGAGAGGCAAGGTATTAAGAACCTTCCGGGATCCGGTTTCTTTTGAGGTATCTTCAGCTGAGCCAAAAAGTTTAGTTCATTAATGAGCAATGGAGGTTCATCCTCCCAAGTCTCATTACTAAATAATTTGGCATTTAGCTTCATGATTGCTCCTAGATACTGAGCAATTTGCTCTTTAGTAGTAACTTCATCTTCTTCAGAAGATGAATATTCTTCAGAGCTCATGAATGGTAATAGGAAGTTTAGTGGAATCTCTATGGTCTCTAGATGAGCCTTAGATTCCTTTGGTTCCTCATGAGGGAACTTCCTAGTGGTCAGTGGACATCCCATGAGGTCTTTCTCACTGGGAATCACGTCCTCCTCACTCTCTCCAAGTTCGGCCATGTTGGTCATGGTTATGGCCTTGCACTTTCTCTTGGGATTTACTTATGTATTGCTTGGGAGAGTGCTAGGAGGGGTTTCAATAACCTTTTTACTCAGCTGACCCACTTATGCCTCCAAATTTCTGATGGAGGACCTTGTTTCATTCATGAAATTGAGAGTGGTCTTAGATAGATTAGAGACTATGTTTGCTAAGCTAGAGAGGCTCTGCTCAGAATTCTCTATCTGTTGCTGAGAAGGTAATGGGAAAGGTTTGTTATTGCCAAACCTGTTTCTCCCACCATTATTGTTATTGAAGCCTTGTTGAGGTTTCTGTTGATCCTTCCATGAGAAATTTGGGTGATTCCTCCATGAAGAATTGTAGGTGTTTCCATAGGGTTCTCCCATGTAATTCACCTCTTCCATTGCAGGATTCTCAGGGTCATAAGCTTCTCCTTCAGAGGAGGCTTCTTTAGCACTGTCGGATGCAGCTTGCAATCTAGTCAGATTCTGAGAAATTATATTGACTTGCTGAGTCAATATTTTGTTCGGAGCCAATATGGTATTCAGAGTATCAATCTCAAGAACTCGTTTCTTCTGAGTTGTCCCATTGTTCACAGGATTTCTTTCAGAAGTGTACAAGAACTGGTTATTTGCAACCATTTCAATGAGTTCCTAAGCTTCTGTAGGCGTTTTCTTCAGATGAATAGTTTTGCCTGCAGAATGGTCCAATGACATCTTAGATAACTCAGACAGACCATCATAGAAAATACCTATGATGCTCCATTCTGAAAGCATGTCAGAAAGACACCTTCTAATCAATTGCTTGTATCTTTCCCAAGCTTCATAGAGGGATTCACCTTCCTTTTGTTTGAAGGTTTGAACTTCCACTCTAAGCTTACTCATCTTTTGAGGTGAAAAGAATTTAGCTAAGAAGGCATTGACTAGCTTTTTCCAAGAGTTCAGGCTGTCTCTAGGTTGTGAGTTCAACCATATACTAGCTCTGTTTCTTACAGCAAAAGGGAAAAGCATAAGTCTATAGGCCTCGGGATCAACTCCATTGGTCTTAACAGTGTCACAGATTTGCAAAAATTCAGCCAAGAACTGATGAGGATCTTCCAATGTAAGTCCATGAAAGTTACAATTCTGTTGCATCAGAGAAACTAATTGAGGCTTAAGCTCAAAGTTGCTTGCTCCAATGGCAGGAATAGAGATGCTCCTCCCGTAGAAGTCGGGATTTGGTGCAGTAAAGTCACCAAGCACCTTCCTTGCATTGTGTGATGAGCGGATAATTTATACGCTTTTTGGCATTGTTTTTAGATAGTTTTTAGTAAGATCTAGTTACTTTTAGGGTTGTTTTCATTAGTTTTTATACTAAATTCATATTTCTGGACTTTACTATGAGTTTGTGTGTTTTTCTGTGATTTCAGTCATTTTCTGGCTGAAATTGAGGGACCTGAGCAAAACTCTGATAGGAGGCTGACAAAGGACTGCTGATGCTGTTGGAATCTAACCTCCCTGCACTCGAAATAGATTTTCTGGAGCTACAGAACTCCGAATGGCACGCTCTCAACGGCGTTGGAAAGTAGACATCCAGAGCTTTCCAGCAATATATAATAGTTTATACTTTATTCGTGATTAGACGACGTAAACTGGCGCTCAACGCCAGTTCCATGCTGCATTCTGGAGTCAAACGCCAGAAGCACGTCACGAACCAGAGTTGAATGCCCAAAACACGTTACAACTTGGCGTTCAACTCCAAGAGAAGCCTCAGCTCGTGGATGGATCAAGCTTAGCCCAAGCACACACCAAGTGGGCCTCGGAAAAGGATTTATACATCAATCACTCACTTCTGTAAACCCTAGTAACTAGTTTAGTATAAATAGAACTTTTTATTATTGTATTTAGAATCTTTTGGTCTCAGTTTTATTTTATTATTCATCTTAGGAGACTATTGATCATGTTTTGGGGGCTGGCCATTCGGCCATGCCTGGACCTATCACTTATGTATTTTCAACGGTGGAGTTTCTACACACCATAGATTAAGGGTGCGGAGCTCTGCTGTTCCTCAAGCTTCAATGCAATTACTACTATTTTCTATTCAATTTGATTTATTCCTGTTCTAAGATATTCGTTGCACTTCAACTTGATGAATGTGATGATCCATGACACTCATCATCATTCTCACCTACGAACGCGTGTGACTGACAACCACTTCCGTTCTACCTTAGACCGGGCACATATCTCTTGGATTCATTGATCAGAATCTTCATGGTATAAGCTAGAATTGATGGCGGCATTCATGGGAATCCGGAAAGTCTAACCTTGTCTGTGGTATTCCGAATAGGATTCTGGGATTGAATGACTGTGACGAGCTTCAAACTCCTGAAGGCTGGGCGTTAGTGACAGACGCAAAAGAATCACGGGATTCTATTCCAACCTGATTGAGAACCGATAGATGATTAGTCGTGCTGTGACAGAGCATTTGGATTATTTTCACTGAGAGGATGGGATGTAGCCATTGACAACGGTGATGCCCTACATATAGCTTGTCATGGAAAGGAGTAAGAAAGATTGGATGAAAGCAGTAAGAAAGCAGAGATTCAATAGGGACAAGCATCTCCATACGCTTATCTGAAATTCCCACCATTAATTTACATAAGTATTTCTATCCTAGTTTATTTATCTTTTAATTATCTAATCCAATCACATTTGAATTAGCCTGACTAAGATCTACAAGATGACCATAGATTGCTTCATACCAACAATCTCTGTGGGATCGACCCTTACTCACGTAAGGTTTATTACTTGGACGACCCAGTACACTTGCTGGTTAGTTGAGCGAAGTTATGGAAAGAAAGTGTTGAGTTAAAAGATGCACATACCAAAGAGCCATTATTGATGATCACAATTTTATCCACCATTGGCATTGTTGTTATTTTCGGCTGCCATGTCTTCTTTTTTTCGAAAATCTCTGTCAGGTCCTCTCCAGAGAGTTGTGCTTTAGCTTCTCTTAACTTCCTCTTCAGATTCCTTTCAGGTTTAGGATCAGCTTCAACAAGAATGCCTTTATCTTTGTTCCTACTCATATGAAAGAGAAGAAAACAAAGGAAGTATGGAATACTCTATGTTACAGTATAGAGATTCCTTGATATGTCAGAGGAAAAGAAGAATAGAAAAATGAGGTTGATAAAGAGGAATTCGAACTTATAGAGAGAGAGGGGGTCTGAATTATCAAAGGAGTATAACTGTTAGTGATTAAATAAAAAGAGATGGGAGAGAGAAGAAATTCAAATATTAAAATTAAAATAATAGGTAATAAAAAAAGATTTTTGAAAAAGTGGTTAGTGATTTTCAAAAATTTGAGAGAAAGAAAGGTAGTTAGGTGGTTTTGAAAAGAAGATGAGAAATAGTGAAAAGATTTGAAAATCAATTTTTGAATAGATAAGAAGTTAGAAAAGATTTATGAAATCAAAATTTAAAAAAGATATGATTGAGGAAAATTTGATTTTTAAAAAGATATGATTGAAAAGATATGGTTCAAAAAGATTTGATTTTTAAAATTGATGACTTGACTAATAATAAACTAAAATATATGATTCTAGAATTCAAAGATTGAACATTTCTTAACAAGAAAGTAACAAACTTGAAATTTTTGAATCACAACATTAATTGTTACCAAAGATTATCGAAAATATTAAAAAAATGAAAAAGATTTGATTTTAAAAAAGATATGATTGATAAGAGAGGATATGAAAAAGATAATATTTTGAAAAATTAGTTTTAAAACTTGAAAAATTGAAAAGGATTTGAATTGAAAACAAAATTACCTCCTTGGTGCTATCCTGGCATTAAACACCCAGAATGGTATCTATTCTGGCATTTAACGCCCACTTGGCTACCTCTTTGGGCATTAAACGCCCAGCCAGGTACCCTGGCTGGCGTTTAAACGCCAGAAATCATTCTTTACTAGACGTTTTGAACGACCAACTTTTTCTCTGTGATTCCTCTGCTGTATGTTCTGAATCTTCAACTCTCTGTATTATTGACTTGAAAAGACTTTGAATTTTTGTGAATTTTTAATGATTAGAGAGAAAAACAACAGAATGAAATTAAACATGAAAAACTAAGATCAAAACAAGGAATGCATGCAAGAACACTTTGAATGTCAAGATGAACATCAAGAACACTATGAAGATCATGATAAACATCAAGAACATATTTTTGAAAAAAATTTTTAAGAAAAGAAAGACATGCAAGACACCAAACTTAAAAGTTTTCATACTAAAGACACTAACAATTTGAGAATGCACATGAGAAACAACAAAAGACAAGAAACAAGTGAATTTAAAGATCAGACAAAGAAAATCATCAAGAACAACTTGAAGATCAATGAAGAACACAATGCATATATTTTTGAAAAATGCAAGAAAAATAGAAAATGCAATTGACACCAAACTTGAAATTTGACACTAGACTCAAACAAGAAACACAAATTATTTTTTATTTTAAGAATTTATAATTTTTTTTGTAAATTTTTTTATTTTTCAAAAATTCTTTTGAAAAAGAAAATAAGAAACTCAAAATTTTCAATAAGAATTCTAGGAATCATGCAATATTAGTCTAAAACTTTAGTCTAAAAAGGATTAGACAAGGCTAAACAAGCTTCAGCAGACATTACATACAACAGCCAAATTGATGGGAATCAACTAGCTCTTGTGATGATAAAAGCATCATCTGAAACTCTAGAATTCATTCTTAAAAATTCTGAAGAACAAAATAAAAAGAAAAATACCTAATCTAAGCAACAAGATAAACCGTCAGTTGTCCAAACTCGAACAATCCCCAGCAACGGCGCCAAAAACTTGGTACACAAAATCGTGATACACAACTTCGTGCAGCTGACCAGCAAGTGCACTGGGTCGTCCAAGTTATACCTTATGTGAGTAAAGGTTGATCCCACAAAGATTGTCGGCTTGAAGCAAGCTATGGTCATCTTGTAAATCCCAGTCAGGTGGATTCAAATGGTTCTGGGGTTGTGATAATTAAAAGAATGAAATAGAACATAAAATAGCATAGAAATACTTATGCAATTCATTGGTGGAAATTTCAGATAAGCGTATGAAGATGCTTTGTTCCCTCTGAGCCTTTGCTTTCCTATTACCTTCATCCAATCATTCATACTCCTTTCCATGACAAGCTGTATGTAGGTGGATCACCGTTGTCAATGGCTACCACCCATCCTCTCAGTGAAAATGGTCCTCTACGATTTTCGCATGGCTAATTAGCTGTCGGTTCTCGATCGTGTCAGAATAAGATCCATTGATCCTTTTGCGCACTGTCACTGCGCCCCACAGTCGCGAGTTTGAAGCGCGTCACAGTCATCCCATCCCAGATCCTACTTGGAATACCACAGACAAGGTTTAGACTTTCCGGATCTCAAGAATGCTGCCAATTGATTCTAGCTTATACCACAAAGACTCTGATCGTACGGAAAGGAAGCTCTGTTGTCAGAAGAGGTAACCATGCGTTGTGAACCAAGAGGCCAAGAGATACACACTCAAGCTTTCGCAGATAGAACAGAGGTGGTTGTTAGGCACATGTTCATAAGGGAGGAGGATTTTGAGTGTTACGGATCATCACATCCATTAGGTTGAAGTACGAGTGCATATCTTAGACCAAGAATAAGCTTGAATTGAATAGAAAACAGTAGTAATTGCATTAATTCATGAGGAACAGCAGAGCTCCACACCTTAATCTATGATGTGTAGAAACTCCACCGTTGAAAATACAACAGCCTTTTTCAGAATCCAACAGCATCTATGTTTGTGTCTTCATTACATGTTCATTAGTGTCTAGTATCTATGTCTTAAAGCTATGAATAATTCCATGAATCCTTCACCTCTCTTAAATGAAAAATGTGCCTAATTACAAAAGAGTAAGAAGTACTTGAATTTCAAATTTTATCTTGAAATTAGTTTGATTATTTTGATGTGGTGGCAATACTTTTTGTTTCCTGAATGAATGCTTGAACAGTGCATAATTTTGATAGTGAAGTTTATGAATGTTAAATTGTTGGCTCTTGAAAGAATGATGAAAAAAGAGTAATGTTATTAATAATCTGAAAAATCATAAAATTGATTCTTGAAGCAAGAAAAAGCAGTGAATAATAAAGCTTGCAAAAAAAATGGCGAAAAAGAAAAAGAAAGAAAAAGAAAAAGCAGTAGAAAAAGCCAATAGCCCTTTAAACCAAAAATAAGGGTAAAAGGGATCAAAGGCTTTGAGCGTATAAAAAAGAGTGTGCTTAAGAACTTTGGACACCTCTAACTGAGGACTTTAGCAAAGTTGAGTCACAATCTAAAAAGGTTCACCTAGTTATGTGTCTGTGGCATTTATGTATCCGGTGGTAATACTGGAAAACAAAATGCTTAGGGTCACGGCCAAGACTCATAAAGTAGATGTGTTCAAGAATCAACATACTGAACTAGGAGAATCAATAACACTATCTTAATTCTGAATTCCTAGAGATGCCAATCATTCTGAACTTCAAAGGATAAAGTGAGATGCCAAAACTGTTCAGAAGCAAAAAGCTACTAGTATTGCTCATCTAATTGGAGCTAAGCTTCATTGATATTTTGGAATTCATTATATATTCTCTTCTTTTTATTCTATTTTGTTTTCAGTTGCTTGGGGACAAGCAAGAATTTAAGTTTGGTGTTGTGATGAGCGGATAATTTATACGCTTTTTGGCATTATTTTTAGGTAGTTTTTAGTATGATTTAGTTAGTTTTTAGTATATAATTATTAGTTTTTATGCAAAAATCACATTTCTGGACTTTAGTATGATTTTGTGTGTTTTTCTGTGATTTCAAGTATTTTCTGGCTGAAATTTAGGGACCTGAGCAAAATTCTGATTCAGAGGCTGAAAAAGGACTGCAAATGCTGTTGGATTCTGACCTCCCTGTACTCGAAATTGATTTTCTGGAGCTACAAAAGCTCGATTGGCATGCTCTCAATTGCGTTGGAAATTAGACATCTTGGGATTTCCAGAAATATATAATAGTTCATACTTTGCCCGAGTTTTGATAACGCAAACTGGCGTTTTAACGCCAACTTTCTATCATTTTCTGGCGTTAAACACCAGAACTAGCATAAAAGCTGGAGTTAAACGCCCAAACTAGCATCAGAGCTGGCGTTTAACTCCAAGAAAAGCCTATGCACATGAAAGCTTCAATGCTCAGCCCAAGAACACACCAAGTGGGACCCGAAAGTAGATTTCTGCATCATTTACTTATCTCTGTAAACCCTAGGTTACTAGTCATTATAAATAGGACCTTCTACTATTTATAGCTTGAACAGTGCATAATTTTGATAGTGAAGTTTATGAATGTTAAATTGTTGGCTCTTGAAAGAATGATGAAAAAAGAGTAATGTTATTGATAATCTGAAAAATCATGAAATTGATTCTTGAAGCAAGAAAAAGCAGTGAATAACAAAGCTTGAAAAAAAAGGCAAAAAAGAAAAAGAAAGAAAAAGAAAAAGCAAGCAGAAAAAGCCAATAGCCCTTTAAACAAAAAGGCAGGGGGTAAAAAGGATCCAAGGCTTTGAGAATTAATGGCTGATGGGAGGGCCCAAAGGAATAAAATCCTGGCCTAAGCAGCTAAACCAAGCTGTCTCTAACCATGTGCTTGTGTCATGAAGGTCCAAGTGAAAAGCTTGAAACTGAGTGGTTAAAGTCTAGATCCAAAGCAAAAGAGTGTGCTTAAGAACTCTGGACACCTCTAACTGGGGACTTAAGCAAAGTTGAGTCACAATCTAAAAAGGTTCACCCAGTTATGTGTCTGTGGCATTTATGTATCTGGTGGTAATACTGGAAAACAAAGTGCTTAGGCTCACAGCCAAGACTCATAAAGTAGCTGTGTTCAAGAATCAACATACTGAACTAGGAGAATCAATAACACTATCTAAATTTTGAGTTCCTATAGATGCCAATCATTCTAAATTTCAAAGGATAAAGTGAGATGCCAAAACTGTTTAGAAGCAAAAAGCTACTAGCCCCGCTCATCTAATTGGGACTAAGTTTCATTGATATTGTGAGATTCATTATATATTATCTTCTTTTTTATTCTATTTTGTTTTCAGTTGCTTGGGGACAAGCAACAATTTAAATTTGGGGTTGTGATGAGCGGATAATTTATACGCTTTTTGGCATTATTTTTTGGTAGTTTTTAGTATGATTTAGTTATTTTTTAGTATATAATTATTAGTCTTTATGCAAAAATCACATTTCTGGACTTTACTATGAGTTTGTGTATTTTTCTGTGATTTCAGGTATTTTCTGGCTGAAATTGAGGGACCTGAGCAAAAATCTGATTCAGAGGCTGAAAAGGGACTGAAGATGCTGTTGGATTCTGACCTCCCTGCACTCGAAATAGCTTTTCTAGAGCTACAGAAGCCCAATTGGCGCGCTCTCAATTGTGTTGGAAAGTAGACATCTTGGGCTTTCCAGCAATGTATAATAATCCATATTTTTCCCGAGATTTGATGGCCCAAACGGGCATTCCAAGTCAACCTAAAAATTCTGGCGTAAAACGCCCAAACTGGCATAAAAGCTGGAGTTAAACGCCCAAACTGGCACCATAGCTGGCGTTTAACTCCAAGAGAAGCCTATGAACATGAAAGCTTCAATTCTCAGCCCAAGCACACACCAAGTGGGCCCCGAAAGTGGATTTCTGTATCATTTACTTATTTCTGTAAACCCTAGGTTACTAGTTCTCTATAAATAGGACCTTTTACTATTGTATTTTCATCTTTTTGATCATATGTGATCTTTTTGATCATCTTTGATCTTGGGATCAGGTCTTTGAACCCTTTTTCAATTGTTTCATGTTATTTGAGAGGCATGGCCATTCGGCCATGCCTAGACCTTGTTCTTATGTATTTTCAACGGTGGAGTTTCTACACACTATAGATTAAGGTGTGGAGCTCTGCTGTTCCTCATGAATTAATGTAATTACTACTATTTTCTATTCAATTCAAGCTTATTCTTGTTCTAAGATATTCACTCGTACTTCAACTTGATGGATGTGATGATCCGTGACACTCATCATCATCCTCCCTTATGAACGCATGCCTGACAACCACTTCTATTCTATCTGCGAGAGCTTGAGTGTGTATCTCTTGGCCTCCTGGTTCATGATGCATGGTTGCCTCTCCTGACAACAGAGCTTCCATTCCGTGCAATCAGAGTCTTCGTGGTATAAGCTAGAATCAAATGGGCGGCATTCTTGAGATCCAGAAAGTCTAAACCTTGTCTGTGGTATTCCGAGTAGGATCTTGGATGGGATGATTGTGACGAGCTTTAAACTCGCGACTGTGGGGTGCAGAAACAGTGTGCAAAAGGATCAATGGATCCTATTCCGACACGATTGAGAACCGACAGCTGATTAGCCATGCGGGAAACCGTAGAGGACCATTTTCACTGAGAGGATGGATGGTAGCCATTGACAACGGTGATCCACCTACATACAGCTTGCCATGGAAAGGAGTATGAATGATTGGATGAAGGCAATAGGAAAGCAGAGGCTCAGAGGGAACAAAGTATCTTCATACGCTTATCTAAAATTCCCACCAATGAATTGCATAAGTATTTCTATCCTATTTCATGTTCTATTTCGTTCTTTTAATTATCAAAACCCCATAACCATTTGAATACGCTTGACTGAGATTTACAAGATGACCATAGCTTGCTTCAAGCCGACAATCTCCGTGGGATCGACCCTTACTCACGTAAGGTATTACTTGGACGACCCGATGCACTTGCGGGTCAGTTGCACGAAGTTGTGTATCACGATTTTGTGTACCAATGTTTATAACAATTATATGAGTCATCTTATTTTGTTATTCATGTTTGTCAATACATTTCAGTAAATAATTCAAAAAAATGAAGGTTCAGAACATAAAGCAGAGGAATCACAGAGAAAAAGAGCTCACTGGCGTAAAAACGCCAGTAAAGAGGCATTTTGGGCGTTAAACACCAGAATGGGCACCATTCTGGGTATTTAATGCCAGTAAAGGTAGCATTCTGAGTGTTAAACGCCAGAATGGGCAGCATTCTGGGCGTTTATCGCCAGAATGGGCAGCATTCTGGGCGTTTATCGCCAGAATGGGCAGCGTCCTGGGCGTTCAGAAAAATGCCGAGTGACAAAGGATTTCTGGCGTTTAATACCAGCCAGGGTACCTGGCTGGGCATTAAAACCCCAGATTGGCTAGCAGATGGGCGTTAAACGCCAGAATAGATACAATTCTGGGCGTTTAACGCCAGAACAGCAGCGGAGGGGAATTTCGTTCCCAATTCAATATTTTTCAAATTTTCTTGTTTTAATTCTTAATTTTCTGCATAAAATATTACAAAACTTTATGTTTCAATCCCCATTTCAAAAATTATTAATCTTATAAATTCTTGTTCATTCCTTTTCAATTCTTTTTCAAAAAAGTTTTTAAATCTCATTTATCTTACCAATCTCTTTCCAAATCTTTTTAAATCATCCATATTATCTTTTAATTTTTAGATGCATCAACAGAAATTCAGATTTCAATTCCTCATATCTTTTTCATATCTTTCAAATTTTTAAAATCTACCTTTTTCATAGTATGTTTATCTTTTATCAATCATATCTTTTTACTTTTTTAAAAAAAAATTTTGAACCCAGTCCCCTCCTTCCTTTTAAAAGCATGTTTGGCCTCCCCCCTTGAGCCATCTTTCGAATCCTTCTCTCCCTCTATTCCTTTTCTTTCTTTTCTTTTGCTTGAGGACAAGTAAAGCTCTAAGTTTAGTGTGTTTTTCCGTGATCACTGACCAAGATTATGGCCCCTAAAGGAAAACAAACTACTCCAAAAGGCAAGAAAGTAAACAATCCAAAACCACAATGGATACATGAAAGGTTCTGCACCAAAGAACATGCAGACCATTACTTCAAAATTGTGGGAAGAAGATCAGTGACCCCAGAAGTTAAATTCAATCTGAAAGAAGACGAATATCTAGAGATCCAAGAACATATTCGAAATAGAGGCTGGGAAGTCCTAGCTAATCCTAAGGCACTTGTGGGAAGAAACATGGTCCACAAATTCTATGCAAATCTGTGGCTGACAGATAAGCAAAGATTAGAGGGAACTGCCTTCCACACCTTTCGGACTATGGTCAGAGGGAAGATTATTTACTTCCACCTTGATAAAGTGAGAGAAGTCCTTAAACTTCCTCAACTACAAGATGATCCATATTCCTTTAATAGGAGAATAGCTAAAGATAAAAAGTTGGATCAAGTTCTAGAGGATATATGCCTCCTTGGAACCAAGTGGATAACTGGTGCGCGAAATTGTGAACAATACTTTTTCACAACTCTCATAATCCCCGGTCATGAACCCCAAAAACCTGGTGTTCAATACCATGGCATTACACAACTTCGCACAACTAACCAGCAAGTGCACTGGGTCATCCAAGTAATAAACCTTACGCGAGTAAGGGTCGATCCCACGGAGATTATTAGCATTGAAGCAAGCTATGGTCATCTTGTAAATCTTAGTCAGGCAAACTCAAATGGTAATGGTGATGAACGAAAATAAACAACAAGATAAAGATAGAGATACTTATGTAATTCATTGGTAGGAACTTCAGATAAGCACATGAAGATGCCTTCCCTTCCGTCTCTCTGCTTTCCTACTGTCTTCATCCAATCCTTCTTACTCCTTTCCATGGCAAGCTTAAGCAAGGGTTTCACCGTTGTCAGTGGCTACCTCCCATCCTCTCAGTGAAAACGATTGCATATGCTCTGTCACAGCATAGCGGAATTCATCTGTCGGTTCTCAATCAGGCCGGAATAGAATCCA
>NC_029777.3:60722949-60723173 GCF_000817695.3 Arachis duranensis
TTGGGCAAAGTATGGACTATCATATATTGCTGGAAAGCCCAGGATGTCTACTTTCCAACGCCGCTGAGAGCGCGCCAATTGAGTTTCTGTAGCTCCAGAAAATCCACTTTGAGTGCAGGGAGGTCAGAATCCAACAGCATTTGCAGTCCTTTTCAGTCTCTGAATCAGATTTTTGCTCAGGTCCCTCAATTTCAGCCAGAAAATACCTGAAATCACAGAAAAAT
>NC_029777.3:60725326-60726451 GCF_000817695.3 Arachis duranensis
GTTTGCTCGTCCTCGAGCAAAAGAAGAAAGAAGAGAGTAGAAGAAGAAGAAATGAGGAGAAAGGGAATGGCTTTGTATTCGGCCAAAGGGGAGAGAGAAGGTGTTTAAGGTGTGTAAAAATGAAGGAATGAATGAGGGTTTATATAGGAGAGGGGGAGAGGGATGTTCGGCCATTTGAGGGTGGGTTTGGGTGGGAAAGTGGTTTGAATTTGAATGGTGAGGTAGGTGGGGTTTTATGAAGGATGGATGTGAGTGGTGAAGAGAAAGATGGGATTTGATAGGTGAGGGGTTTTTGGGGAAGAGGTGTTGAGGTGATTGGTGAAGAAGAGAGAGAAAGGTAGGGTAGGTGGGGATCCTGTGGGGTCCACAGATCCTTAGGTGTCAAGGAAAAGTCATCCCTGTACCAAATGGCAAGCAAAAATGCGTTTTTAGCCAATTCTGGCGTTAAACGCCGGGCTGGGGCCCATTTCTGGCGTTTAACGCCAGTCTGGTGCCCCTTTCTAGCGTTAAACGCCCAGGATGGTGCCAGACTGGGCGTTAAACGCCCAACTGCTAGCCTCACTGGCGTTTAAACGCCAGTGAGTTCTTCCTCCAGGGTGTGCTGTTTTTCTTGGATTTTGTGACTTCTTATGATCATCAACCTACAAAAGACATAAAATAACAAAAGAAAATAGTTAATTATAAAACATTGGGTTGCCTCCCAACAAGCGCTTCTTTAATGTTATTAGCTTGACAGAGGACTCTCATGGAGCCTCAGAAATGATCAGAGCCATGTTGGAACCTCCCAACACCAAACTTAGAGTTTGAATGTGGGGGTTCAACACCAAACTTAGAGTTTGGTTGTGGCCTCCCAACACCAAACTTAGAGTTTGACTGTGGGGGCACTGTTTGGCTCTGTTTTGAGAGAAGCTCTTCATGCTTCCTCTCCATGATGACAGAGGGATATCCTTGGGTCTTAAACACCAAGGATTCTTCATTCACTTGAATGATTAACTCTCCTCTATCAACATCAATCACAGCCTTTGCAGTGGCTAGGAAGGGCCTGCCAAGGATGATAGACTCATCCATGCACTTCCCAGTCTCTAGGACTATGAAATCAGTAGGGATGTAATGGTCTTCAACTTT
>NC_029777.3:60729481-60729862 GCF_000817695.3 Arachis duranensis
CCTTCTTCACTGGGCGTTTTGAACGCCCAGCTTTTTCTGTATAATTCCTCTGCTGTATGTTCTGAATCTTCAATTCTCTGTATCATTGACTTGAGAAGACGCAAATTAAAAATATTTTTGGATTTTTAATAATAAGGAAAAATCAAAATGCAACAAGAATCAAATAACAATGCATGCAAGACACCAAACTTAGCAGTGTGTATACTACTGACACTAACAAAATGAAAATGCATATGAGACACACAAAACACTCAAGTCAATAGAATTCAAAGATTAGAGCAAGAAATCATCAATAACATCTTGAAGATCCTTAAGACACATGAATGAATGCATGCAATTGACACCAAACTTAAGATGAGACACTAGACTCAAACAAGAAAT
>NC_029777.3:60729974-60731015 GCF_000817695.3 Arachis duranensis
TATCAAAATTCTTAATGAGAATTCCAGGAATCAGTGCAATGCTAGTCTAAGACTCCGGTCCAGGAATTAGACATGGCTTCACAGCCAGCCAAGCTTTCAGAGAAAGCTTCGGTCCAAAACACTAGACATGGCCAAAGGCCAGCCAAGCCTTAGCAGATCACTGCTCCAAAAGCAAGATTGATAGAAATCAACAAGTGCTTGTGATGATAAGTTGAAACCTCGGTCCAATGAGATTAGACATGGCTTCTCAGCCAGCCAGACTTCAACAAATCATCATGAAACTCTAGAATTCATCTTCAAGAATTTCGAAAAAAATAAATACCTAATCTAAGCAACAAGATGAACCGTCAGTTGTCCAAACTTGAACAATCCCTGGCAATAACGCCAAAAACATGGTGTTGTTGCCGGATCTTGGCACTGATGTTACCAAAAGCTTGCTCAAAACTTGAACAATCCCCGGCAACGGCGCCAAAAACTTGGTGTTGTTGCCGGATCTTGGCACTGATGTTACCAAAAGCTTGCTCAAAACTAGAACAATCCCTGGCAACGGCGCCAAAAACTTGGTGCGCGAAATTGTGAACAATACTTTTTCACAACTCTCATAATCCTCGGTCATGAACCCCAAAAACCTGGTGTTCAATACCATGGCATTACACAACTTCGCACAACTAACCAGCAAGTGCACTGGGTCATCCAAGTAATAAACCTTACGCGAGTAAGGGTCGATCCCACGGAGATTGTTAGCATTGAAGCAAGCTATGGTCATCTTGTAAATCTTAGTCAGGCAAACTCAAATGGTAATAGTGATGAACGAAAATAAACAACAAGATAAAGATAGAGATACTTATGTAATTCATTGGTAGGAACTTCAGATAAGCGCATGAAGATGCCTTCCCTTCCGTCTCTCTGCTTTCCTACTGTCTTCATCCAATCCTTCTTACTCCTTTCCATGGCAAGCATAAGCAAGGGTTTCACCGTTGTCAGTGGCTACCTCCCATCCTCTCAGTGAAAACGATTGCATATGCTCTGTCACAGCACGCG
>NC_029777.3:60731758-60749858 GCF_000817695.3 Arachis duranensis
ACGCCGGTTTGGGCCATCAAATCTTGGGCAAAGTATGGACTATCATATATTGCTGGAAAGCCCAGGATGTCTAATTTCCAACGCCACTGAGAACGCGCCAATTGGGTTTCTGTAGCTCCAGAAAATCCACTTTGAGTGCAGGGAGGTCAGAATCCAACAGCATCTGCAGTCCTTTTCAGTCTCTGAATCAGATTTTTGCTCAGGTCCCTCAATTTCAGCCAGAAAATACCTGAAATCACAGAAAAACACACAAACTCATAGTAAAGTCCAGAAAAGTGAATTTTAACTAAAAACTAATAAAAATATTCTAAAAACTAACTATATCATACCAAAAACATACTAAAAACAATGCCAAAAAGCATACAAATTATCCGCTCATCAATAACCAACACAAAAGGTGTCCCAAACCAACTAAAGAGAGGAGATATCAAACCAGTTGCTAGGGGCTGGCTGGATTTCATTGGGCGTTCTATTTTTCCCACCAGTAACTGCTCTGAAGTCACTGTCAAGAGGGCAGTGATGATTCACTGTATTATACTGGGAAAAGAGGTGGAAGTTCATCAGCTAATTCCTTGTGAAATTTACACATTTGTACACAAGGAATCCACTGAAGCCAAGTTGGCTTACCCATGCTTGATCAGTCTGTAATGTAAAGATGCTGGGGTGAAGATAGGTGTGGATGAGTATATCTCAATTGAACACCCAATCACCAAAAAGGTAATGGACGGACCTCAAGTTCAAGACAACCTCAGCAAGAGGAGTGCGCATGAACTCCTTCCAGAAATTCCTCAATTAGACTATTGGGCCTGCTTAGAAGCAACTGTCACCAAGATGCAAGAAGCTATGGATCAACTCAAAGAAGAGCAGCAGAATCAGAACAGCATGCTTTACAAATTGCTCAAGGAACAAGAGCAGCAAGGGCGTGAGCTACAGGAGCTGAAGCGCCAGAGGCTATCCCTTGAAGCGCCAGGCATCCCACAGGGTGAAGGAGCACCTATCTCCCAAAATCAAGGTTGTTGAATCCTAACTCTGTGATAACTTCTGTTATTAGGGACCTATATTAAGAATTGCATGAGCATTAGTATTAGGATTGCATGATCATTAGTATTAGAATTGCATGAGCATTAGTATTAATTTTTTTATCAATTTGGGTAGAATTTAATTTTCTTATCATCATCAAACATGAATAAAATAGTAGATTTTATTAGAAGAGCAAGGGTGCAAATATCTCGAGTGTATAATAAGAAAAATTCAAATTATTTATATGTGGTGGCATTGCTTTAGCTCTCTGAATGAATGCATAAACACTGCATAATTTTTTTATACTGAAATTTAAGTAATATTTGGCTCTTGAAAGAAGGAGGTAAACAAAGAAATGTTATTGATAATCTGAAAAATCATAAAACTGATTCTTGAAGCAAGAAAAAAGTAGTGAAAAACACAGCTTGTGAAAAAAAAAAGAGAAGCAAGCAGAAAAATCCAATAACCCTTTAAACCAAAAGGCAAGGGTAAAAAGGATCCAAGGCTTTGAGCATTAATGGATAGGAGGGCCCGAAGGAATAAAATCCTGGCCTAAGAGGCTGAATCAAGCTGTCCCTAATCATGTTCTTGTGTCATGAAGGTCCAAGTGAGAAGCTTGAGACTGAGTGGTTAAAGTCGTGATCCAAAGCAAAAAGAGTGTGCTTAAGAACTCTGGACATCTCTAACTGGGGACTCTAGCAAAGCTAAGTCACAATCTGAAAAGGTTCACCCAGTTAGGTATCTGTGGCATTTATGTATCTGGTGGTAATACTAGAAAACAAGATGCTTAGGGTCACGGCCAAGACTCATAAAGTAGCTGTGTTCAAGAATCAACATACTAAACTAGGAGAATCAATAACACTATCTGCATACTAAGTTCTGAAAGAAGCCAATCATTATGAGTTACAGGAAAATAAAATGAGATGCCAAAACTATTTAGAAGCAAAAAGCTATAAGCCCCGCTCATCTAATTTGAATTTGACCTTCATTGAGGACTCTGAGATTTTATTGCACAACGATCTTTTTTTCATCCTATTTTATTTCTCTAGTTGCTTGGGAACAAGCAACAGTTTAAGTTTGGTATTGTGATGAGCGGATATTTTATACGGTTTTTGGTAGTGTTTTCATATAGTTTTTAGCATGTTTTATTCACTTTTTGTTATATTTTTATTAGTTTTTGTTCAAAAATCACATTTCTGGACTTCACTATGGGTTTGTGTTTTTTCTGTAATTTCAAGTATTTTCTAGTTAAAATTGAGGGACCTGAGCAAAAATCTGATTCAGAGGCTGAGAAAGGAGTGCAGATGCTGTTGGATTCTGACCCTCCTGCACGCGAAGTGGATTTTCTGGAGCTACAGAAGCCCAATCGCGTGCTCTCAATTGCACTGAAAAGTAGACATCTTGGGCTTTCCAGCAATATATAATAGTCCATACTTTGCCCGGGATTTGATGGCCCAAACTGGCGTTACATGCCAGCCAGAAACCCTTTTCTGGCATAAAACGCCAGAACTGGCACCAAAATTGGAGTTAAACGCCCAAACTGGCACCAAAGCTGGCATTTAACTCCAAGAGTGGCCTATGCACGTGAAAGCTTCAAAGCTAAACCCAAAAACTCACCAAGTGGACCCCAGAAATGGATCTCTGCACTATCTGCACTTAGGAACTCATTTTCTGTAAACCTAGGTTACTAGTTTAGTATAAAAACTACTTTTAGAGATTCATTAAGGGACTTATGACATTCTTTCAAATTTCATATTGTATTTTCCATGGCATGAGTCTCTAAACCCCATAGGTGGGGGTGAGGAGCTCTGCTGTGTCTCACTGGATTAATGCAATTACTACTGTTTTCTATTCAATCACACTTGCTTCTGTTCTAAGATACTCATTCATATTTCAATATAAAGCATGTGATGATCCGTGACAATCATCATCATTATTAACCCTATGAACGCGTGCCTGACAACCACTTTCATTCAATCTGAGCTCAACGTAGTCATTGGGCGAAAGCTTGAGTGCGTATCTCTTGGGTCTCTAATTCATAGAATTGATTTACCTCTCCTGACAACAGAGCACTCGAATCCGTGAGACCAGAACCTTCGTGGTAGAGGCTAGAACCAATGGGCCGCATTCCTGAGATCCGGAAAGTCTAAACCTTGTCTGTGGTATTTCGAGTAGGAACTGGGACGGGATGGCTGTGACGAGCTTCAAACTCACGAATGTTGGGCGCAATGACAGTGTGAAAAAGGATAAATGTATCCTATTCCGACACAAGTGAGACCCGACAGATGATTAGCCGTGCGGAAACGTACCTGGACTATCTTCACCGAGAGAACGGATGGTAGCCATTGACAATGGTGATCCACCAACATATTGCTTGCCCTAGAAGGAGCCTTGCCCGTTTGGAAGAAGAAAACAATAGGAAAGTAGAGATTCAGAAGACAGAGCATCTCCGAAACCTCAGCCTATTCTCCATTACTGAATAACAAGTATCATTCATTCAATGCTCTTTTACTTTTTGCAAACAAAAATCATTTTTATCGTTAATCTCCTGACTAAGATTTACAAGATAACCATAGCTTGCTTCAAGCCGACAATCTCTATGGTATCGACCCTTACTCGCGTAAGATATTACTTGGAGGACCCAGTGCACTTGCTAGTTAGTTGTGCGGAATTGTGAAAAGTGTGATCACAATTTCGTGCACTACCAGCCTCCCAAATGGCATAAGAATTCGAAAACAGAGGGAGAAAACCTGATCAAAGGATCAAAAAGTGGTCCAAAGATATCAATACAATAGTAAAAAGTGCTATTTATACTAAACTAGTTAACTAGGTTTACAGAAAATGAGTAGATAGTGTAGAAATCCACTTCCGGGGCCCACTTGGTGTGTGCCTGGGCTGAGATTTGAAGCTTTCATGTGCATAGGCCATCCTTGGAGTTAAACACCAGCTTGGATGCTAGTTTGGGCATTTAACTCCAGCTTTGGTGACAGTTCCGGCGTTATACGCTAGAAAATAGTCTCTGATGGACGTTTGGACGCCAGTTTGGGCCATCAGATCTCGAGCAAAGTATAGACTATTATACATTGCTTGAAAGCCCAAGATGTCTACTTTCCAACGCAATTAATAGCGTACAAATTGAGCTTCTGTAGCTCCAAAAAATTCACTTCGAGGGCAGGGAGATCAGAATCCAACAACATCTGCAGTCCTTTCTTAGCCTCTGAATCAGATTTTTGCTCAGGTCCCTCAATTTCAGCCAGAAAATACCTAAAATCACAGAACAACACACAAACTCATAGTAAAGTCTAGAAATGTGATTTTTGCATAAAAACTAATAAAAATATACTAAAAAGTAACTAAAACATACTAAAAACTACCTAAAAACAATGCCAAAAAGCGTATAAATTATCCGCTCATCAGCGTGCCACTTGGGATCGAAGGCGTGGCACGCTAGGGATATCAACACATGGGGGCGTGCCACGCCTAATTGGAGCTAGGCGTGGCACGCCACTGAAGCGTCGGTCACACGTCAGCCACTGCAGGTCACGCTTATTGAGTTTTCTTTTTCCCTCCAATTGTAATTTTCTTTTCTTTTTGTATTTTCTTAATACTAGTAGTAGGAGTAGTATAAATAACTCCTGGATGTACTGAGAAAGGGGTTGTTTTTGTTGAGGGTTGGATAGTAGTTTTAAAGTAGTTTTAATTACTTTCACATCATCTCTTTCATCTCTTGTACTTTTCTCTAAGATATGAGTAGATAAATTCCCTCTCATTGAGAGAGGGAGTTCTATTGTACTTGATGGATTAATGATAGTGAATTTCTTCTTCTCTTCATTTTCTCTTTGATTTGCTAGAAGGAATTTCGTTTTTATGCTAGTGTTCAATCATCTTGGGAAAGAGGTTGAATGCAAAATGGGTTTCATGGGAACCTTGGAAAAGGAAACATGGAACCGTGCTTGAAATCCCTTCTCACACTTGAGTGGAATCTGGGTTTTGGTGATTGGATATGGTGACATATAATCCACCCATTATTCTGGATCTATAAGGATGTGTGGTATAAACAGAGACCAAGCATATCTCTCTTTATGAGCAATTAGACCAAGTAATTAGTTGATTATCAAGATTTGAGAGATTGAGTCACCAAGGGATTTGGGCTCAATCAATCATGATTACCAAGAGGTCAATGAGTTTCATGATTAAAGATGAGATGAGCTGGATTTCATCCAAAGAGAACAATATCTCCCAATCTCAATGAATTCCCCTATTCTTATCTCCCACATTCTTTATAGCTTTCTTTACAATTCTATCAATCCCCATTCCCATTTATAATTTAGTCATTTATGTTTCTACACTTTACATTCTTGCCATTTCCTTTTATGCACTTTACTGCTTCTCTTTACTTTTGAGTTATTTACTTTCCTGTTTATTTACAATTCCACAATCCTACTCTATATTGCTCAACTTAACAAATTCACCAATTGATTAAAATTGCTCAAATCTACCAATCTCTGTGGATACGATCCCACTCCACTGTGGGTTATTAATTGACGATAATTTTGGTGCGCTTGCCAAAAGAACGGGTTCATAATTAAAATTTTGAGGGGTGTGAATTCCTGTCATCAAGTTTTATGGCGCTGTTGCCGGGGATTGGTTTAAATTTGACAATTACTAAATTTGTTGGGGAGCTAGATTAAGCATTTTAATTACCTTGTTAATTCCTTTTCAGTTTCTCCTCTCTGCTTTCTTATTTTGTTTTGTTTTTTCTTTAGTCATTTCAGTTACACATTGTTTATATTTCCAGTCCTCCTACTGCCACATTAATTGTTTAATCAATTGCATCAACCAAGCTAACCACTAACAAGAATTTTCACTTCACTTGTCCTCTTCTGGATATTTGTTGAATGTATGACAGGTAGAAGGAGAGAAACTTCATCCTTTTTCGATAGTGAACCTGAGAGGACCTTTCTTAGATTAAAGAGGGAAGCAAGAGACAAAGGCATAGTTGGAGAGAAAGTAGTAGAGGAAGATCTGGGAGCTACTATGGAGGAAGAGGTGCATAACTATGTTGGAGAGGAAGCTGGCAATCATGTTGGGCAAGAGAGGAGAGTCTTAGGCTCCTACATCAACCCAAATTCAGGAAACTGTGGCAGCAGTATTCTGAAGCCAACAATCCATGCTAACAACTTTGAGTTGAAACCTCAACTCATCACACTTGTCCAGAATAATTGTTCATATGGAGGGGTGCCCAAGAAGACCCAAATCAACATCTCACTACCTTCTTAAGGATATGCGACATTGTGAAATCTAATGGGGTATACCTTGATACCTACAAGCTACTCTTGTTTCATTTCTCACTCAGAGACCAGGCAGCAAAGTGGTTGAAGGCATTCCCCAAGGAGAGCTTGACCACTTGGGAGGAGGTTGTAAACAAGTTTCTAGCAAGATTCTATCCACCAAAAAGAGTCAATAGATTGAGAAATGAGGTACAAACCTTCAGACAGTAAGATGGTGAAACACTTTTTGAGACCTCGGAGAGGTTCAAGGACTTGATAAGGAAGTGCCCTCCGGATATGTTCAACGAATGGGTTCAACTACACATCTTCTATGAAGGGCTATCGTATGAAGCAAAGAAAGCTATGGACCACTCTTCAGGGGGTTCACTCAACAAGCAGAAAACCATCAAAGAAGCCATAGATGTCATTGAGACTGTAGCCGAGAATGAGTACTTCTATGCTTCAGAAAGAGCTCAAAAGAGAGGGGTGCTAGAACTCAACTCTATGGATGCCTTGTTAGCACAAAATAAGGCAATAGCAGCATAATAGGTAGCCTTAACAAAGAAGGGGGAGGCAAGCCAAGTCTCAGCTGTCCAAGCTCAAGCACCACCTCAAGAAGAAGATGCACCCAAAGCTGAATGTGAATGGGAGCAGGAAAACTATGTGAACAATCCTTTTAGACCACCATATGATCCAAACTCAAAAACATACAACCCAGTTTGGAAGAACCACCCAAATTTTGGGTAGGGAAGCCAACAAGACCGCAAACCGTATCACTCCAATCATCACAACAACCACAACTCCAACTACTAATCAAGCAACAACAGACCCTACCACAACTCACAAAACACATCATATCACCCCACACAGCAAAAACACAATAGCTACCACCAAGATACATCAACCCCCACCATACAACCATGTGAAACCAATAGTAGTTTCTCAAAATTGGAGGTGGCCATAGCACAATTGTCAATGCAACTGACCGGAACTATCTCCACCATTCTGGAAAGAAAGCTACAAGCTGACAAAAAGATAGATGTTAACCATGAAGAGGCCAGATCCAACATAAAGAATCAAGGGGCAACAATTTCAAAGTTAGAGGCACAATTAGGGAGCTTATCCAAGCAAATACCTATGTCCACACATACCTTTCATAGTGACACAATGGCTAACCCAAGGGGAGAGTGCAAGGCTATAATATTAAGAAGTGGAAAGGTGGTGGAAGAAACAACCCCAAGTCAAAGCCACCAAGAAGAAGAAATTGCAAAGGAACTTGAAATCAAGAAGGAGGAAGAGACCTCCACACCATCCTCACCAAGGCAAGTTCTAAATCCTTATGTGTCGAAGGCACCCTACCCAGAAAGACTGAGAAAGGATGGAAAAGACAGCCAGTTCTCTAGATTCCTAGAAATCTTCAAGAAGCTACAGATCAACATACCTTTTGCTAAGGCACTAGAACAAATGCCACTCTATGCCAAATTTTTAAAGGAGCTCATGACAAGGAAGAGGAATTGGGGGGAGAAAGAGACTTTAGTGCTCATTGAGGAGTGTAGTGCCATAATACAAAAGAGGCTTCCCCAAAAATTAAAAGACCCTAGGAGCTTCCAAATCCCCTGTATCATTGGGGACATGAACATTGAGAAGACATTATGTGATCTCGGGGCAAGCATAAACCTTATGTCTTTGGCCATGATGAAAAGAATGAGAATAGAGGAAGCCAAGCCAACAAGGATGGCACTCTAATTGGCTGACAAAACGTTTAAATTTTCCCATGGTGTGGTGGAAGATTTATTGGTGAAAGTGGGGGAATTCATCTTCCCAACTGATTTTGTTGTGCTTGACATGGAGGAAGAAGCCAACACATCAATCATCCTAGGAAGGCCATTCCTAGCTACTGCTGGGGCTATAATTGATGTTCAAAAAGGAGAGCTAGTCTTGAGATTAAATGAAGAGAAGATGGTTTTCAATGACTTCAAGGCCATGAGCTACCCCAAGGAAGCCATTAGTGAATGCATGATGGTGGATACCATTGAAATTTTGGTTCAAGGAGTCATAGAGGAAGAACAATATGAAGAAACCCAAAAGCAAGATCAACAAGTCTCATATGGTGAGCTACCACTGGAGGCTATGGACAAACCAATCATGATGGATAAGTGATGAGCGGATAATTTATACGCTTTTTGGCCTTGTTTTTAGGTAGTTTTAAGTAGGATCTAGCTACTTTTAGGGATGTTTTATTAGTTTTATGCAAAATTCACATTTCTAGACTTTACTATGAGTTTGTGTGTTTTTTTGTAATTTCAGGTATTTTTTGGTTGAAATTGAGGGACCTGAGCAAAAATCTGATAGGAGGCTATCAAAGGACTGCTGATGTTGTTGGATTCTAACCTCCCTGCACTTGAAATGGATTTTCTGGAGCTACAAAACTCCAAATGGTGCGCTCTCAACTGCGTTGGAAAGTATACATTCAGGGCTTTCCATCAATATATAATAGTCCACATTTTATTCAAATTTAGATGACGCAAACTGGCGTTCAACACCAATTTCATGCTGTATTCTGGAGTAAAACGCCAGAAACACATCACAAACCAGAGTTAAACGCCAAAAACACGTTACAACTTGGCGTTTAACCCCAGAAGAAGCCTCTGCACGTGTAAAGCTCAAGCTTAGCCCAAGCACACACCAAAGTGGGTCCCGGAAGTAGATTTTTGCACTTAGACTTATTTCTGTAAACCCTAGTAACTTGTTTAGTATAAATAGAACTTTTTACTATTGTGTTTTCATTTTTTGGATGTTTATTTCTTAGACCTTGGTCTTGGTTATCCCGGTTCCCTCTCTTGGGCCGGAACCAATGAACACCTTTATCACTTATGTATTTTCAATGGTGGAGTTTCTACACACCATAGATTAAGGTGTGGAGCTCTGCTATACCTCGAGAATTAATGCAATTACTATTGTTCTTTTATTCAATTCAAGCTTATTTTTATTCTAAGATATCATTCCTACTTCAACCTGATAGATGTGATGATCCGTGACACTCATCATCATCCGTCCTTATGAGCGCATGCCTGACAACCACCTCCGTTCTACAAGCAAGAGCTAGAGTGTTTATCTCTTGGATTCCTGATGCACGACGCATGGTTGCCCTCGCCTGACAACCAAGCCTTCCATTCCGTGAGATCAGAGTCTTCGTGGTATAAGCTAGAACCCATTGGCAGCATTCTTGAGAATCCGGAAAGTCTAAACCTTGTCTGTGGTATTCCGAGTAGAATTCAGGGATTGAATGACTGTGACGAGCTTCAAACTCGCGAGTGTGGGGCGTAGTGACAGACGCAAAAGGATCAATGGATCCTATTCCGACATGATCGAGAACCAACAGCTGATTAGCCATGCGGGAAACCGTAGAGGACTATTTTCACTGAGAGGATAGGAAGTAGCCATTTACAACGGTGACACCCTACATACAGCTTGCCATGGAAAGGAGTAAGAATGATTGGATGAAGCAGTAGGAAAGCAAAGATTCAGACGGGATACAGTATCTTCATGCACTTATCTGAAATTCCCACCAATGAATTATATAAGTATCTCTATCTTTATTTTATGCTTTATTTATTTTTCTCTTCGAAAACCATTATAACCATTTGAATCCGCCTGACTGTGACCTTCAAGATGACCATAGCTTGCTTCATACCAACAATCTCTGTGGGATCGACCCTTACTCACGTAAAGTTTATTACTTGGACGACCCAGTACACTTGCTGGTTAGTGATGCGAAGTTGTGAAGAAAGAGCTGAGATTATAGACGCGCATACCACGTTGAATGCCATTGTTAGAGATCACAATTTCGTGCACAAAGTTTTTGGCGCCGTTGCCGGGGATTGTTTGAGTTTGGACAACTGACGGTTCATCTTGTTGCTCAGATTAGGTAATTTTCTTTTCAAAAAGTTTTCAAAAATCTTTTCAAAATTTTTCTTCTTTTTCGTTTTTCTAAAAATAGTTTTCGAAAAAAATCCAAAAAAAAATTTATCAAATAAAAAAAATGAAAATATTTTGTGTTTCTTGTTTGAGTCTTGAGTCAATTTTTAAGTTTGGTGTCAATTGCATGTTTTTAAAATTTATGCATTTCTTTCGAGAAATTCATGCATGGTGTTCTTCATGATCTTCAAGTTGTTCTTGATAAGTCTTCTTGTTTGATCTCTATATTTTCTTGTTTTATGTCTTTTGTTGTTTTTCATATGCATTTTGGCATTCATAGTGTCTAAGCATTGAAAATTTCACAAGTCTTGATGTTCATCTTGATCTTCATAATGTTCTTGGTGTTCATCTTGACATTCATAGTGTTCTTGCATGCATCATTGGTTTTGATCCAAAATTTTCATGTTTTGGGTCATATTTGTATTTTTCTCTCTCATCATTAAAAATTCAAAAAAATTCAAAAAAAATATCTTTTTCTTGTTTTACTCATAATTTTCGAAATCTTTGGGTTGACTTAGTCAAAAATTTTTAAAATAAATTGTTTCTTGTTAGTCAAGTCAAGATTTCAATTTTAAAAATCCTATCTTTTCAAAATCTTTTTCAAAAATCAAATCTTTTTCATTTTTCTTATTATTTTTTTGAAAATTTTAAAAAGTAATTTCAAAATTTTGAAAACTTTACTAACAATTAATGTGATTGATTCAAAAATTTGAAGTTTGTTACTTTCTTGTTAAGAAAGGTTCAATCTTTAAATTCTAGAATCATATCTTTTAGTTTCTTGTTAGTCAAGTAATCAATTTTAATTTTAAAAATCAAATCTTTTTAACTTCCTTTTCGAATCTTTTTCAAAATAAATTTCGATCATATCTTTTTCAAAACCAATTTCAAAATCATTTTTTTAACTTCTTATATTTTCAAAATTGATTTTCAAGTCCTTTTCAACTAACTAATTGACTTTTTGTTTTTTTTCTTATCTTTTTCAAAACCACCTAACTACTTTTCTCTCTCTAATTATTGAAAATTATTTCTTCTTTTTCAAAATTCTTTTAATTAACTAATTGTTTCAAGTTTTAATTTTAATAGTACTTCTTCTCTCAAATTTTGAAAATCACTATCTATTTTTCAAAAACAATTTTCGAATTTCTCTCTCTCTCATCTTCTTCTATTTATTTTATTTATTTACTAACACTTCTCTTCATCTAAAAATTTGAACCCTCTCTTCTCCTCTGTGTTCGAATTTTTTCTCTTTTCCTTCTTCTACTCTTTTTTTCTTCTACTCACATAAAGGGATCTCTATACTGTGACACAGAGGATTCCTCTTCTTTTATGTTCTCTTCTTTTTCATATGAGCAGGAGCAAAGGACAAATACATTCTTATTGAAGTGGATCCTGAATCTGAAAGGACTCTAAGGAGGAAACTAAGGGAAGCTAAAGCACAACCCTCTGGAGAGGACTTGACAGAAATATTCGAAAAAGAAGAAGACATGGCAGCCAAAAATAAAAATAATGCCAACAATGCAAGGAAGATGCTTGGTGACTTCACTGCACCAAATTCCAACTTACATGGAAGAAGCATTTCAATCCCTGCCATTGGAGCAAACAATTTTGAGCTAAAGCCTCAATTAGTTTCTCTGATGCAACAGAATTACAAGTTTTATGGACTTCCATTAGAAGATCCTTTTCAGTTCTTAACTGAATTCTTGCAGATCTGTGATACTGTTAAGACCAATAGGGTTGATCCCGAGGTCTACAGGCTTATGCTTTTCCCTTTTGCTGTAAGAGACAAAGCTAGAGTATGGTTGGATTCTCAACCTAAAAACAGCCTGAACTCTTCGGATAAGCTGGTCATGACTTTCTTAGCCAAATTCTTTCCTCCTCAAAAGCTGAGCAAGCTTAGAGTGGATGTTCAAACCTTCAGACAAAAAGAAGGTGAATCCCTCTATGAAGCTTAGGAAAGATACAAGCAGTTGACCAAAAAGTTTCCTTCTGGCATGCTTTCAGAGTGGACCATTTTAGATATATTCTATAATGGTCTATATGAGCTTTCTAAGATGTCACTAGACTATTCTGAAGGTGGATCCATTCACCAAAAGAATACGCCTGCAGAAGCTCAAGAACTCATTGACATGGTTACAAATAACTAATTCATGTACAGCTCTGAGAGGAATCCTGTGAGTAATGGGACACTTTAAAGGAAGGGAGTTCTTGAAATTGATGCTCTGAATGCCATATTGGCTCAGAACAAAATGTTAACTCAACAAGTCAATATGATATCTCAGAGTCTGAATAGATTGCAAAATGCATCCAACAGTACTAAAGAAGCATCTTCTGAAGAAGAAGCCTTTGATCCTGAGAACCCTGCAATGGCAGAGGTGAATTATATGGGTAAGCCTTTGGCAACACCTATAACCCCTCATGGAGAAATCATCCGAATTTCTCATAGAAGGATCAACAAAAGCCTCAACAAGGCTTTAATAATGGTGGAAGAAACAGGTTTAGCTATAGCAAGCCTTTTCCATCATCTTCTCAGCAACAGACAGAGAATTCTGAGCAAAGCTCCTCTAGCTTAGCAAACATAGTTTCTGATCTATCTAAGGCCACTTTAAGTTTCATGACTGAAACAAGATCCTCCATTAGGAATTTGGAGGCACAAGTAGGTCAGCTGAGTAAGAAAATCACTGACACCCCTCCTAGTACTCTCCCAAGCAATACAAAAGAGAATCCAAAAGGAGAATGCAAGGCCATTGATATAATCAATATGGCCGAATGCACAAAGGAGGAGAAGGACGTGAATCCCAGTGAGGAAGACCTCCTGGGACGTCCTCTGAACAAAAACGAGTTCCCAATTGAGGAACCTAAGGAATCTAAGGCTCACCTAGAGACCATAGAGATCCCATTGAACCTCTTTTTACCATTCATGAGCTCTGAGAACTATTCTTCCTCTGAAGAGGATGAAGATGTAACTGAAGAGCAAGTTGCTCAATATCTAGGATCCATCATGAAGTTGAATGCCAAGTTATTTGGTAATGAGACATGGGAAGGTGAACCTCCCAAGCTCATTAGTGAACTAGATACATGGGTTCAGCAAACTCTACCTCAAAAGAAATAAGATCCTGGTAAATTCTTAATATCATGTACCATAGGCACCATGACCTTTGAGAAGGCTCTATGTGACCTGGGGTCAGGTATAAATCTTATGCCACTCTTTGTAATGGAAAAACTGGGATCTTTGAGGTACAGGCTGCCACATTCTCATTAGAGATGGCAGACAAGTCACTAAGATAAGCTTATGGATTGGTAGAGGACATGTTAGTGAAACTTAAAGACCTTTACATCCCTGCTGATTTCATAATCTTAGACACTAGGAAGGAGGAGGATGAATACATCATCCTTGGAAGACCCTTCCTAGCCACAGTAGGAGCTGTAATTGATGTTGACAGAGAAGAACTAGTCCTTCAATTGAATGGCGACTACCTTGTGTTTAAAGCTCAAGGATCTTCCTCTGCAACCATGGAGAGGAAACATGAAAAGCTTCTCTCAATACAGAGTCAAATAGAGCCCTACAGTCAAACTCTAAGTTTGGTGTTGGGAGGTCCCAACAATGCTCTGAATACCTGTGAAGCTCCATGAGAGTTCACTATCAAGCTATTGACATTAAAGAAGTGCTTATTGGAAGGCAACCCAATTTTTATTTATCTATATTTCTATTGTTCTTTTATGTTTTATTAGGTTCATGATCATGTGAAGTCACAAAACAATTGCTAAAATTAAAAACAGAATCAAAAATAGCAGAAGAAACAGCACACCATGGAGGAAGAGCTTACTGGTATTTAAACATCAGTAAGGAGCATCTGGCAGGCGTTCAACGCCAGAACAGAGCATGAATCTGGCGTTGAATGCCAGAAACAAGCAGCAATCTGGTGTTTAAATGCCAGGATTGCACCCTGAGGAAAGCTGGCGTTTAATGCCAGCAATAAGCATCAGGCTGGCATTGAACGCCAGAAACATGCTACATCTGGGCGTTTAACGCTAAAAGCAAGCTTCAGTCTGGCATTAAATGCCAGGATTGTATGCAGAGGGCATTTTACATGCCTAATTGGTGCAGGGATGATAAATCCTTGACACCTCAGGATCTGTGGACCACACAGTATCACCTCAGGATCTGTGGACCCACAGGATTCCCACCTACCTCAACTCACCTTCTCTCTTTGTCACACAATCCAAAAACACTCTTCCCCAAACATCATCCACCAATCACCTCAATCTCTCTTCCCAATTACCCTTTCACCACTCACATCCATCCACTCTTCCCCATAAACCCCACCTACCTTCAAATTTAAAATCTTTTTCCCACCCAAACCCACCCTAAATGACCGAACCCACTACTCTCTCCCTCCACTATATAAACCCCTTCATCCTTCTTCATTTTCACACAACACAACCCTCCCTTCCCCGCCTTGGCCGAATACACATCTCCCCATCTCCTCCATATTTTCTTCTTCTTCTTCTTCTATTTTTTCTTCCTTTGCTCGAGGACCAGCAACATTCTAAGTTTGGTGTGGTAAAAGCGTAGCTTTTTTATTTTTCCATAACTATTTATGGCACCTAAGACCGGAGAAACCTCTAGACAGAGGAAAGGGAAGACAAAAGTTTCCACCTCCGAGTCATGGGAGATGGATAGATTCATCTCAAAGCTCCATCAAGATCACTTCTATGAAGTTATGGCAAAGAAGTAGGTGATCCCTGAGGTCCCTTTCGTGCTCAATAAAAATGAGTATCTGGAGATCCGACATGAGATCCAAAGAAGAGGTTGGGAAGTTCTTACCAACCCCATTCAACAAGTCAGAATCTTAATTGTTCAAGAGTTCTATGCCAATGCATGGATCACTAGGAACCATGATCAAAGTATAAACCCGAATCCAAAGAATTATCTTACAATGGTTCGGTGGAAATGCTTAGGTTTCAGTCCGGAGAATGTCAGGTTGGCGTTCAACTTGCCTATGATGCAAGAAGATGCACGCCCCTACACTAGAAGGGTCAACTTTGATCAAAGGTTGGACCAAGTTCTCATGGACATATGTATGGAAGGATCTCAATGGAAAAGAGACTCAAAAGGCAAGCCGGTTCAATTAAGAAGACTGGACCTTAAGCCTGTAGCTAGAGGATGGTTGGAGTTCATCCAACGCTCCATCATCCCCACTAGCAACCGATCTGAAGTAACTGTGGATCGAGCCATCATGATCCATAGCATCATGATTGGAGAGGAAGTAGAAGTTCATGAAGTCATCTCTCTAGAACTCTACAAAGTAGCCGAAAAGCCCTCCACCTTGGCAAGGCTAGCTTTTCCTCATCTCATTTTCCATCTATGCTACTTAGCTGGAGTTGTCATAGAAGGAGACATCCTCATTAAAGAGGACAAGCCCATCACTAAGAAGAGGATGGAGAAAACAAGAGAGCCCATTCATGGATCACAAGAGACGCATGAGGAAGCTTATCATCAAGAAATCCCTGAGATGCCTCAAGGAATGCATTTTCTCCCAAACAACTATTGGGAACAACTCAACACTTCTCTAGAAGGATTGAGTCATGACATGAACCAATTAAGGGTGGAACGCCAAGAGCACTCCATCATCCTCAAGGAGATTAGAGAAGATCAAAGAGCTATGACGGAGGAGCAACAAAGGCAAGAAAGAGACATAGAGGAGCTCAAGAACACCATTGGTCCATCAAGGAGAAGGTGCCACCATCAATAAGGTGGACTCATTCCTTAATCTCCTTGTCTATTTATTTTCTGTTTTCGATTTTATGCTTTATGTTTGTCTATATTTTGTGTCTTTATTACATGATCATTAATATTTAGTAACTATGTCTTAAAGCTATGAATAATTCCATGAATCCTTCACCTTTCTTAAATGAAAAATGTTTTTAATACAAAAGAACAAGAAGTACATGAGTTTCGAATTCATCCTTAAAATTAGTTTAATTATATTGATCTGGCGACAATACTTTTTGTTTTCTGAATGAATGCTTGAACAGTGCATATTTTTTATCTTGTTGTTTATGAATGTTAAAATTGTTGGCTATTGAAATAATGATGAAAAAGAGAAATGTTATTGATGATCTGAAAAATCATAAAATTGATTCTTGAAGCAAGAAAAAGCAGTGAATAAAAAAGCTTGTGAAAAAAAAAAGCGAAAAAAAATTTTAAAGAAAGAAAAAGAAAAAGCAAGTAGAAAAAGCCAATAGCCCTTAAAACCAAAAGGTAAGGGTAAAAAGGATCCAAGGCTTTGAGCAACAATGGATAGGAGGGCCCAAGGAAATAAAATCTAGGATTAAGCGGCTAAATCAAGCTGTCCCTAACCATGTGCTTGTGGCATGCAAGTCCAAGTGAAAAGCTTGAGACTGAGTGGTTAAAGTCGTGATCCAAAGCAAAAAGAGTGTGCTTAAGAGCTCTGGACACCTCTAACTGGGCAATTTAGCAAAGCTGAGTCACAATCTAAAAAGGTTCACCCAGTCATGTGTCTGTGGCATTTATGTATCAAGTGGTAATACTGGAAAACAAAGTGCTTAGGGCCACGGCCAAGACTCATAAAAGTAGCTGTGTTCAAGAATCAACATACTTAACTAGGAGAATCAATAACACTATCTGAACTCAGAGTTCCTATAGATGCCAATCATTCTGAACTTAAAAGGAAAAAGTGAGATGGCAAAACTGTTCAGAAGCAAAAAGCTACAAGTCCTGCTCATCTAAGTCTCTTCTTTTTTATCCTATTTGATTTTCATTTGCTTGGGGACAAGCAACAATTTAAGTTTGGTGTTGTGATGAACGGATAATTTATACGCTTTTTGGCATTGTTTTTAAGTAGTTTTTAGTATGATCTAGCTACTTTTAGGGATGTTTTTGTTAGTTTTTATGAAAAATTCATATTTCTGGACTTTACTATGAGTTTTTGTGTTAAACGCCAAAAACACGTCACAAACCAGAGTTAAACGCCAAAAACACGTTACAACTTGGCGTTTAACCCCAGGAGAAGTCTTTGCACGTGTAAAGCTCAAGCTCAGCCCAAGCACACACCAAAGTGGGCCCCGGAAGTGGATTTCTACACTTAGACTTGTTTCTGTAAATCCTAGTAACTAGTTTAGTATAAATAGAACTTTTTACTATTGTGTTTTCATTTTTTGGACGTTTAGTCCTTAGACCTTGGCCTTGGTTATCTCGGTTCCCTCTCTGGGGCCGAAACCAATGAACACATTTGTCACTTATGTATTTTCAACGGTAGAGTTTCTACACACCATAGATTAAGGTGTGGAGCTCTGCTGTACCTCAAGAATTAATGCAATTACTATTGTTCTTTTATTCAATTCAAGCTTATTTTTATTCTAAGATATCATTCATACTTCAACCTGATGGATGTGATGATCTGTGACACTCATCATCATCCATCCTTACGAGCGCGTGCCTGATGATGAGCGGATAATTTGTACGCTTTTTGGCACTGTTTTTAGTATGTTTTTAGTATGATCTAGTTGGTTTTTAGTATATTTTTGTTAGTTTTTAGTTAAAATTCACTTTTCTGGACTTTACTATGAGTTTGTGTGTTTTTCTGTGATTTCAGGTATTTTCTGGCTGAAATTGAGGGACCTGAGCAAAAATCTGATTCAGAGACTGAAAAGGACTGCAGATGTTGTTGGATTCTGACCTCCCTACACTCGAAGTGGATTTTCTGGAGCTACAGAAGCCCAATTGGCGCGCTCTCAATGGCGTTGAAAAGTAGACATCCTGGCTTTCCAGCAATATATGATAGTCCATACTTTGCCCAAGATTTGATGGC
>NC_029777.3:60750029-60750384 GCF_000817695.3 Arachis duranensis
CTACACGAAAATGCTTCAATGCTCAGCCCAAGCACACACCAAGTGGGCCCGGAAGTGGATTTTTATGTCATCTACTCATTTCTGTATACCCTAGGTTACTAGTTCACTATTAATAGGATCTTTTGACATTGTATCTGTACCTCATGACATTTTACACGTTTCTTTGTGTACTTTCCACAGCATGAGTCTCTAAACCCCATGGTTGGGGGTGAGGAGCTCTGCTGTGTCTTGATGGATTAATGCAATTACTACTGTTTCTTATTCAATCATGCTTGCTTCCATTCTAAGATATTACTTGTTCTTAAACCGGATGAATGTGATGATCCGTGACAATCATCATCATTCTCAACTATGC
>NC_029777.3:60750692-60751593 GCF_000817695.3 Arachis duranensis
GATAGCCGTGCCGTGACAGGGTGCGTTGAACATTTCCACTGAGAGGATGGGAGGTAGCCATTGACAACGGTGAAACCCTTGTATACAGCTTGCCATGGAAGGAGCCTTGCGTGCTTGAAGAAGAAGACAGTAGGAAAGCAGAGATTCAGAAGATGGAGCATCTCCAAAACCTCAACCTATTCTCTATCACTGCAAAACAAGTACTTATTTCATGTTCTTTTACTTTTCACAATCAATCCGGATAATTTCTGATATCCTGACTAACATTTACAAGATAACCATAGCTTGCTTCAAGCCGACAATCTCCGTGGGATCGACCCTTACTCACGTAAGGTATTACTTGGATGACCCAGTGCACTTGCTGGTTAGTTGTGCGGGATTGCAAAAGTGTGATTGCAATTTCGTGCACCAAATTTTTGGCGCCGTTGCTGGGGATTGTTCGAGTTTGGACAACTGATGGCTTATTGATGAGCGGATAATTTATACGCTTTTTGGCATTGTTTTCATATAGTTTTTAGTAAGTTTGAGCTACTTTTAGGGATGTTTTCATAAGTTTTTATGTTAAATTCACATTTCTGGACTTTACTATGAGTTTGTGTGTTTTTCTGTGATTTCAGGTAAATTCTGACTGAAATTGAGGGATTTGAGCAAAACTCTGAAGAAGGCTGACAAAAGGACTGCTGATGCTGTTGGATTCTGACCTCCCTGCACTCGAAATGGATTTTCTGGAGCTACAGAACTCCAATTGGCGCGCTCTCAACGGCGTTGGAAAGTAGACGTCCAGAGCTTTCCAGCAATATATAATAGTCCATACTTTATTCGAAGAATGACGACTTAACTTGGCGTTGAACGCCAAGTATACGCTGCTGTCTGGAGTTAAACGCCAGAAAAACGTCATGAT
>NC_029777.3:60752286-60752737 GCF_000817695.3 Arachis duranensis
AAAGATTGGATGAAAGTAGTAGGAAAGCAGAGATTCAAAAGGAACACAGCATCTCCATGCACCTATCTGAAATTCTCACTATTGAATTATATGAGTAACTATTTACTATTTTATTCCTTCGCGTATACTATAATTTCTTAATACAGTTAAATCCGCCTGACTGGGATTTACAAGATGACCATAGCTTGGTTCATACCAACAATCTCTGTGGGATCGACCCTTACTCATGTAAGGTTATTACTTGGACGACCCAGTACACTTGCTGGTTAGTTGAACGAGATTGTGAAGAAAATAAACAATGCCCTCAGAGTATACATCTTTTATAAATACATACAAGTGATCACAATTTCGTCCACCACTTATCTTGTTGCTTAGATTAGGACTGTTTATTTTTGTTGGTTTAGAGTCTTTTAGTTGAGTCTAGTTCATATTTTAAGTTTGGTGTCAATTC
>NC_029777.3:60752969-60753742 GCF_000817695.3 Arachis duranensis
TCTTTCCTCATTTCAAAAATCAAATCTTTTTCATAAAAATTTTTCAATCATATCTCTCTAATTGCTAGTCTCAAAATCTTTTTAATAACTAATTGATTCAGTTCTCAATTTTCTTTGATCTTATTTTCTTTTTGATTTTCGAATTTTTTATTTTAATTTCCTTTTGTTTTATTTTATTTTTTTCGGTTATTCAAAAAAAAAAGAAAAAAAAATATCTATTTGCAATCCATATCATTTCCCTTTATCCATTATGGACTTAAGTGGGATTGCAAGCTAAAAGGTGGTAATAACCAACCTACAGCAAGCATAAAGACATGGAAACAGTTGTCAGACAAATTTCTGAATCATTTTTACCCTCCTAAGAGGATGACACAGCTAAGGCTGGACATCCAAGGCTTTAAACAAGAGGATAATGAATCCTTTTACAATGCCTGGGAGAGGTATAGAGGTATGCTAAGAAAATGCCCCTCTGAAATGTTTTCAGAGTGGGTACAATTAGACGTCTTCTACTATGGGCTTACAGAAAAAGCTCAGATGTCTTTAGACCACTCAGCTGGTGGATCTATTCACATGAGGAAGACAATTGAAGAAGCTCAAGAGCTTATAGACACTGTTGCTAGAAATCAATATTTGTACTCTAGCAATGAGTTCTCTCCAAAAGAGGAAGTCATCGCTGTAGTCACTGACCCTAGTCCTCAAGAACAGATAACTGAGCTTAATCAACAATTGCTCCTAATGACAGAACAGTTAGCAGAATTTAAAGAGATGCTCCA
>NC_029777.3:60758652-60759037 GCF_000817695.3 Arachis duranensis
CTCAAATTCTTTCCATATCTTCTCAAATCTTCTTTCAAATTTTTTCTTTTTTTCGAAATCTCTCCTCCCCACTTTATAAATACACGTTTGGCCCCCTAATTCTCCCACACCATTCGAATTTGCTCTTCTCTTCTCTCTCTTCTTTCCTTTCTTTTGCTTGAGGACAAGCAAACCTCTAAGTTTGGTGTGCTTTTCCGTGATCACTAAGCCAAGATTCATCAAGATCATGGCTCCTAAGGAACCAATTTAAAAGGAAAGAAAGAGAATAATCCAAAGAATCTTTGGAATCAAGAGAAGTTCTTACCCAAAGAACATGAAGACCATTATCACAAAATAATGGGTCTGAGGTCAGTGATCCCGGAAGTTAAATTTGATCTGAAAGAAG
>NC_029777.3:60759137-60759777 GCF_000817695.3 Arachis duranensis
TGAATTTCGTTGCCATGGTTGCTGATTTTGAGTGTGGTTATCTCCCCATCTTATGTTTGGATGATTCTTCCAGGATGGATTGTAGATGTCACCATAGACTTCATTTTGGCTGGAGCTTTGGTTATGCACATATTGAGGTTGTTCCTGCTGCTGATCTTCTTGGTTTTCTTCATTTTGCCCCCATTTGGTTGATGGTTGGCTTGTATTCACTGCTGCAACTTGCAGGCTATCAATCTTTTTAGCCATCTGCTCAAATTGTTGTTGAATCTGCTCCTGCATTATCTTGTTTTGAGCCAGGATTGAATCCACTCCTTCTAGCTCCATTACTCCTCTTCTTTGTGATGGTTGGCGGCTTCTTTGATGAGCAAAGAAATATTGGTTGTTAGCCACCATATCAATGAGATTTTAAGCTTCCTCTGTAGTTTTCATGAGTTGTAATGAGCCTCCAGCTGAATGATCAAGTGTTTCTTGGGCCTTCAGAGTAAGTCCCTCATAGAAGTTCTGCAGCTTGTCCCACTCAGTGAACATCTCTGGTGGGCATTTCCTCAGCAGTGCCTTATATCTTTCCCATGCTTCATATAAATTTTCAGCCTCCATTTGAGTGAATGTCTGCACCTCAGTCTTCAATCTTATGATCCTT
>NC_029777.3:60764017-60764220 GCF_000817695.3 Arachis duranensis
TGGTTCTTTATTTGGGGTGTTGAGGTTCTCATCTGGGGGTTTTGGATCTAGTTCCTCCCTGATTTCTTTGGTCTGTTGCACTATCTCTACTTCTTTCAATCGTAGATTTAGAAGTCTTGGATTTGACTCATTGAATGCCTGCTTCAAGCTTTGATCTCTGGCCTTATCCTTCATACAATCTTCTTCTTGAGTGGGCTCATGCA
>NC_029777.3:60764320-60765584 GCF_000817695.3 Arachis duranensis
AAAATTCCTGGACATATTCAAGACACTCAGCATCAATATTCCTTTCTTGGAAGCACTTGAACAGATGCCACTATATGCCAAATTTATGAAGGAAGTGCTGACAAAGAAAAGATCCCTGCAGGAAGGACAGATTGTTAAGATGACAAAGGAATGTAGTGCTATCCTCCAAAGAGAGTTACCAGAGAAGAAAGATGATCCTGGGCGTTTTTACATACCTTGCACCATAGGAAACATAACAATTGAGAAGTCATTTTGTGACCTGGGTGCAAGCATAAACCTGATGCCTTTGTCTCTAATGAGGAAACTTCAAATTTCTGAGCTGAAATCCACACGAATAGTTCTCCAAATGGCTGATAAATCCACTAAGCAAGCACTGGGAGTTGTGGAGAATGTATTGGTAAAAGTGGGAAAATTCTTTCTCCCTGCTGACTTTGTTATCTCAGATATAGAAGAAGACCCTAACACTCCCATCATCCTGGGGAGGCCTTTCCTAGCTACGGGCAGAGCATTGATAGATGTTGAAAAAGGGGAATTGTTGCTAAGAGTGCATGATGAACACCTAGCATTCCATGTTTTTAAAACCCTGCATGAGCCCACTCAAGAAGAAGATTGTATGAAGGATAAGGCCAGAGATCAAAGCTTGAAGCAGGCATTCAATGAGTTAAATCCAAGACTTCTAAATCCATAATTGAAAGAAGTAGAGATGGTGCAACAAACCAAAGAAGTCAAGGAGGAACTAGATCCAAAACCCCCAGATGAGAAATTCAGCATCCCAGATAAAGAACCACCAAGGCAGGGAGTATCTCTTGAGAAAGAAAAGAAGAAGAGGCCAAGAGGGTGGAGAAATAAGAAAATCCCTACTGAAGGCTTTTCACCAGGGGATAAAGTGGTGTTAAACACCCAACCAATGAAGGTGTCTCCACAATTATCTGAATACTACACTGTGAACCGAGTCCTTTCATTTGAACACCTAGAGATCATCAAAGAGGAGACTGGAAGGAAGTTCACAGTAAGAGGAGAAAGGCTGAGGCACTATGATTTTCAACCTCCATGATCAAAGAATGAAGGATGTCAAGCTAGTGACATTAAAAGAGCGCTTGTTGGGAGGCAACCCAACCTGAGGTAATTTTCTCTTCATAGCTAATTTAATAAAAGAGTTGAGTAGATTTCTCTGTATTGCAAAGAGCTAAGTTTGGTGTTGCACACCAAAATAGTTAAGGGGTGAATGTTGGATGCTAAGTTTGGTGTTCCACCAAAAATCTCA
>NC_029777.3:60766208-60767070 GCF_000817695.3 Arachis duranensis
AAAAAGAAACAAAGCTGGACACCAATAGCTTGAACCTTAAAAATATATGCCTGTGGTGTCTGTGTATTGGGATCTGCTTGGACTATTAAGCTCTTTGGAGTGCTTCAACACTCGGTGACTTGGATTAACTAATCCGGGATCATCAGCTGAAAATCCACTATCAAGAGCAACCTAACTATAAGGCATTTAGTAACCCCATGAGGTGCTGGGCATCAATGTTTAAAAGGAAAGGTGAGCCAAGTGTCCATGGTGAATAATGTGTCAAGTATACAGAAAAGAAAATGAACTTGCTACACATGACACTCAAATAAAGCTTTGAACAAAAAAAAATTAGCCAAGGATAAAGAAATAATGAGAAGTCATAGCAATAAGTTACTTGAAGCTTGAAAGAGATTTTCTAGGCCTAAGAATCAATAAGAAGTGAGTATGTGCATATCCACACAAAATCCCATGAACTATCAATAACATTCTGCTAGCATGAACATCCTCTTCCATTTCATTCTTTCTTCTTAATAATTCATTTCTTGCTTGGGGACAAGCAAGCTTTAAGTTTGGTGTTGTGATGACAAGTCATCTTAGCCTAGTTTTACTAGTCTCTCTCTTTTGTTTTTAATTGAATTATGCACTTTCTTAAGGCTTAAGCAAGCTAATTTAGGTAGATTTTCATGCTTCCTTTGATTGAATTAACCATAGATAAATCAATGCAATTTCATGAGGTTTGATGCCATAATTGGTGCATATTAGTATAGAATGAATATCTCATGATTTTGAGCATAGCTTTGATATGTTTGGTTGATTTATGATAGGTGAAGAAAGCTTGGAAAAGGGTTGAAGTAAGAAGGAATGGCTAGAAGCTAAGAGA
>NC_029777.3:60767671-60768547 GCF_000817695.3 Arachis duranensis
GAGAATTGAAGGAATTCTGTTTCAATCTCACCTTAGATCTCTCTGTTGATTTTCACTGCACTCTAATTTCCAATTCGGTTCATTACTTCTTCATCTAATCTCTTTGCAATTTACAATTTCCTTGCTATTGTTCTTGTTGGATCTAGGAAGGCATTGAGATCTAGACTTGGTTTTCTAGTCTCTTGGGTCCTGAGATCTTGATTCATTCTTTCAATTTCCTATTTCTTGCCTTACTTGTTCATTTACTTTTATGCTTGAGTCTGACTCGACCCCAATTCCCATTTACTTTCTGTTTGATGCAATTTAACTTTTCTGTGTTTAATTCCTGCAAATCCAAGTCCCAATCCCCTTTACATTTCAAGCCATTTACATTTCTTGTCATTTAAGATTCTTGCAATTTACATTACTTGCTCTTTAAGTTTCCGCCATTTACTTTCTTGCTCTTTAAGATTCAGCAATTTAATTCTTGTTCTCTTTACTTTCAATGCAATTTAAATTCTGCAAGTTACCCATCAATCAACCAAATCTTGATTCGCTTGACTAAATCAACCACTAAACTAAAATTGCTCAATCCTTTAATCCCTGTGGGATCGACCTCACACCCGTGAGTTTTATTACTTGATGCGACCCGGTGCACTTGCCGGTTAGATTGGTGTTGTTTTGGAAGAGATTCTTGTCTCAACCAAAAAAATTCCCATCAAGTTTTTGGCGCCGTTGCCGGGGATTGAAATAGATTGACAATGATTAAGTGAAGTGGTAGTTTAGATCAAGCACTTTTTCTTTAATTTTTGACTGACACGCTAACTGTTTGAATTTTTGCCTAAGCTAACTAATATTTCACTTCAGCCATGGATTAAAGTGTTATTGCTTTTCTGG
>NC_029777.3:60768647-60770358 GCF_000817695.3 Arachis duranensis
TGTGAAATTTGATTCATCTTCCTCATCAATCTCAATCATGAGTGTACTATAGGCTATGGCAACTAAATCCGGATAATATTTTCTCTTAATTAGAACAAAATCCATGAGGCCTTGATGAACTAGAATAGCCTTAAGAGTATCAAACTTATGAATGACAAGAAGGGTCAGATCCAAATACCTCGGAGGAATTTCCTTTCTTCCGGCGAGCCTTGCCTCATAGAATTGAAGATCTTCATTAGAAGCAAAGTACCTTGCCAAAGGATGATCATTTAGAGGTGGAACCACACTTGAAGAGCCTTTTGACTTCTTGATGGTTCTCTTGATTCTAGGCATTGTGGATGATTTTGTTTTATGGGTTTTGTAGAGGAGAATGTGGGGACTTCAAATATGTAGTTTGTTTGTAGTGGGTATCAAAGTTTTGTGAGTTGTATGAAGCTATATGTGAGCTTGTTTTGGAGGTTATGGAGGTTTGAATTTGGGGATATGAGTTGTGAGGTTGAAGATGATGAAAAAGTGGGGGTTTGTTGCTCAAAAATGCCAAATTCACGTGTTTTTGTGCAATTTGGTCGTGTTTGCATCGATGCAATAGGCTTTGCATCGATGCACATAGCACGTCGTGTGCTTTGCATCGATGCAAAGATTGGTTGCATCGATGCAACATGCATCATTTTGCCCAAAGTCACCAAATTTTCATCCTTTGGTGGTTCTTTCTTCAATCCTTTGAGTTCCATCATGTATATACTCACATAAACCATTATAAGCTTCAATTTGTTGATCCTCCATTGTTTATAATCTTCAAATTCTTCAATCTACCTCAAGATTAATCACTCATTCATCAACTCATAAACCTACAAAACAAAGGCTAATTGGATATCTCCAATGCTTAAGTTAGTAAGAGATACAAAAAAATAGCAATATGAATACAATGAATTCAAACAAATCATATTAGATTAGAATCCAAGATACCAAGTTCATTTCGGATGTTAAAAAAAACTTTCTTTACATAAAGGTTTAGTGAAGATGTCCGCTAGTTGTTTACTAGTTTCGACAAATTCAATAACCACATCACCCTTTTCAACATGGTCTCTTATGAAGTGATGTCTAATCTCAATATGCTTGGTTCTTGAATGTTGAACCGGATTCTTGGTTAAATTTATTGCACTAGTATTATCACATTTGATAGGAATATGATCAAGCATGAGTCCATAGTCCACAAGTTGTTGTTTCATCCATAAAATTTGGGCGCAACAACTACCGGCGGCTACATACTCGGCTTCGGCGGTAGACAAGGCTACACTTACTTGTTTCTTACTATACCATGAAACAAGAGAGTTTCCTAGCAAGTGACAAGTGCCACTAGTGCTTTTCCTATCCAATTTGCAACCGGCAAAATCAGAATCGGAATAACCAATCAAATCACAAGTGGATCCTTTCGGATACCACAATCCAACATTTAATGTTCCTATGAGATACTTCATAATCCTTTTTACCGCACTTAAGTGAGATTCCTTAGGATTAGCTTGGTATCTCACACACATGCATACACTAAACATGATATCTGGCCTACTTGCCGTTAGATAAAGTAATGATCCTATCATGCCTCTATACTTCTTTACATCTATGCTTTTACCTTGTTCATCTTTGTCAAGGTAGCAAGTAATGCTCATTGGTGTGTCCATTGCCTTAGCATTGTCCATTCCAAATCTTTTGA
>NC_029777.3:60773767-60774763 GCF_000817695.3 Arachis duranensis
CCAAGCATGCTTAGATTGTTGAAGATCTTGGAGAGTCTTTCAAGGGCTTCTTCAATGCTCTCTTCATCTTTCATTTTGAAATTTTCCCATTCATGAACCAACATAAATACTTTTGATTCTTTGACGTGGTCGGTTCCTTCGTAAGTGATTTGGAGTTTATCCCAAATCTCTTTAGCGGTTTCACATGTAGAGATCTTCATATAATCATGCTCGTTAAGTGCACAATGAATGAAGTTGATGGCTTTATCATTCATTGCCACTTTCTTCCAATCATCGTCACTATATTCATCTTCTCCTTTCGGTACTTGCTTTGAGACGGAGACTTCTCCTTCTTTAGCGCTTGTTGTCTTTGTTGGAATGTGATTTCCATTCTCAATTACTTTCCAAATTCTCACATCTTGAGCACGGATCCAAATTCTCATCTTATTTTTCCAATAAGAGTAATTTGTTCCGCTAAAAAGAGGAGGTCTAGCGGTTGAGTTACCTTCGCTAGTGTTGTTGTTGTTAAAGCCTGTGCTTGCCATGATCTTTTCCCTTAAACGGTTAAGTCTTTCAAAGGGTTAAGCTCTGATACCACTTGTAGAACCTATGCACAATTACTCAAGGGGGGGTGAATTGAGTATTGCAACAACAATGAATCCTTTTGCGAAAGTTAAAGACAATATACAAAAGTGTTATTGTACTAGTATTTTTCCAAGAGCTTAACTCAATTGCTAAGCATTTATAAGGAGCTTTTACTTTCCAATAGACACCAATTCAAATAAATTGATCAAGCTTTTCACCAATCGGACTTAAGCCACTCCTTAAGTACTTACGAAGCTACTTTACGATCACAATTTATTTGCTTAAAGGTAAAAGACAATAATATTGAAGAGATGAGTTTGGAGAGATGCAAACGCTATTTAGAGTGGTTCGGCACAATCCTTGTCCTACGTCCACTTTCTTTCTCAATCGCAATTGAGAAGTTCCACTATTGCCAAGCTTCAAGGTGCTCGC
>NC_029777.3:60775089-60779820 GCF_000817695.3 Arachis duranensis
TTTTTTATGTTTTTGAATCATTTGCATCGATGCATAACACTTTGCATCGATGCAAATGTGTCTTTGGCGCTGAAATTTGAATTTTCAGCTAGGTTGCATCGATGCAAACATCTTTGCATCGATGCAACAAGTCGTTGCATGCTTTGCATCGATGCAAACCTTAAAGAATGGCTTTAAAATCACTTTAAAATACTTAGGATTGATCTCAAACTTGTTGGAGTCAATTCCTATGCTTTTGTACCTTTGAAAACAAGTTTTAAACCATTTGGCTAGCATCGAATTGCAAGATGTGCATATGATATGATAATCAAAACATTTTGTGAGTGTGTGTTGAGAGATTTAGCAATTGGTTCTTAACAAGAAGTTACCTAAGTCCTAAGACACTATACTTGTCTTCAAATGTTGTGGACTTGAGTTTCTTGTTGTTGTTGTGTTGCTTTCAACTCTTCATTCCTCAACGTTGAATATTGGTTGATCTTTCAACATGCTTGTTCATTCAAGTTGTTTGTCGGTTTGTCTTTCATGTCGTTTGTTGGTTTGTCATTCATCAAAACCTACGAATACAAACTTTGCATACAAGCAACATGATTTACACTGCTTTCCGACTGTCTTCTTCTTCATGCACGCAAGGCTCCTTCCATGGCAAGCTGTATGTAGGGTTTCACCGTTGTCAATGGCTACCTCCCATCCTCTCAGTGAAAATGTTCAACGCGCTTTGTCACAGCACGGCTAATCATCTGTCGGTTCTCAATCAGGTTGGAATAGAATCCAATGATTTTTTTGCGTCTGTCACTAATGCCCAGCCTTCAGGAGTTTGAAGCTCATCACAGTCATTCAATCCTTGAATCCTACTCAGAATACCACAGACAAAGTTTAGACCTTCCGGATTCTCTTGAATGCTGCCATCAATTCTAGCTTATACCGCGAAGATTCTGATTAAGGAATCTAAGAGATATTCACTTAGTCTAAGGTAGAACGGAGGTGGTTGTCAGGCACACGTTCATAGGTGAGAATGATGATGAGTGTCACGGATCATCACATTCATCAACTTGAGGAACAAGTGATCTCTTAGAATGGAAGCAAGCGTGATTGAATGAAAAAACAGTAGTAATTGCATTAATCCATCAAGACACAGCAGAGCTCCTCACCCCCAACCATGGGGTTTAGAGACTCATGCCGTAGAAGATACAATCAGAAATGTGTAATGTGTCATGAGATAAAGATACAATGTCAAAATATCCTATTTATAGTGAACTAGTAACCTAGGATATATAGAAATGAGTAAATGACGTAAAAATCCACTTCCGGGGTCCACTTGGTGTGTGCTTGGGCTGAGAATTGAAGTTTTCATGTGTAGAGACTTTTCCTGGAGTTAAACGCCAGCTTTTGTGCCAGTTTGGGCGTTTAACTCCAATTTTTGTGCCAGTTCCGGCGTTAAATGCTGGGAATTCGGAAGCTAATTTGCAACGCTGGTTTGGGCCATCAAATCTCGGGCAAAGTATGGATTTTTATACATTGCTGGAAAGCACAGGATGTCTACTTTCCAACGCAATTAAGAGCGCACCAATTGGGCTTCTATAGCTCCAGAAAATTCACTTCGAGTGCAGGGAGGTCAGAATCCAACAGCATCTGCAGTCCTTTTTTCAGCCTCTGAATCAGATTTTTGCTCAGGTCCCTCAATTTCAGCCAGAAATCACCTGAAATCACAGAAAAATACACAAACTCATAGTAAATCCCAGAAAAGTGAATTTTAAATAAAAACTAATAAAAACATACTAAAAACTAACCAAAACATACTAAAAACATACTAAAAATAGTGCCAAAAAGCGTATAAATTATCCGCTCATCACAACACCAAACTTAAATTATTGCTTGTCCCCAAGCAACTGAAAATCAATTAGGATAAAAATAAGAGAACATACTATGGACTCCAAAATATCAATGAAACTTAGCTCCAATTAGATGAGCGGGACTAGTAGCTTTTTGCTTTTGAACAGTTTTGGCATCTCACTTTATCCTTTGAAGATTAGAATGATTGGCATCTATAGGAACTCAGAATTCAGATAGTGTTATTAATTCTCTTAGTTAAGTGTGATGATTCTTGAACATAGTTGTTCTATGAGTCTTGGCTGTGGCCCAAAGCACTTTGTCTTCCAGTATTACCACCGGATACATATATGCCACAGACACATAACTGGGTGAACCTTTGTAGATTGTGACTCAGCTTTGCTAGAGTCCCCAATTAGAGGTGTCCAAGGTTCTTAAGCACACTCTTTTTGCCTTGGATCATTTTAGTTTTGAATACACTGCTTTTTCTTGCTTCAAGAATCAATTTGATGATTTTTCAGATCCTCAATACATTTCTCCTTTTCCATCATTCTTTCAAGAGCCAACTAGTTTAACATTCTTTAATCAACAAATTCAAAAGACATATGCACTGTTCAAGCATTCATTCAGAAAACAAAAAGTATTGTCACCATATCAAACTAATTCAACTAGTTTCAGAGATGAATTCAAAATCCTGCACTTCTTGTTCTTTTGTAATTAAAGCATTTTTCATTTAAGAGAGGTGATGGATTCATAAGACATTCATAGCTTTAAGACATGATCCTTGAATTTTATTAATCATGAATTAAGAACAAGACTCAAAAATAAATATAAGATAAGACTAATAGTAGTAGAAAACAAAAATTTAAATGACTCTAAAATAGACTCCTAATGATAGAAGTTATCACAGAGTTAGGACTCAACAACCTTGATTTTGAGAAGTGGATGCTCCCTCAACTTGTGGGGTATTTGACCCTTCAAGGGAGAGCTTCTGGCACTTTAGCTCCTGTAGCTCATGCCCCTGCTTCTCTTGTTCTTTTAGCAATTTGCAGAGCATGCAGTTTTGATTCTACTGTTCTTCCTTAATTTGTTCCATAGCTTCTTGCAGCTTGGCAACAGATGCTTCTAGGCGGGTCCAGTAGTCAATTTCAGGAAGTTCAGGGAGGAACTCCTGCGCCCTCCTTTTGATAGAGTTGTCTTGCATTTGTCCTTCCATTGACTTCTTGGTGATTGGGTGCTCAATTGGGATGAATTCATCTACTCCCATCCTCACCCCAGCATCTTTACAGAGCAAAGAGATTAAGCTTGGGTAAGCCAGTTTGACTTCAGTGGAGTTCTTGTTTGCAATTGTGTAGATCTCACAAGCAATCAGATGATGAACCTCCACTTCTTTTCCCAGCATAATGCAATGAATCATCACTGCTCTCTTGATAGTGACCTCAAAACGGTTGCTTGTAGGCAATATGGAACGCCCAATGAAGTCTAGCCAACCTCTTGCAATTGGTTTGAGATCTCCCCTCTTGAGTTGGTTTGGGACACCTTTTGAATTGGTTGTCCACTTAGTTCCAGGGAGGCATATGTCCTCTAGAACTTGATCCAACCCTTTATCTGCTCTCACCATTCTCCTATTAAAGGATTCTGGATCATCTTGCAGTTGAGACAATTTGAAGATCTCTCTTATTTTGTCCAAATGGAAGTAAATAATTCTCCCTCTGACCATGGTTCTGTAGGTATGAAAAGCAGTTCCAGTCATTCTCTACTTATCTGTCAGCCACAGATTTGAGTAGAATTCATGAACCATGTTTCTTCCAACCTTTGTCTCAAGGTTGGTTAGAACTTCCTATCCTCTGTTTCAAATCTGCTCTTGGATCTCCGGATATTCATATTCTTTCAGATCGAATTTGACTTCCGGGATAACTGACCTTAGACCCATTATTTTGTGGTAATGGTCTGCATGTTCTTTGGTTAAGAACTTCTCTTGACTCCAAAAATTCTTTGGAGTATTCTCTTTCCTGCCTCTTGAATTGGTTTGTTTTCCCTTAGGAGCCATGATCTTGATAAATCTTGGCTTAGTGATCACGGAAAAGCACACCAAACTTAGAGGTTTGCTTGTCCTCAAGCAAAAGAAAGGAAAGAGGAGAGAGAGGATGAGAGAAAATTCGAATGGTGGGGAGAGGGGGATGGCCGAGCTTTATTTATAAAGGGAGGGGGAGAGATTTCAAAAATTTTAGAGGAGATTTGAGAAGATATGGAAAGAATTTGAGGATGAATGATGAAAGTTTGTAATGTGTATATTCAGAAAATTATGGATCAAAACAAGAAAGTTTGAAAAAATTTGAAGTGGAAAACAAAATCTCCTCCCCCTGCCTTTCTGGCGTTAAACGCCCAGAATGGTATCCATTCTGGTGTTTAACGCCCACTTGGTGGCCATTATGGGCGTTTAACGCCCAGCCAGGTGCCCTGGCTGGCGTTAAACGCCAGAAACCCCTTTATCACTGGGCGTTTTGCTAAACACCCAGGATGCTGCACACCTGGCGTTAAACACCCAGAATGGTGCCCATTCTGGCGTTTAAAGCCCAGAATGGTGCCCATTCTGGCGTTTAACGCCCAGAATGGTGCCCATTCTGGCATTTAACGCCCAAAATGGTACCTTTACTGGCATTTAACGCCCAAAATGGTACCTTTACTAGCGTTTAACGCCCAGAGTACCCCTTACTAGCGTTTTTTCGCCAGCAAGCTCCTTTTCTCTGCTTTTTGCACTGAATCCTTCTGTAACTCTGTGAATTCCTTCAATTTTGATGATCGCCCTTTGAGAATATGTATATCAAACTTTTAAAGAACAATTAACCTGCTGATGACTGGGTTGCCTCCCAGCAAGCGCTTCTTTATTGTCTTTAGCTAGAC
>NC_029777.3:60779851-60789583 GCF_000817695.3 Arachis duranensis
CTAGAGTTGAAGAGTAGAACTTTTTGTCCTGGCTCAAAGACTCTGGATGACAACTTCTTGTCATGCCACTTCTTTGCCTTTCCCTTATAAATTTTTGCATTTTCAAAGGCACTGAGTCTGAACTCCTCTAGCTCATTTAGCTGGAGCAATCTTTTTTCACCAGCTAACTTAGCATCCATGTTTAGGAATCTGGTTGCCCAGTAGGCTTTATGTTTCAGTTCCACGGGCAGATGACAAGCTTTCCCATACACAAGTTGGTATGGAGAGGTTCCTATAGGAGTCTTGAAGGCTGTTCTGTATGCCCATAAAGCATCATCCAAGCTCTTTGCCCAATCCTTTCTACGGGTAATAATAGTCCGTTCCAGGATTCTTTTTAGCTCTCTATTAGAGACTTCAGCTTGCCCATTTGTCTATGCGTGATACGGAGTTGCTCCTTTGTGACTAATTCCATATCAGACCATAGCAGAGTATAGCTGTTTATTGCAGAAATGAGTGCCCCCATCACTGATTAGTACTCTGGGAACACCAAACCTGCTGAAGATGTGTTTCTGTAGGAATTTCAGTACGGTCTTGGTATCATTATTGGGTGTGGCAACTGCTTCTACCCATTTAGACACATAGTCTACTACCACTAGAATATAAGTGTTTGAGTATGATGGTGGGAAGGGACCCATGAAGTCAATTCCCCATACATCAAACAATTCAATCTCTAGGATCCCTTGTTGAGGCATGGCGTAACCATGAGCCAAGTTACCAGGTCTTTGGCAACTGTCACAGTTACGCACAAACTCCCGGGCATCCCTATAGATAGTAGGCCAGTGGAATCCGCATTTGAGGACCTTAGTGGCTGTTCGCTTACCTCCGAAATGTCCCCCATACTGCGATCCATGGCAATGCCACAGGATCCTTTGTGCTTCCTCTCTAGGTACACATCTACGGATTATTCCATCTGCACATCTCTTAAAGAGATATGGCTCATCCCATAGGTAGTACTTGGCATCTGAAATTAATTTTTTTCTTTGCACCCTGCTGTACTCCTGTCGTATGAACCTCACAGCTTTATAATTTGCAATATCTGCAAACCATGGTTCTTCCTGGATGGCAAAGAGTTGCTCATCTGGAAAGGTTTCAGAAATCTCAGTAGAAGGGAGGGACGCCCCAGCTACTGGTTCAATTTGGGACAAATGATCAGCTACCTGGTTCTCTGTCCCTTTTCTGTCTCTTATTTCTATATCAAACTCTTGCAGAAGCAATACCCACCTTATGAGCCTGGGTTTTGAATCCTGCTTTGTGAGTAAGTATTTAAGAGCAGCATAGTCAGTGTACACAATCACTTTTGACCCTGCTAAGTAGGATCTAAACTTGTCAATGGCATAAACCACTGCAAGTAACTCTTTTTCTATGGTTGTGTAATTCTTCTGTGCATCATTTACAACACGGCTAGCATAATAAATAACGTGCAGAAGCTTGTTATACCTCTGTCCTAACACTGCACCAATGGCATGGTCACTGGCATCACACATTAGTTCAAATGGTAATGTCCAGTCTGGTGCAGAGATGACTGGTGCTGTGACCAGCTTGGCTTTCAGGGTCTCAAATGCCTACAGACATTGTGTGTCAAACACAAATGGTGTATCAGCAGCTAGCAGGTTACTTAGAGGTTTTGCGATTTTTGAAAAATCCTTTATAAACCTTCTGTAGAATCCTGCGTGTCCCAGAAAACTTCTGATTGCCTTAACATTTGTAGGTGGTGGTAATTTTTCAATTACCTCTACCTTTGCTTGATCCACCTCTATTCCCTTGCTTAAAATTTTATGCCCAAGGACAATCCCCTCAGTCACCATGAAGTGACATTTTTCCCAGTTTAAAACTAGGTTGGTCTCTTGGCATCTTTTCAGAACAAGTGCTAGATGGTTAAGGCAGGAGTTGAATGAGTCTCTAAATACTGAAAAGTCAACCATGATGACTTCCAGAAATTTCTCTACCATATCTGAGAAGAAAGAGAGCATGCACCTCTGAAAGGTTACAGGTGCATTGTACAAACCAAAAGGCATCCTTTTGTAGGCAAATACTCCAGAAGAACATGTAAATGCTATTTTCTCTTGGTCCTGAGGATCTACTGTAATTTGGTTGTAACCTGAATAGCCATCCAAAAAGTAATAATATTCATGACCTGCTAGTCTCTCTAGCATCTGGTCTATGAATGGTAAAGGAAAATGATCCTTTCTGGTGGCTGTATTGAGCCTTCTGTAGTCAATACACATATGCCACCCTGTAACTGTTCTTGTGGGAACCAGTTCATTTTTTTCATTATGAACCACTGTCATACCTCCCTTCTTGGGGACAACCTGGACAGGGCTCACCCAGGGGCTATCAAAAATAGGATAAATAATCCCAGCCTTTAGTAACTTAGTGACCTCTTTCTGCACCACCTCCTTCATGGCTGGATTTAGCCGCCTCTATGGTTGAACCACTGGCTTGGCATTATCTTCCAATAGGATCTTGTGCATGCATCTTGCTGGGCTGATGCCCTTAAGATCACTTATATATGGACCACCCAAGAGCTGTCTTATGTGTCCTTAGCACTTGAATTAGTGCTTCCTCTTCCTGTGAGTTTAAAGCAGAGCTTATAATCACTGGAAAAGTGTCACCTTCTCCCAGAAATGCATACTTCAGAGATGGTGGTAGTGGCTTGAGCTCGGGTTTAGGAGGCTTATCCTCTTCCTGAGGAATTTTCAGAGGTTCTTTTATTTCCTCTGGTTCCTCCAGGTCAGGCTGAACATCTTTAAAGATATCCTCTAGCTTTGATTCGAGACTCTCAGTCATATTGATCTCTTCCACTAAATAGTCAATAATATCAGTGCTCATGTAGTCATTTGATGTGTCTAGATGCTGCATAGCTTTGACAGCATTCAACTTGAACTCATCCTCATTGACTCTCAGGGTCACTTCCCCCTTTTTGTACATCAATGAGAGTTCGTCCAGTTGCTAGGATGGGTCTTCCTAGGATGAGAGTTGCACTCTTGTGCTCCTCCATTTCCAGCACTACAAAGTCAGTTGGAAAGGCGAATGGCCCAACCTTGACAATCATGTCCTCAATTATTCCTGATGGGTATTTAATAGAGCCATCAGCAAGTTGGAGGCATATCCGGGTTGGTTTGACTTCTTCAGTCAACCCAAGCTTTCTGATAGTGGATGCAGGTATTAGATTGATACTTGCTCCAAGGTCACATAGGGCTGTCTTGGTACAAGCACCTTCTAATGTGCATGGTATCATAAAGCTTCCTGCATCTTGAAGCTTCTCTGGTAAGCTCTTCAGAATGACTGCACTGCATTCTTCAGTGAGAAACACTTTTTCAGTTTCTCTCCAATCCTTCTTATGACTTAAGATCTCTTTCATGAACTTAGCATAAGAAGGTATTTGCTCAAGTGCTTCTGCAAACGGAATCTTTATTTCAAGAGTCCTGAGATAGTCTGAAAAGCGGGCAAATTGCTTATCCTGTTCCGCTTGGCGGAGTTTCTGAGGATAAGGCATCTTGGCTTTATACTCTTCAACCTTAGTTGCTGCAGGTTTATTTCCTACAGAAGTGGTTGGAGAAGCCTTCTTAAAGGGGTTACTATCAGCACTCTCCGGTGTCTGATTCCTCATTGGCGTTTGAACGCCAGGATTGGGTGAGGAATGGGCGTTTAACGCCAACTTTTCCCCCTTTTCTGGCATTTGAACGCCAGAACTGGCAGGGAATGGGCGTTTAACGCCAACTTTTCCCCCCTTTCTGGCGTGTGAACGCCAGAAGTATTCCTCTCTGGGCTCTTACTATCCTCAGAGGGATTTTGGACAGTGGTTTGGTTATCCTCTGTCAGTTGTTCCTTTCTTAGCTTTCTGCTGCTTTGAGTTGATACATTTAATGTTTTCCCACTCCTTAATTTAACAGCTTGGCATTCTTCTGTTATCTATTTAGATAGTTGCTGTCTTGTCTGATTTAATTGTGCTTCCATATTCTTGTTAGCAATTTTAGTTTCTTGGAGCATCTCTTTAAATTCTGCTAACTGTTTTGTCATCATGAGTAATTGCTGATTAAGCTCAACCATCTGTTCTAGAGGGTTAGGATTAGTAGTTACTGCCAAAGCTTCTTCTTCTTCTAGCAACTGTATCTATGAGCTCTTGAGCCTCTTCAATCGTCTTCCGCATGTGTATAGATCCACCAGCTGAGTGGTATAAAGACATATGAGCTTTTTCTGTGAGCCCATAATAGAAGATGTCTAACTGTACCCACTTTGAAAACATTTCAGAGGGGCATTTTCTTAGCATACCTATGTACCTCTCCTAGGCATTATAAAGGGATTCATTATCCTCTTGTTTAAAGCCTTGGATGTCCAGCCTTAGCTGTGTCATCCTTTTTGGAGGGTAAAATTGATTCAGGAATTTGTCTGATAACTGTCTCCATGTTTTTATGCTTGCTGTGGGTTGGTTATTCAACCACCTCTTAGCTTGATCTCTTACAGTAAATGGAAACAGTAATAATCTGTAGACATCCTGATCCACCTCTTTATCACGTACTGTGTCAGCAATTTGTAAAAACTGTGCCAGAAACTCAGTAGGTTCTTTCTGTGGAAGACCGGAATACTGGCAGTTTTGCTACACCATGACAATGAGTTGAGGATTTAGCTCAAAGCTGCTTGCTTTAATGGGAGGTATACAGATGCTACTCCCATATGCAGCTGTAATGGGGTTAGCATATGACCCCAGAGTCCTTCTGGACTGCTCAATTCCACTTAGGTCCATGATGGAGAAAGGGAAATAATATGGATTCACAAGTAAAGTACAGAATATTTTTTTTTATAGAGAAAGGGAGATGATGTGGATATTATTATATTTTTTTTAAGAGTGACCAAAAATAATAAACTAAAATGAATGAAAAATAAAATAAAAATTTGAAAACCAAAAGAGAATAAAATCAAAGCAATTTGAAAACTAAATTAATTAATTGATTAAAAAGATTTTGGAATTAGCAATTAAGAAGATATGATTATTTTGAAAAAGATTTGATTTTTTTTCTTTGAAATGAGGAAAGAGAAAAACAACAAAATGACACAAAACTTAAAATTTTTTAGGAAATCAAACACAAATTCTCGAAAATTTTAAAGGAAAACACAAAGAAGACACGAAACTTAGAATTTTTAAAAATCAAGAAAGGATTAAGAACATGCAAATTCAAAAAAATTAAAAGAAAACAAAGCATGCAAATTCGAAAAATTAAAAGAAAACAAAAGCATGCAATTGACACCAAACTTAAAATATGAAACTAAACTCAAATAAAAGACTCTAAACCAACAAAAATAAAACAGTCCTAATCTAAGCAACAAGATACACCATCAGTTGTCCAAACTCGAACAATCCCCGGCAACGGCGCCAGAAACTTGGTACAAGAAATTGCAATCACACTCTTGCAATTCCGCACAACTAACCAGCAAGTGTACTGGGTCATCCAAGTAATACCTTACGTGAGTAAGGGTCGATCCCACGGAGATTGTCGGCTTGAAGCAAGTTATGGTTATCTTGTAACTCTTAGTCAAGATATCAATAATTCTCAGGTTTAATTGTGAAAAGTAAAAGAACATGAAATAAATACTTGTTTTGCTGTAATGGAGAATAGGTTGAGGTTTTGGAGATGCTCTATCTTCTGAATCTCTGCTTTCCTACTGTCTTCTTCTTCATGCACGCAAGGCTCCTTCCATGGCAAGCTGTATGTAGGGTTTCACCGTTGTCAATGGCTACCTCCCATCTTCTCAGTGAAAATGTTCAACGCGCTCTGTTACAGCACGGCTAATCATCTGTCGGTTCTCAATCAGGTTGGAATAGAATCCAGTGATTCTTTTGTGTCTATCACTAATGCCCAGCCTTCAGGAGTTTGAAGCTCGTCACAGTCATTCAATCCTTGAATCCTACTCAGAATACCACAGACAAGGTTTAGATCTTCCGGATTCTCTTGAATGCCGCCATCAATTCGAGCTTATACCACGAAGATTCTGATTAAGGAATCTAAGTGATATTCACTTAGTCTAAGGTAGAACGGAGGTGGTTGTTAGGCACACGTTCATAGGTGAGAATGATAATGAGTGTCACGGATCATCACATTCATCAAGTTGAGGAACAGGTGATATCTTAGAATGGAAGCAAGCGTGATTGAATGAAAAAACAGCAGTAATTGCATTAATCCATCAAGACACAGCAGAGCTCCTCACCCGTAACCATGGGGTTTAGAGACTCATGCCGTAGAAGATACAATAAGAAACGTGTAATGTCATGAGGTAAAGATACAATGTCAAAAGGTCCTATTAATATTGAACTAGTAACCTAGGGTATACAGAAATGAGTAAATGACGTAAAAATCCACTTCCGGGGTCCACTTGGTGTGTGCTTGGGCTGAGCATTGAAGCTTTCATGTGTAGAGACTTTTCCTGGAGTTAAACGCCAGCTTTTGTGCCAGTTTGGGCATTTAACTCCAATTTTTGTGCCAGTTCCGGCGTTAAACGCCGGGAATTCTGAAGCTGATTTGCAGCGCCGGTTTGGGCCATCAAATCTCGGGCAAAGTATGGACTATTATACATTGCTGGAAAGCACAGAATGTCTACTTTCAAACGAAATTGAGAGCGCGCCAATTGGGCTTCCGTAGCTCTGATAAAACCCATTTTTAGGGCTTATCTTATGCTTGATTTAGGTGATTTTATAACCTTTTACCCACATTTATTCAATGAAATAGCATGGTTTTGTATATTCTCCTTTAATTGTGCTTAAGAGTGAAAACATGCTTTTTAGGTCTTAAAATAGATAAATGTAATTTACCTTGATTCCATTAGATGCCTTGATATGTTTGTTAAGTGATTTCAGATTTAGAAGGCAAAGATAGGATCAAGGGAATGAAGAAAATGTATGTAAAGTTGGAGAACTCATGAAGAAATGATGGAACCAAAAAGCTGTCAAGCCTGACCTCTTCACACTTAATTGACCATAACTTGAGCTACAGAGGTCCAAATGATGCCGTTTCAGTTAGGTTGGAAAGCTAACATCCGGGGCTTCGAAATGATATAAGATTTGCCATAGTTGCATCGCGCATAGGGGCACGCACGCGCACAGTACGCGGACGCGCCGATGGTGGCACATGACCCACTTAATGCAACACGTGGCCAGCGATTTTAGAAGCCTTGTGGGCCCAATCCAACTCATTTCTGATGCTATTTAAGCCAAGGATTGAAGGGGAATCAACATACTTTTAGATACTTTTCATACTTTTAATCATTAGTCATAGTTTAGTTTTAAAAGTAGTTAGAGTTAGAGAGAGAAGCTCTCTCTTCTCTCTAGAATTAGGATTAGGAATTAGGGTTAGATTAGGATCTCATAGTTCTAGGTTTAATTCAAGTCTCCTTCTACTTCTACCTTCAATTGATGATTGCTATACTTTGGTTCTTCTTTCTATCCCTGTCCTCTTGTTGTAATTTCTCTTATTTTATTTCTAGGTTTTGTAATTGAGATATTTTTGTTCTTTTGTTTTCTTTTAATAATGCAATTTGAGATAATTCATGTGATTGTGATGTTGTTGATTGTTGTTTTGTTAATTCTTTGTAATTGTTAGTTGTTGATTCCTTTTATTCTTACAAATAAAAATGCTTTCTTTCATTACCCTCCAAGTGTTTGATGAAATGCTTTAGAGGATGTTAGAGTAGAATTCTATGTTCTTGGCTTGAGAAGGTGACTTAGGATTTCTTGAGTCACTAGTGTCCAATTGATTGATAGTTGATAGCCATTAACTCTAGCCTAAGAAAAGGAAAGCGTGGCAAATGAAAGGGGAAGCGTGCCGCAACTCATAGTGGAAGCAACCTTGCCCTCCACAAGGGCAGAATGCCCTCTAGGAGGGCAGCATTAGGTGACCAAGCAAGCATAGGCAACTCTGCCCTGCCCACTCCAAGGGCAGAGCACAAAATGGTGCCTTGGAGCAAGGAGAAGCAAACTCTGCCCTGCCCTTGTGGAGAGCAGGATCGGGCTCCATGAGGAAGAAAATCAAGGTAAAAATGTCAACTATGCAAGCCACAAGGTTCGAACAATGAACCATGAGGAAGCCAAGCTCTAAGACCCACTAGCGTGCCAAGAAATCAAAAGAAAAAGTAGCGTGTTTGCAAGCCACCAGGTTCGAACACGGGTCATGAAGATTGGGAACCTTGCCCTGCCCTTGGCGCGGGCAGGGCAACATTTGAAACGTGCACATCAACAAGCACCAACGCGCGCACCAATTCCTTCCTTGGCACGATCCGTGCGCACCAAAGGAAGAAAATCAAGGTAAAAATGTCAACTATGCAAGCCACAAGGTTCGAACAATGAACCATGAGGAAGCCAAGCTCTAAGACCCACTAGCGTGCCAAGAAATCAAAAGAAAAAGTAGCGTGTTTGCAAGCCACCAGGTTCGAACACGGGTCATGAAGATTGGGAACCTTGCCCTGCCCTTGGCGCGGGCAGGGCAGCATTTGAAATGGTGCATGGACTTGGCGCACCAAATTTCCCTTGGCAGCACGATCCGCGCGCACAACGCCCCCTGGCAGCACCAACCGAGCGCACAACGCCCCCTGGCGCACCAAAGCTTTCCTGCCCTGCCCTTGGCGCGGGCAGGGCAGCGTCCCACGCACCAACTCACTCTGGCGCGCCAATTTCCTTTCCTGGCGCACCAACCTTCGCATCTGGCAGCACCAACATTCCCGCCCTGCCCTTGGCGCGGGCAGGGCAGCCTCTGGCGCACCAACCTCGTGCCAGACTCGCACCAGGACGCGCCAGAATCACAACACGCCGCACCAACTCGCACATGGCCGCACCAAATCCATGCACCAAGCTTCATTTTTCTGCCCTGCCCTCCACAAGGGCAGGGCAGCCTCCTGGGAGTGGTTTTTGGGCCAAAATTCAAATTAAAAATTAATTTGAACTCATTTCTTCACCAATCCAAAAGCCCATCCAAATCCCAAAATCCAAGAATAGAAAGTGTATAAATAGGAGTTAGTTTGATGTAATTAGGACTTTATGCTCATTTTTGAATTTTTACTTTTACCTTGGCTTTGAAATTCTACTTTCACTTTTCTTTTGAGCTTTTGTAATTGTCCTTGAGAGAATTTGTCCGAGTGCCAAGAGGATCAAAGGAGAATTGATTGATCTCCTTCCTCACTTCTCTTGGGCAATTCTACTCTTCTGTTTTCTGAGCATTGGGTGTGTGAAATTGGGGAAATTCTGTCCCAATTCCCATTCAAGCTCTTTGCATTTTATTTTCTGCATAATTGAATTCCAATTCTGTTCTTCTACTTCTTCATCTTTAATTTTCTGTTAATTGCTTAGTTAATTCAGATCTGGGAAGGAAATTGGGTTTTAGGATCTGCTACCTAAGCCCTTGGAATCCTGAGATCACAATTCCACTTTTGGTTCTTCTGTGAACCTCTGCTACATTTCATTTGAATTCTGCTTGAATGCTACTTGTTTCTGATTTACTTTCTACTCAACCATTTACTGCAATTTACATCTTCTTTGTTTAGATCTTACAATCCCATTCCTCAATTCCCTTTTACTTTCTAGCAATTTATCTTTCTTGCCATTTAAGTTACTGTAATTTAAGTTTCTTGCACTTTAAGTCTCAGTCATTTACTTTCTTGCTCTTTAAGATTCTGCAATTTTACAATTCTGTTCTTCAATTTACTGCACTT
>NC_029777.3:60796711-60800048 GCF_000817695.3 Arachis duranensis
GGGATTCACAAGGAAGCAGGGGTGATCAACAAAAAGGAAAGCATCACCACTCAAGTAACTGCCAAGAAAGGAAGAACAACAAGTAAGAAAAAGGTGAAGAATAAGAAGAAAGCTCACAAAGGGTGGAAGAACAAGAAAATCCCAACTGAAGGATTCTCTAAGGGTGATAAGGTGCAATTAATATACCAACAGCAGGGAGCAGAAGATTATTACACTGTCAACCAAATTCTTTCTCTTGAGCATATGGAAATTGAGCATCAAAGCACACAGAGAAAGCTAACAGTGAGAGGTGACAAATTGAGACATCACCAATATCAACCACCTTAAAGGGAGGTCAATGTCAAGCTAATGACAATAAAAGAGCGCTTCATGGGAGGCAACCCATGGTTTAAGATTTCTGTTTTCTCTTCTATTTAATAAGCTATGATTCCTCTAAATGTGGTTTTGAATTTTCATGCCTGGTAAATGCATATGTCATTTTGAAGCACATGGCAAACTTCTAAGTTTGGTGTGCCTTAAGGCACACCCAAGTTCATTATTCAAAGAAGAGTATTGTCTTTTAGAGCATATGCATAAGTCTTTTGATGAAGCATATGACCAAACACTAAGTTTGGTGTCCGCATATGCAGCAAGGTTCAGAGGATCATTTTCCAAGCATGGACTCAAAACCATACAGATAAGGGATCATACATCAATTTGTTTTAAAAATGCATCAATTGTGAGAAAGGTTTAAGCCATCCCCTAAATAAAAGATAAGTTTGGTGTTCACCAACCTCTGACATCTTTAATTAAGGGACACAATTGACCACAAAAATATTTTTCATAATAATAAACAATTAATATTTCTTTTAATGCAAATTAATTGCCAACGGCCATATTAATGATCTAAGGCTAGCTATCTTGATCCTTGCAGGAGAAAAGAATTAAGACAAAGCTCAAGGAAGGGCCACGGCTAGGAGGAGCCATATGAAGGAGGTCACATGTGCCTAGAAGAACGTGCTCATGGGGAACAAAATTTGCATGCATGCAACATTGGACACCGAAGTGCATGCAGCCAATGGGAGAAGAATCCTTGTCAAGCCTTAACCATGCATGCAAGCCGTCCATCTCATGCATTCTTTGAATGAATAAACCAATCTCAGCCCTTCATGAACACTCACGATCCCCTCCTCATTCATTCATTGTGGTTTTGCTGAAAAGTTTGGAAACATGGCCTATAAATAGCCGTTGCATCAACATGGCACTCCCATTCCTATTCAAGCTACTATCATATGAAACCACACCCTATTCAATTTCCAAAGCCAACATATTTCGTCCTTATCTCACACATCAAAACAGAACCAAAAGTTCACCCCAAACACAACACATATTTCTTCTACTCTTACTTCTTCTTTCTTTTCACTTTAATTTTCAATGGCCTCCTCAAGCTCAAAAAGAAGGCCAGGAAAAGAACCTATGGTGACCGAACCTCCACAGTTTGATGCACACAAGTTTAGATCCCAATTCCATGAAGGGAGATATCATAGGTTCATGGTGGCAAAGAATGTTATATATGAAAAAGGCTTTGATTTGAGGGAAGGAGAATACCCTATCATGAAGCAAATTACTAGAGAAAGAAGGTGGGAACTCTTGTGTGCTCCTCTGACTGACATCAGTGCAGTAATGATCAAGGAGTTCTATGCAAATGCTGCAAAAGAAAACAAAAACAGTGCTCCCTACACAAGTTATGTCAGAGGGGTTGAAGTAAGTTTTAGCCCTGCTGCCATCACAAGAGCCCTCAAGTTGAGAACCATCACCTATCCAGAGCTTAGTTACGAGGATAGATTGCAACGGCAAAATAATCCTGATGAGATCTTGCAAGGGATATGCATGGAAAATACAGATTGGGAGATTCAAAGGGGATTCCAAGTCACATAAGGAGGGTAAATCTGACTCCAGTGGCTAAAGGATGGTTTGAAATAGTGAGAAGATCTATTCTTCCTACTGGAAATGCCTCTTGGGTCACAATCAAATGAGCTCTCTTGACACACTGCATCTTGCATGGGGGTGAGATCAATGTTGCACAACTCATAGCCGACAGCATTCAAGAAATGGCAGATAGCACAAGCAAGTCAAAAGGCCTTGGACATCCAAGCACCATCCTAAGGCTATGTAACAGAGCTAATGTCATTTTTGAAGATGAGGACACAACAAAAGTGAAGGTAGGAAAATGGATTACCAAGAAGAGCATGGAGGGAATTAATGAAGAAGAAAATCAAGAAGGGGTAGTAGCTCCTAGACAAAGGAGAGCACAAAGAGAGGAAGGACGAAATCAAGCTTATGAGGCCATTGATATGAGCCAATTGCAAAGATCAATTGATGAATTATCTCAGCAGCTCATGCAGGCTCAACAAGGTCACAACCAACTTATGCAGGCCGAACAAGGCCAAAATCAAGAGAGCCAAGAGAAATATCTAGAGCCCCATCCTGAATTCATGGAGCAATTCTTGAAAGAAAAAGAAGCACGAGAAGCTTGGCAGCATCAAATGGAGGAGAAACAAGAGAGATGGCAACAACAAATGATGACTCAGCAGCAAGAATTTCAAGCACAGATCCTTGAAGGGCAAAAAGAGCAATACAAAGAATTCAAGGAATCATATGATAAGCTGTATTTCAGTCAAGCTAAAGCATCGGAATATAGTCACAACCTATATCAATGGAAGAATGTTCATCATACCATAGGTGAAGTTAGACACGTACAAAGAATGGAGTATGATGAAAACATGCAAGCAAGGTTGGAGTACTTGACCCACAATTTGCCAACACTCAATCCTGAGATCAAGCCATTTGAGCAATGCCCTGAATTCTTAGCCAAGCAACAAGCAAAATCTCGTCAATACACTGAGTCAACCTTCAACACATTGGAAACTTTTGGGCTCAAAGGACTCATAGATTCTGTTTAGGCTAGAAGATGTCCTAGTGAAGAGATCCGAGACTACTCCAAGACAGGGAAAAGAAAGAAGAAGAAGGGAGAATCAAGCAGCAGCCATGACCATTAGAAGGTGGCAAAGTTCTTTCATACTTCCTCTTTCATGTCTCTAATAAGGAGATGCATGTCTGAAACATGATATGCCTCCATCAATTATTTCTTTTACTTTATGCAATTTCTGTTCTTTGCTTTTCATTTTAGTTAAGTTAATAAATAGCTAGAAAAATGTCAAGTCTGCATAATGCTTGTATCCATCACTTAGCTTGAAAATTGCTTTGTTTCCCATATGCTTAAATAAAAGAGTTTGGTTTGAATTGAAAAGTAAAATGTCCAATGTTGCATGAGTATGAATGGAAGTTGGTGGTGGCA
>NC_029777.3:60803079-60806970 GCF_000817695.3 Arachis duranensis
AATCATCAAAATGGCGCCGTTGCCGGGGATTTGCAATGGTGTTATGTTATTGGTTATTGTACATATGTGAATAGTGTAGATAGCTTGTCTTTTGCTTGTTTACTAGATTTTGTTAGTTTTATTTTTGTTTTTCCACTATGAACTCTCACTTTGGCTTTGAGTTTGGTTCTAATTGTGTTGTAGGAAATGTGAACTTTAACAACAACATGTACCATGGATGGAACCATCAAAGATGGGAGGAGCCTCATGGAACTGATCACTCCTATTGGCAACAACCTCCGGATACCTATTGGTATAATTTCCATCCTAATGCATGTCAATTTAACAGCTATGATGACTCTTTTTGTGACACTCAACAATCACCATCATATGCCTATGAATCTCATCCTCAACATGAACCTCAACCATTCTCACAAACCTTTCCATACCAAGCACCTTCCTATGATCCATATCCATCATATGACCAATCATCCATACCATATTTTTATGGCCATTATGAGCAAGAACCTCTAGAATCACCACAACCATATCAAGATTACTCCCAAGAACCACCTCAATACTCACCATCTCCATACCTTTACCAAGAAGAACCACCTTCCTACCATGAACCCTCTCTCCAAAATAATGAACCTTCCTATTCACCCCAGGCCCCAATAGACGATTCTCTCACTTTGTTACTTCAAGGACAAGAAGCCATGAAGCGGGATACACTTGAGTTTATGACCAATTTGACCAAGGTGGTGCACACTTTACCCCACCAATGTTTGAATACTCAAGGTGCTTCCGTAGCCCCATTTGAAAAGTCAAAAGAAGAACAAAGCATGAAGGAGAAATTGGAAAATTCGGTGGAGAAGGAGGAGTCGAATTTTGTGTTAGAACAACTAGAGGAAGCCATGATTGTTGAAGAAAAGGAAGAAGTGGTTGAAGATTTAGGAGATGTTGAAAGTCCAAGGGAATGTAGCATCATGGAGAACTCTTCCAAGAAGCTTGATATTGATGTTGAAGAGGGTGCGCAACCTCCAAGGCATATCATCGTTGGAGACTTGGAAGAGGCTTATCAAGAGATGGATTCAATCATGGATGAATTTCTCTCTACAATGGAATCTTCTCCAATTGGACATGGAGTTGAAATTATAGAAGAGTGTGCACAACCTCCCATACCCTTGGTAAGCAATGAGAAAGAGATCTACCAAGGAGAAAAAGTTGGCATGGTGTATATCAAAATTGAAGAATATGAGGAGGTTGATCAAGAGATGGATTTGTCCATCAATGAATTCCTATCCAAAATTGAATCACCTCTCATTGGGCTAGAAACCAAAGCTATTGAAGACAACACCAAGCCAAGTAAAAGGGAAAAGGTTGAAATTGAAGAAGTTTGTGAAGAGGTGGAAACACAAAAAGAAGAGCCTAAAGAAGTAGACATTGCATTGTCTAAGTATGAGAAGGTCTCCCTTCCCAAGTCACCATCCAACACAATATTCAAGTGGGTAAAACTCTTACCCCTAAGCCTTACTTTCTCACTTGAATATGGTTTAATTGAAAATGATGGTCAACTTAGAGCTCTTTGTGGAGTTAAAAGTATAAGAGAGTTGTGTAGTGGTTGGAAACATCATTCTAATCTCATGACGGTTGTAAGCTCAAAATTCAAGAGCAATGGTGGGTATAAAACCAAATTGCATGGGTCTAGGAAGTTGTTTGGAAGCCTCTTTGAGAATTCCAAGGCCACACCACCCGGATGGAATAATGATGATCAATTTAAGGACGGGTGTCAAAACAAAGTGTGGGATCCCGGATCACACAACGAAAATCAAATTTGGGAGCTCATGGTTTGTGGAGAACTCCATCAAAGCCTGAAGATATTGAAACTGAAGAATGGAGCTTATTGGAGATTCAAGCATTGGTGGAAGTTCCAAGATGAGTACAAGCACAAGCCACCTTGAGAAGAGCTCCCCATAAGTCCAACTTAAGGACTTAAACTAAAAGTGTCAGGTGGGAGACACCCCACCATGGTAAACTCTTTCCATCCTCTTTTAGTTTTGTTTAATAAGTGATTTGAGTTGCCATTGTAGGAAGATTTTCATTTCATATTGATTTGTTTGTAAAGATTGGATTGTTAGTATGTTGTATTCACTAGTAGTAGATGAATAAATCCTAAAATCAAATTGCATTTTTATGAATTGTTTGATATTTGATTGAATAAAGAAGAGTTTTGGACATTATAGGGAGCTCTTGGGCATTTTTTATGCTTTTTGGGAAAAAAATGGCCATCGGCGCGCTAGCACGCTGTGCGCACGCGCGCACATTGCACTTCCGCAACTTCTGGTACAAAAACCAGAGAGTTGTGCGCGCGTTGTGCCAGCATTGTGCTGGGAGCACAAGCTCATCCACGCGTAAGCGTGCTGTGCGCGCGCGCGCGGATTGTCCCTGCTGCATCCACGCGTAAGCGCGCTGTGCGCGCACGCGCGGATTTGCACCCTGCTCTTCTCTCTCCTCCTTTCTCCTTCTTTCCTCTTCTCTTCTTCTTTCTTTCTAATTTTTTTTCTTCTTCCTCTCTTAGAAATTTTTTTCTTTTCTCTTTTAATATAAATGAAATTTTTTTTAAAAAAAAAATAAGAATAATAATAATAATAATATAATAATAAATCAATAAATAAATAAATAAACAAATAAAATACTAAAAAAAACAAAAAAAAACAAAAAAAAAAATTTTCTCTCTTTTCCTCCATTTTCTTTTATTGCATTTGCTTATTTTCATTCATTGCATTTTAATTTTGTTTTTTCTACCTTGTTCTCATTTTATTTTCTAAGTTTTCCATTTTAATAATGGTGTTGAACTTTCCTACTCAATTGTTGAGACTTTCTTACATTATTTTGGTGCTTCTTGACTTGTTTGATATTGTTGGGTGATGAAACTTTTAAATCAATGCTTCATCTTGTATGACTCTTGTGTCTTTGTGCATTGATATGACCTCATATTGTCTTTCATGACCCACTTCTTCCCGCCTATGTTCTATTTGCCTTGATATCTTTGTTGTAGGCCTAATTGTCGTTCTTCATTCCTTCCCTTTTAGGTTGGCCACCAAGAGAGGAGAAAGGAAAAGCTTTTAAATGGGGCAACAAACAAGTCATCCGCACAACCTTTTGAAGGAGCTCATCAATTATAGCAACCCATCCACCTTGCTCTTCTTTGCATGCACCGAGGACGGTGCAATTTTCAAGTGTGGGGAGGTCGTTCGACTGATCTCCATGGGTAAAAGTTTCCTTTTCAACACCAAATTTTTTATTTTCTTTGTTAGATTAGCTATTGTATTGCATGATAGGTTGCATGTTAGTTAGAATTTGTACATATTTTTACCACTTCTTTCTTATTAGGACTACTTGGTTAGGGTGATGATTTTCTTTCCAAGAAACTGTTTTAGGGCACCCTACCAATTTGAAAAAGAAAATTTGTAGAACTTGCTTCAAAGAATTTATTTTGGAACATGGTTTTTTAGCTAAGAACACAAGCTTATGAGATTTGAGCCTAATTGTGTGGTTACATCTTATAACCACTTATCGTCCTTCTTGTGTGCATTATTCTCTTTCTATGATTGTAATCTTTGATTTGTTTGAATCTATATGTCCCATTATTCCTTGTATTCATGCATTTATATGATTGAGGCCATCATTTCATTAGCTCACTTACCCTAATGGCCTTACCTTTTATCTTCCTTTGTTAGCCAAATTTGAGCCTATGATTAACCCACTTGTTCTTATTTTAGCACAGTACCAAGCCTTAAAGCGAAAAACAATAAAAGTCCTTATTTGGATCTTTGATTGGCCTTAGGCTAGTGTGTGTGAGTATCATTCAAGTGTGGGAACCTTGGGACATTGGGTGAATAAAAAGGTAGT
>NC_029777.3:60807217-60807681 GCF_000817695.3 Arachis duranensis
TCACAACCTAAAGAAAAGACCTCATGATACATGTATGCATGCATTGAATAATTGTTGATTGTTAGAAGATAAACAAATCTTGGAAAGAATGATTAGGGGAGAATTGAGAGAATCAACCCCAAACACCGAGCGACTAGAGTGCAAACACTTCCGGTGAGGGTTCGATGCTCAATTCCTTGATTCCCGGCTTTCATGAGCGTTCTTCTCGCAAGTCTACTTGAACTTCATTTTGATATTCGAATTGGTAGGATTCATGAATCGTTATATGATCTTGGCCCTACTTGTGCATGTATGGCATGGAGGATTGATTTATTTTTAACCAAGTAGGTAAAACCATTTTGCATTTAGTTGCATATAGTTTAGGTTGCATATAGTTTATTTACATTGAATAAAAATGTTGATGCCCTTTGCTTTCTCTTGGCTTAAGCATGAAGACATGCTTGGTTTAAGTGTGGGGAGGTTGA
>NC_029777.3:60808650-60852030 GCF_000817695.3 Arachis duranensis
TAGTTGATAGCCATTAACTCTAGCCTTCATTAATCCAATTAGTGGAAAGCTAGGATTTATGGACTAGGATTGATATAACTCACTTGACTTTCCTTTGTTAATTTATTTAAGGATGACTAAGTGGGATTAATCCTTGCAACTACCATACTTGTGGCTAGTGATAATGATGAAGACCCTTGACAACCAAACCTTGCCAAGACCATTTTGTTAATAAAGTTTTCTTACCATTTACTATTCATATTTCTCATCCAAAACCCCAAAATAAACAAGGCCATAACCAATAACAAGAACACTACCCTGCAAGTCCTTTGAGAGACGACCCGAGGTTTAAATACTTCGGTTTATAGATTTTAGGGGTTTTTACTCGTGACAAACAAATTTTTGTATGAAAGGATTATTGTCGGTTTAGAGACTATACTTTACAACGAGATTTCATTAGTGAAATTCTAAACCGTCAAAAATCCAATCATCAAGCTCCAGAAAATCCACTTCGAGTGCAGGGAGGTCAGAACTAAACAGCATCTGCAGTCCTTTTTCAGCCTCTGAATCAGATTTTTGCTCAGGTCCCTCAATTTCAGCCAGAAATCACCTGAAATCAAAGAAAAATTCACAAACTCATAGTAAAGCCCAGAAATGTGAATTTTAAATAAAAACTAATAAAAACATACTAAAAACTAACTAAAACATACTAAAAACATACTAAAAATAGTGCCAAAAAGCGTATAAATTATCCGCTCATCACACACCCTGGAGGCACGCCAATTTTGTGCCAACGTTTGCCTCAAACTTGAGGTCAAACTTTGGCTTAAAAATTCTTCACCCAGGGAGGCCAACATTTGCACTAACGTTTGCCTCAAACTTGAGGTCAAACGTTGGCACCAAAGAAGCGGATAATTTATACGCTTTTTGGCATTGTTTTTAGTATGTTTTTAATATGTTTTAGTTAGTTTTTATTATATTTTTATTACTTTTTATTTAAAATTCACTTTTCTGGACTTTACTATGAGTTTGTATGTTTTTTCATGATTTTAGATTTTTTCTGGCTGAAATTGAGGGACCTGAGCAAAAATCTGATACAGAGGCTGAAAAAGGACTGCAGATGTTGTTGGATTCTAACCTCCCTGCACTCGAAGTGGATTTTATGGAGCTACAGAAGTCCAATTGGCGCGCTCTCAATTACATTGGAAAGTAGACATTCTGGGCTTTCCAGCAATATTTAATAGTCTATACTTTGCCCGAGATTTGATGGCCCAAACCGGCATTCCAAATCAGACTGCCCGGCGTTAAACGCCGGAACTGGCACAAAAGTGGGAGTTAAACGCCCAAACTGGCACAAAAGCTGGCGTTTAACTCCAAGAAAAGTCTCTACACATAGAAGCTTCAATGCTCAGCCCAAGCACACACCAAGTGGGCCCGGAAGTGGATTTTTACATCATTTACACATTTTTGTAAATCCTAAACTACTAGTTCTCTATAAATAGGACCTTTTGCTATTGTATTTTCATCCTTGGACGTCTAGTTCTTAGATCATCTTGGTAGCTATCTTTGAGTAGTCTTATGCTATCTTAGATCATGGGGCTGGCCTCACGGCCATGCCTAGACCTTGTTCTTATGTATTTTCAACGGTGGAGTTTCTACACGTCATAGATTAAGGAGTGGAGCTCTGCTATACCTCGAGTATTAATGCAATTACTATTGTTCTTCCATTCAATTCAGCTTATTCTTGTTCTAAGATATCACTTGTTCCTCAACTTTATGAATGTGATGATCTGTGACACTCGTCATCATTCTCACCTATGAACATGTGCCTGACAACCACCTCCGTTCTACCTTAGATTGAATGGATATCTCTTGGATTCCTTAATCAGAATCTTCGTGGTATAAGCTAGAATCCATTGGCGGCCATTCTTGAGAATCCGGAAGGTCTAAACCTTGTCTGTGGTATTCTGAGTAGGATTCAGGGATTGAATGACTGTGACGAGCTTCAAACTCACGATTTTGGGGCGTTAGTGACAGACGCAAAAGAATCACTGGATTCTATTCCGACATGATCGAGAACCGACAGATGAATAGCCGTGCTGTGACAGAGCGCGTTGAATATTTTCACTGAGAGGACGGGAATGTAGCCATTGACAACGATGATGCCCAACATACAGCTTGCCATGGAAAGGAGTAAGAAGGATTGGATGAAGACAGTAGGAAAGCAGAGAGACGGAAGGGACAAAGCATCTCCATACGCTTATCTGAAATTCTCACCAATGAATTACATAAGTATCTCTATCTTTATTTTATATTTTATTTATCTTTTAATGATCATAGCTTGCTTCATACCAACAATCTCCGTGGGATCGACCCTTACTCGCGTAAGGTTTATTACTTGGACGACCCAGTGCACTTGCTGGTTAGTTGTGCGAATTTGTGATAAAGAGTTGAGATTGCAATTGAGTGTACCATGCTGATGGCGCCATTGATGATCACAATTTCGTGCACCAAAAGCCAAGAAATGACAACAAAGAACCAAGAAGCTTCTATGAAGAGCCTAAAGAGGCAAATTGGACAAATCTCCAAGCAAATTTCTATTGAGAAATCTTCAAGCTCACTACCAAGTGACACCATTCCTAATCCAAAAGAAGAGTGCAAAGCTATGCAACTAAGGAGTGGAAAGACATTGGTGGACAGTAACAAAGAGGAAACCAAGAAGTTTATGGAGAGTGACAAAGAACCAACAGAGAAAGAGGGAGCTAGCAACAAGGACATAACAAGCAAGAATGCCCCAGAAAAGTTCACTAAAGAGAGCAACCAACCACAAAATTTGAAGAAGGGAAAGCAGATCATGGAAAAATCATATCTAAGACAGCAGCAAGTGGAGAAGAGCCTTACACCTCCACTACCTTATCCACAAAGATTTCACAAAGAAGTAAAGGATCAACATTTCCATAAATTCCTTGAGACTTTCAAAAAGCTAGAGATCAACATTTCCTTGGCTGAGGCATTGGAGCAAATGCCTCTGTATGCCAAGTTCTTAAAGGAGCTTATCAACAAGAAAAGAAGTTGGGATGAGAAAGAGACTATACTACTTACTGAGGAATGCAGGACCTTGATTCAAAAAGGGCTTCCCCCTAAACTTGCAGACCCTGGAAGTTTCTTTCTACCCTGCACCATTGGGAGATTGACCATCAACAAGGCAATGTGTGATCTAGGAGCAAGTATCAACTTAATACCCTCTTCTTTGGTGAAAAAGCTGTGTATAGAGGAAATTAAGCCCATACAAATGTCTCTAGAACTGGTAGATAAGTCAGTAGTATATCCCAGGGGTGTGATTGAAAGCCTTCTAGTCAAGGTGGACAAATTCATATACCCTGCAGACTTTGTGGTTTTAGATTCGGATGAGGATGAAGGTGATTTTGTCATACTTGGGAGACCTTTCTTGGCCACTGCTAGAGCCATTATAGATGTGGAACAAGGAAACCTAACCCTTCGAATGCATGAAGAGAACATCATCCTGAATGTGTTTTCAGAGACACAGTCCAGTAATGAGAAGAATAACTGCATGGAAGTTGACAAAGGAAGCTTATATTGGAAGGAAGGAGTTAGCAAGACAGTTGAAAATCATCTTCGAAGGCAAGAAACAAATAACACAACATACCAAAAGAAGAGTGAATCTGAGCAAAGTGAAGAAGAAAATCAAGAAGGAATCAAAGTGCTGACTGAGAAGGAGAATCCCAAAGCAAAGGTTGTTATTAAAGAAGAAGGAGTGACAAGAAAAAGGAAGAGCGGCAAGAAGAAAGCTCAGAAGGGATGGAAAAACAAGAAAATCCCAACTGAGGGGTTCTCCAAGGGTGATGAAGTGCAGTTGATTTATCAACAGTTGGGAACAAGCCAACAAATTAATGATTACTACACTGTATGCAAAGTACTCTCACTTGAGCATGTTGAACTTGAGCACCAGGGAACAAAAAGGAAGCTCACAGTGAGGGGAGACAAGTTGAGACATCACAGGCATCAACCACCCTAAAGGGAGTTCAATCTCAAGCTAGTGACAATAAAAGAGCGCTCCATGGGAGGCAACCCATGATTTAAGATTCCTGTTCTTTTTTTTTCAATAAGCTATGATCACCCTGGCATGATTTTGAACTTTCATGGACATACTTGATAAATGCATGCATTGTTTTGAAACATATGTCAGACTTCTAAGTTTGGCACACCCAAATTTGTTTTCAAAAAGTGTTCTAGACCATGTGCTTAGTTATTTTAATGAAGCATATGACCAAACACTAAGTTTGGTGTCTGCATATGTAACAATGTTCAGAAGATCATGTCCTATTCATGGATCATGCACCATTACATTTTGGAATATAAAAAAAATATATATCAATTGTGAGGAATTATCTGCATTGCTCAGTTATCCCCTCAGTAAGAGATAAATTTTGGTGTTCACCAACCTTTGGCTCACTGATTAAGGGACACAATTGATCATTCATGAAGAAAAAAAAAACAAAAACAATTTCCTTCTTTATTGCAAAATCACTTACCAACGTATATATTTATGTTCTAGGGCTAGCTGTTTTGGTTTAATTAGGAGAAAGAGATTGAGATAAATACAAGGAAGGGAGGGGCCACGGCTAGGACAAGCTAAGTGAGGAGTGGTCACATGTGCCTAGAGAAGCATGCTCCTTGGGAAGCAGAATCTGCATGTATGCATCATCGAACACCTAAATACATGCAACCAATGAGAAGAGAATCCTCGTCAAAGCTTCAACAATGCATGCAGGCCGTTCAATCCATGAGCCCTCTATATGTTCAACTCAATCTCAACCCTTCATGAGCACCAACGAACTCCTTCCTCATTCATTATGGTTTCGTTAAAAAGTTTGAAGGACTTGCCTATAAGTAGCCGTTAGCACATTCATACAAACTACCTTCACTTGTAAACCATAATCCCTTCTACTCCCAAAACAAAGGCCAACAATTCCTTTCTCTACCACAACAAAACCGAGCATCATCCCAAACACAACACATTTTTCCTTTCTTCCCACTTTTCCCTTCTTCTCACCTCAAATCTAATGGCATCTTCAAGTTCAAAGAGAAGGCCGGGAAAGGAACTAAGGGTGACCGAACCTCCATCCTATGATGCAAGAAAATTTAGGTCCCAATTCCACGAAGGGAGATATCATAGGTTCATGAAGACAAAGCATGTCATTTATAAGAATGGCCTTGAGCTGAAGGACGGGGAATACCCCATCATGAGGTAGATCACTACGAAAAGAAGGTGGGAACTTTTATGCGCTCGTCTCGTTGACATTTAATGCAGTCATGATCATGGAATTCTATGCAAATGCTGTAAAAGAGAGCAAAGATAGCACCCCCTACAAGAGTTTTGTCAGAGGAGTTGAAGTGGATTTCAGTCCAGCAGCCATCACAAGGGCCCTGAAGTTGAGGACCATAACTTATGCAGAGCCTAGTTATGAGACTAGATTGCAGATGGAAAACAATCCCGATGAGATCTTGCAAGGGATATGCATAGAAGGCACAAACTGGGGAAGAGATTCAAAAGGGGTCCCAAGCCACTTGAAAAGAATAAATCTCACTCCTGTGGCCAAGGGGTGGTATGAGATAGTAAGGAGATCTATCCTTCCTACTGGAAACGCCTCTTGGATCACAATCAAACGAGCACTCATGACATACTGCATCCTACATGGAGGTGAGATCAACCTCGCACAATTCATAGCTGACAGTATTCAAGAGATGGCCAACAGCACAAGCAAATCAAGTAGGCTTGGCCATCCAAGTACCATCCTCAGGCTATGCAACAAAGCTGTAGTGATCTTTGAAGATGAGGACACAGAAAAAGTGAAAAAAGGGAAAGGAATCACCAAGAGGAGCATGGAAGGGATGAATGAAGAAGATGATCAAGAAGGGGTGGTAGCCCCCAGACAAAGAAGATCACAAAGAGAGGAAGGACAAGAGCAAGCTTATGGTGCCATAGACATGAGTCAACTACAAAGAGCAATTGAAGAGCTATCTCAGCAACTCATGCAAGCTCAACAAGAGCAATATCCAGAGCGCCAAGAGGAATATCTAGAGCGCCGGAGGGATAAAGAGGAACGAGAAGCTTGGCAGCGTCAAACGGAGGAGAAGCAAGAGAGTTGGCAACAACAAATGATGACTCAACAGCAAGAGTTTCAAGCAAAGATTCTTGAAGGACAAAAGGAGCAATACAAAGAATTTCGAGAATCATATGATAAGCTGTACTTTAGTCAAGCTAAAGCAGGGGAATATAGTCATAACCTGTATCAGTGGAAGAACATTCATCACACTATTGGGGAAATTAGACATGTGCAACAAGTAGAGAGTGATGAAGACATACAAGCAAGTTTGGAGTACTTGACCCACAATTTGCCAGCACTCAATCCACAAATCAAACCATTTGAGCAGTGCCAAGAATTTAGAGCCAAGCAGCAAGCAAGGTCTAATCACTATACGGAGGTAACACTTAGCAGATTGGAACAAGTTGGGCTCTCAGGACTCTTAGATTCTATTTGGGATAGAAGATGCCCTGGTGAAGAAGCTAAAGACTATTCCAAGCTAGGGAAGAGAAAGAAGAAGAAGGGAGAATCAAGCAGAAGCCACAATCATTAGAAGGTGGCAAAGTTCTTTCATACTTCTAATAAGGAGATGCATGTCTGAAACATGATATGCCTCCACTGTTTATTCCCTTTATTTCATTATCTTACACTTCTATATGTTCAATAAGTAGCTAGAAAAATAAACTGCATAATGCTTGTCATCCATCACTTAGCTTTAAATTTTATTTTGTTTCCCATATGCTTGAATAAAAGAGAAATGTTTGAATTAGAAAGTAAATATCCAATGTTGCATAAGTTAGAATGGAAGTTAATGGTGGTATATGTGTTTGATTAAATGCATAACTCATGAAATAATTGCTGCATAATATCATTTTCATTGAAGTGTGAGCTAGCTTGCTGTCATAAAGGTTCCTATCAGTAAAAAAAAAATCCCTTGAGAACAAAATAAAACAGAAAGAAAAGGAAGAAGAAAAGGCCAATGTGGCAAGAAAAACAAAGAATAAGGCTAGGCACCAATAGCTTGGACCCTAGGACACATGTCTGTGGTGTTCTTGTACTCGGATATGCTTGGATAAGTAAATTCTAAGGGGTATTTCAAAACCTGGCCACTTAGATCAACTGATTTGAGATGGCCAATTGAAAGTCCACAATAAAGAGCAACCTAGCTACAGAACATTTAGTTATCCAAAGAGATGTTGGGCATCAATGATCCTAGGAGGAAATAGTGAGCCATGTGTCTGTGGTGAAGAAATGTTGAGTAAAAATAAAGCCAAAGGCTGCTGCAACATTTGACACCAAGCCTTCAAAGAATAATAAGCTTGTTAAGCAAAATAAGAAAAGAAAAGTTAGCAAGGGAGTAAGTAAAAAGTAAACCTTACAACAACAAGTTTAGTAAGCCTTTGAGGAAATGTGTATATTATGTAACAGCAAACAATAATTGAGTTATCATTGTCTGCATAAAAACTCCATGAACCAAGTTCTACTATATGCCTAATAAGGATATGCATGCTTTTCTTTTTCATTTCATTTCCTCTTAATTTTGATGCTTGCTTGGGGACAAGAAAGATTTAAGTTTGGTGTTGTGATGACAAGTCATCATATACCCATTTTTCAAGCTCATTTCACTTGTTTCACTAGTTTTTATGCACATTCTTGCACTATAAGTAAGCAATTTAGAGTGGAATTGCATGTTTTATTTGAATCAAACAACCACCATTTAATTGATACTAAATCATGAGATTTAAGCTAAATTTAATTAATTTTTAATTGATTTATAAACCTTGTGAATTTGGTGATACTTTGATTGGTTGTTTTGATTATTTGTAGGTGAAGAAAAGAAGAAAACAAGAAAGCGTGGCTTAAGAAGCGTGAGTCAATGAAGAAGGAAGCGTGGCGCAAGGAAGGAAGAAGCACACTGCTCTCCCCAAGAGCACAATGCTCTCCAAGGGAGCACAACAATGAACCAAGCATGCAAGGCTTCGCTGCCCTACCCCCCCGAGAGCGGAGCACAATTCTAAGCCAAGAGACAAGGAAGAGCAAAAACATTGCTCTGCCCTCCTTGGAGAGCATTATCGAGCTCTCACCAAAATAAATCAAAGGAAATTGTTCTCTAAGTGCCAACCATGGGTTTCGAACCCAAGCTCAAGAGGGAAGGAAGTGGCGCTCAAATGAAAGAAAAACAAGCCAAAATTGGCTTGTTTTCAACCACCAAGGATCAAACATAACACCTTGAGGAAGCAAGAAACTAGGCGCTACTTTGGTACCAAGGAAACCAAGAAAAAAAGGCAACAATTCCCTCCACCAAGTTTCGATCCAAGGACCCCTTGGAAGCCTCATTGCGCTGCCCACAAGGAGAGCAGGGCAACACTCCTTGGTGCATGGCATGCACACACGCATCATGGCTCGGCCAGCACGGACTTGGAGCACGCAAGACACACACAAGCCATTGCTCCGCTCTCCACAAGAGCAGGGCAATTTCCTGATGCTTCTCCAAGCCTTGGCGCAACATGGATCCCACTCAAAGATTTACTGCTCTGCTCTCCACAAGAGCAGAGCAGCCTCCTGGGAGCAACATGGGCTGAAATTCACTTAAAAATCCAATCTAATTCAATTCTTCACCCATCTTTCAAGCCCACTCAAAATTCTTAGATCCAAAATAGAAAGTGTATAAATAGGTGTTAGTTAGAATTAGAATAGAGCTTACTTTCATTTTTAATTTTCATCCTTAGTCAACTTGAGAGCTCACTTTCCATTTTTCTGCTTTAGAACTTCTGATCTTCAATTTTTATTCGGACTGCAATTAGCTTGAGAATTGTGAGGAGAGAATTCACTTCTTCTTCCTCTGATCTTTTTGTTTTCTTTACTGGGTTTTGTTTGAGTCTTGAATGTGAAGAATTGAGGAACTTCTATCTCAATCTCCGTTTAAGATCTCTTTGATTTACCTACTGCATAATTGAGTTAAATTCCATTTCCTTTACTGCTGCAACCTTTAATTTCTCTTTAATTGTTTTGTGAACTTGGATCTAGGAAGGCAATTGAGATCTAGACTCTGTTATCTAGTCTCTGGAATCCTGAGATCTAATATTTTTTCATTCAAGCAATTTATATTTCTTGCACTTTAAGTTACCGCAATTTACATTTCTTGCACTTTAAGTTTCAGTCATTTAATTTCTTGTTCTTTAAGATTCAGTACCTTTACTTTCAATTCTCTTTAATTTCTGCAAATCATCCCTCTCCCTTTACATTTCCTGCATGTTACCTTCTGTCTGCTACAGATCACTCAACCAATACTTGATTCGCTTGACTAAATCAACCACTAAACTAAAATTGCTCAATCCTTCAATCCCTGTGGGATCGACCTCACTCATGTGAGTTATTATTACTTGATGCGACCCGGTACACTTGCCGGTAAGTTTTGTGTTGGATCATTTTCCACGCATCAAATCTCACCTTAAGATCTCTCTCTGCTTGATTTACTGAACCATTTGAGAAATTGAGATTTAAATTCCTTTCTTCTACTGTTTGATTTTAAATTCACTTGCAATTAATCTTTGAATTGGATCAAGGAAGGTAGCGAGATCTAGACTTAGTTTTCTAGTCTCTTAACCCCTGAGATCTGCATTCTCATTCTGTTCTTTTGCTGAATGCTTTCTTTTAATCAATTTTAATTTCTTTTTTGAGATCTGTTCTAATTCAATTCCTCTTTTACTCTTCTGTTTGATGCAACTTACTTTTCCTTGTCTAATTTCTGCAAATCCAATTCCCAATTCCCTTTTATAATTCAATCAATTTACATTTCTTGCACTTTAAGTTTCTGCAATTTACATTTCTTGCACTTTAAGTTACTGCCATTTTTTCTTCTCCCTTTACTTTTCATGCAATTTAGCTTCTGTTGGATACAATTCACTCAAATCAACTTTTGTTCGCTTGACTAAATCAACCGCTAAACTAAAATTACTCAATCCTTCAATCCCTGTGGGACTGACCTCACTCATGTGAGTTATTATTACTTGATGCGACCCGGTACACTTGCTGGTGAGTTTTGTGTTGGATCGTTTTCCACACATCAACTACTATCAAAAAGCTTGGGTTGACTAACGAAGTTAATCCAACCCGGATATGTCTTCAACTTGCTGAGGCTCCATTAAATACCCATCAGGCGTAATTGAAGACATGATTGTCAAGGTTTGGCCATTTGCCTTTCCCACTGACTTTGTGGTGCTGGAAATGGAGGAGCACAAGAGTGTAACTTTCATTCTAGGAAGACCTTTCCTAGCAACTGGACGAACCCCTCATTAACGTCCAAAAAGGGGAAGTGACCCTGAGAGTCAATGAGGACAAGTTTAAGTTGAATGTTGTCAAAGCTATGCAGCATCCAGACACCCAAAATGACTGCATAAGCATTGATATTATTGACTCTCTGGTAAAAGAGGTCAATATGACTGAGAGTCTCGAATCAGAGCTAGAGGTTATCTTTAAAGATGTTCAGCCTGATCTGGAGGAACCAGAGAGAATAATAGAACCTCTGAAAATCCCTCAGGAAGAGGAGAAACCTCCCAAACCCGAGCTCAAACCATTACCACCATCCATGAAATATGCATTTTCGGGAGAAGGTGATACCTTGCCTGTAATCATAAGCTCTACCTTAGAGCCACAGGAAGAGGAAGCACTAATTCAAGTGCTAAGGACACACAAGACAGCTCTTGGGTGGTCCATCAGTGATCTTAAGGGCATTAGCCCAGCCAGATGCATGCATAAAATCCTATTGGAGGGTGACACTATGCCAGTGGTTCAACCACAGAGGCAGCTAAATCCAGTCATGAAGGAGGTGGTGCAGAAGGAGGTCACTAAATTACTAGAGGCTGGGATTATTTATCCTATTTCTGATAGCCCCTGGGTAAGCCTTGTCCAAGTCATCCCTAAGAAGGGTGGCATGACAGTGGTTCATAATGAAAAAATGAACTGGTTCCTACAAGAATAGTTAGAGGGTGGCGTATGTGTATTGATTATAGAAGGCTCAATACAGCTACCAGAAAGGATTATTTTCCTTTACCCTTCATGGACTAGATGCTAGAAATACTAGCAGGTCATGAATACTACTGCTTCCTGGATGGATATTCAGGTTATAATCAAATTGTAGTAGATCCCCAGGATCAAGAGAAAACAGCATTCACATGTCCATCTGGAGTATTTGCATACAGAAGGATGCCATTTGGCCTATGCAATGCACCTGCAACCTTTCAAAGGTGCATGCTTTCAATTTTCTCTGATATGGTGGAAAAATTTCTGGAAGTCTTCATGGATTACTTTTCAATATTTGGAGACTCATTCAGCTCCTGTCTTGACCATCTAGCACTTGTTCTAAAGAGGTGCCAAGAGACTAACCTGGTTTTAAACTGGGAGAAATGTCACTTTATGGTGACTGAAGGAATTGTCCTTGGACACAAAATTTCGAACAAGGGAATAGAAGTGGATCAAGCGAAAGGAAGAGGTAATTGAAAAATTACCACCACCTGCCAATGTTAAGGCAATCAGAAGCTTTTTGGGCATGCAGGATTTTATAGGAGGTTTATAAAGGATTTTTCAAAAATTGCCAAACCTCTGAGTAATCTGCTAGCTGCTGACACGCCATTTATCTTTGATAAAGAGTGTCTGCAGGCATTTGAAACTCTGAAAGCTAAGCTGGTCACAGCACCAGTCATCTCTGCACCAGACTGGACATTACAATTTGAATTAATGTGTGATTCTAGTGACCATGCCATTGGTGCAGTGTTGGGACAAAGGCATGACAAGCTTCTGCACGTCATTTATTATGCCAGTCGTGTTCTAAATGACGCACAGAAGAACTACACAACCACAGAAAAAGAGTTACTTGCAATGGTTTACGCCATTAACAAGTTCAGATCTTATTTAGTAGGATCAAAAGTGATTGTGTACACTGACCATGCTGCTCTTAAATATCTACTCACAAAGTAGGATTCAAAACCCAGACTCATAAGATTGGTGTTGCTTCTACAAGAGTTTGATATAGAAATAAGAGACAGAAAAAGGGACAGAGAATAAAGTAGCAGATCACCTATCCCGAATAGAACCAATAGAAGGGGCATCCCTCCCTCTTACTGAGATCTCTGAAAACTTTCTGGATGAGCAACTCTTTGCAATCCAGGAGGTGCCATGGTTTGCATACATTGCAAACTACAAGGCAGTAAGATTCATACCCAAAGAGTAAAGTAGGCAGCAATCAAAGAAGTTGATCACGGATGCAAAGTACTATCTTTAGGATGAACCATATCTCTTCAAGAGATGTGCAGATGGAGTAATCCGTAGATGTGTCCCTAAAGAAGAAGCACAGAAGATCCTCTGGCACTGCCATGGATCACAGTATGAAGGATATTTTGGAAGTGAGCAAACAGCCATAAGAGTCCTCTAATGTGGCTTCTACTGGCCAACTCTCTATAAAGACTCCCGAGTATTTGTACTTAATTGTGACAGTTGCCAAAGATCTGGCAATCTGCCTCACCGTTGTGCCATGCCTCAACAAGGGATCTTGGAGATTAAGTTATTTGATGTATGGGGTATTGACTTCATGGGGCCATTCTCACTATCATACTCAAACACTTATATTCTGGTGGCAGTGGATTATGTATCCAAATGGATAGAAGCTATAGCAACACCCACTAATGATACTAAGACAGTGCTGAAATTCCTCCAAAAACACATCTTCGGCAGATTTGGTATCCCTAGAGTACTAATCAGTGATGGGGGCACTCATTTCTGCAATAAACAGCTTTACTCTGCTTTGGTTCGATATGGAGTTAGCCATAGGGTGGCCACTCCATATCATCCACAGACAAATGGGCAAGCTGAAGTCTCTAATAAAGAACTTAAAAGAATCCTAGAATGGACTGTGATTAACCGTAGAAGGGATTGGGCAAGAAGCTTGGATGATGCTCTGTGGGCATACAGAACAGCATTCAAGACACCTATAGGAACTTCTCCATACCAGCTGGTGTATGGAAAAGCCTGTCACTTGCCAGTGGAACTGGAACACAAGGCCTATTGGGCAACAAGATTCCTAAACCTTGATGCCAAGTTAGCTGGAGAAAAACGATTGCTCCAGTTAAATGAGCTAGAGGAATTCAGACTCAATGCTTTCGAAAATGCAAAAATTTACAAAGAGAAAGCAAAAAGATGGCATGATAAGAAATTATCATCCAGAGTCTTTGAACCAGGGCAGAAAGTTTTGCTATTTAATTCTAGGCTCAGATTATTCCCCGGGAAATTGAAATCCCGGTGGAGAGGTCCATATGTGATTACAAGTGTGTCACCATATGGATACGTGGAGCTTTAGGATAATGATTCTAACAAAAAGTATTGTTAATGGCAGAGAGTTAAACATTATCTTGAAAGCAATTTTGAGCAAGAATGCTCAAAATTGAGACTTGATTAAAGCTCAGTAATAGTCCAGCTAAAGACAATAAAGAAGCACTTGCTGGCAGGCAACCCAGCTATTTACAAGGCTTATTTGTTAATTAATTGATTTTTACAGGTTTATGTCAATTATCTTCAAGGTAAAATAGCAATTGCTTGAGTTCACGGAGTTACAAAAAGATTCAGAGGATAAAACAGCAAAAAGAAGCTCATTAGTGCGAAAAAAAACCAGTAAGAGCTGTTTTGGGCGCTGAACGCCCAAAAGAAGCACTTACTGGGCGTTCAACGCCAGTAAGGATAGCCATCTGGGCGTTGAACGCCAGAAAGAAGCATCTTCTGGGTGTTGAACGCCAGAAAGAAGCACCTTCTGGGCGTTCAACGCCAAATTTATAGCGTATTGGGCGTTCAGAAAAACGCCCAGTGACAAAGGAGTTTCTGGCGTTTAACGCCAGCTAGAAGTAACTGTTGGGTGTTGAACACCTAAAAGAAGCTGCAAATGGGCGTTAAACACCCAAAACATGCAGCGTTTGGGCGTTTAACGCCAGGATGGTGGGGAGGAGGTAAATTCGTTTTTACTTCACAATTTTTTAATTTTTTATGTTTCAATTCATGATTTCTTGCATAAACATCTTACAAACTCTCATCCTTCAATTCCAAAAATTTTAATCCTAATTTCTAAAATCTCTTTTTCAAAAATATCAAATGTATCTTAATCCATAAACACAAATCTTTTTCCAATCCAATCCAACTGTTTTTCAAATTTTTCAAAACTCAATTATCTTTTAAAATCTTTTTCAAAATAAAAATTTAGATTTATCTTTTCCAAATATCATTCACAACTTTTTATTTTTAAATTATATCTTTTTCTTATCATATTTATCTTTTATAAATCATATCTTCTATCTTATCATTTTAAAATTTTTGAAAACACCCACCCCCTCCCTTTTAATCCACATTCGACACTAGCTCTCCTTCTATCCCTCTCTTTTCTTTCCTTTTGCTTGAGGACAAGCAAACCTCTAAGTTTGGTGTGTTTATCCGTGATCACTAAACCATACCCACTAAGATCATGGCTCCTAAAGGAAAACAACCCACTCAAAGAGAAACACCACTTTGGAATCAAGGGAAGTTCTTAACCAAAGAATATTCAGACCATTACTACAAAATAATGGGTCTAAGATCAGTGATCTCAGAAGTCAAATTCGATTTGAAAGAAGATGAATATCCAAAGATCCAAGAGCAAATTCGAAATAGGAACTGGGAAATCCTAGCTAATCCTGAAACAAAAGTGGGAAGGAATATGGTTCAGGAGTTCTACGCTAATCTGTGGCAAACAGACAGGCAGAGAATATCTGAAACTGCCCTCTATGACTATCGGACCTTGGTCAGCGAAAAGATTGTTCACATCCACCCTGATAAAATCAGGGAGATCTTTAAGCTACCTCAGCTAAAAGATGACCCAGACTCCTTTAATAGGAGAATGATGAGAACAAACAAGGGCCTGGACAAGATTCTAGAGGATATATGCATCCCTGGAGCCAGGTGGACCACCAGCACCAAGGGCGTCCCAAATCAACTCAAGAGAGAAGATCTCAAACCAGCCGCCAGAGGATGGCTGGACTTCATTGGGCGTTCTATATTGCCCACTAGCAACTGTTCTGAAGTCACCGTTAAAAGAGCAGTGATGATCCATTGCATTATGTTGGGAAAAGAAGTGGAAGTTCATCAACTGATTCATGTGAACTTTACATAATTGAAAACAAGAACTCCAAAGATGCCAAGTTAGCTTATCTAAGCTTAATTTCTATGCTCTGCAAAGATGCTAGAGTAAGGATGGGAATAACTGAGTATATCTCAGTTGAGCGGCACATCACTAAAACTACAATGGAAAAACAACAAGTGCAGGATGACCCCATCAAAAGGAGAGTATAGTAATTTCTCCCAGAAATCCCTCAATTTGAATATTGGGAATATCTTGAAGCAGATGTTACCAAGTTGCAAGAAGCTATGGACCAAATAAAGGAAGAACAGAATAATCAAAATAGCATGCTTTGCAAATTGCTTAGGGAACAAGAAGAGTAAGGGCGTGACTTAAAGGAACTGAAGTGTCAGAAATTATCTCTTGAAAGACCAAGCACCCCACAGACTAGAGGAACATCTACTTCCCAAAATAAAGGTTGTTGAGTTCTAATTTTAGCTTTAACTCTGTGATAGTTGTTATTATAGGAATTTACCTTAGAAGTTATATATAAGTAGTAGTAATTAGTATATCTATTTTGATTTTATTTTTAATTAAGTCATAATTTATTTTTCTCATCATCATCAAACATGAATAAAATAGTAGATTTTTAGAATAAAGAGGCAATTTATATTTTTCGAGTATTTAATAAGAAAAATTCTAATTAATTATATGTGGTGGTAATACTTTTTGTCTTCTGAATGAATGCTTAAACAGTGCATATTTTTTTATCCTGAATTTTATGAATGTTAAAATTGTTGGCTCCTGAAAGAATGATGACAAGAGAAATATTATTGCTGATCTGAAAATCATGAAATTGATTCTTGAAGCAAGAAAAAGAAATAAAAAAAATTTACAAGAAATCATTGGATAAAGAAAAAGAAAAAGCCAATAACCCTTAAAACCAAAAGGCAAGGGTGAAAAGGATTAATGGATAGGAGGGCCAAGGAAGTAAATTCAGGCCTAAGCGGCTAAATCAAGCTGTCTCTAACCATGTGCTTGTGGCATGCAGGTCCAAGTGAAAAACTTGAGACTGAGTGGTTAAAGTCGTGATCCAAAGCAAAAGAGTGTGCTTAAGAACTCTGGACACCTCTAATTGGGGACTTTAGCAAAGCTAAGTCACAATCTGAAAAAGTTCTTTGGCCTTATATTTGCTAATAGTAATCCTCTCTTATTACCATTAGATGCCGTGATATATGTGTTAAGTGATTTCAGGGATTACAGGGCATGAATGGCTAGAAGCATGCAAAAGTGGAAGGAATACAAGAAGTTGAATGAACTGCAATGCTGTCAGCCTGACCTCTTTGCACTCAAACAAACATAACTTGAGCTACGTAGGTCCAAATGACGCGGTTCTAGTTGAGTTGGAAAGATAACGTCTGGGGCTTCGATTTGATATATAATTTATCATAGTGGCCATGCTGCTAGGCAACGCAAACGCGTGATCCACGCGGATGCATCGCAGTGACGAAAAACCAGCGTAGCTAAATTCGTAAACAGCGATTTTTGGGCTGTTTCTGACCAAGTTTTTGGCCCAGAAAACACAGATTAGAGGCTATAAAGTGGGAAAATGCAGCCATTCAATAGACAACATTCATAATTCACTTTTCATAATTTAAATATAGTTTTTAGAGAGAGAGGTCTCTCCTCTCTCTTAGGATTTCTATTAGGATTAGGCTATGATTTCTTCATATCAGGTTCAATGTTCCTTTAGTTTATTTTCTATTTTTATTTTATTACTTTAATTGATATTTATCTTTTCAATTTAGCTTATAAACCTTTCCATGTTAGATCTGGATTTATGTTTAAACGTAGTTTGATTGGGAGTTGATTAAAAGGAGAACCTTGAGTTGGAATACTCAAGAGTTCAATTGTAATTGGGTTTATTGTTGGATCACCCTCTAGTCATTGACACTAGTCCCTCCCAAGGGAGATGATTAGGACTTGTGACTAGAAATAGCTTCCAACTTGCTTGACTTTCCTCTACCTAGTAAGGGATAACTAAGTAGAGCAACCTTCAATTATTAATTAATCTTGATAAATTTCCAACAAGAATATAACTTCCAATTAACCTCTCCTAATCAATGCTTTTTATTGTTATTATTTTATTTCTTTTTCCATTTGCTATTGTTGCTTTTTATCTTATACATTAAAACCCCAAAACATACTGTTCATACCCTGACCGGGCTCCTCCAACTCGGTCAATTCATAAAAGGTCCGACCTCGTCCTAAGGCTCACGCCTAAAGGTCGGACCTCGGACAATAAAACAAGGAAGGCCCATCAAAAGGAACGCAGCCCAAAACCTAAAGGCCGAAAAGGCCTAGAAGAGGCGGTTCCACAAAGATAGAGATAAAACTCCCAAAAGATAAGATAAGATAAGAATATCTTATCCAGGGAAGATCACGGCCAACTACTATAAATACACTGGAACACCCAGGTATGGCATTCATCCCACATTCTACACATATCTGCTTGGACCCATGCTAACTTAAGCATCGGAGTGTCATTGCAGGTACAACCACCAACCGCCAACATATCAAGCTCGGGTCCCAGAACCCCCACCTCGGGCCTTTCCAGACGACCGAGCTACACGTTTCAGGTAACCCTCGGAACACATACCTTTTTCCATAACCAATAATAAATCATACTCCCTGCAATTCCTTGAGAAGATGACCCGAGGTTTAAATACTTCGGTTATCAGTTTCAAAGGTGTTTGTTAATTGTGACAACCAAAACGTTTGTAAGAAAGGACTTTTGTTGGTTTAGAAGATATACTTGCAACGGAAATTTATTCTGAATTCTAGACCACGCAAAAGTTCTCTCTTCAAAATGGCGCCGTTGCCGGGGAATTGCAAACGTGTGCCTTATTATTGGTTATTGTAAATATTTTTTTTCAAAAAAAAAAGTTCAGATTTTTATTTTAAAATTTTTATCTTATCTTATCTTATTTCAAAATCAAATTTCGAATTTCAAATCTTTTTCAAAAAAATCATATCTTTTTCAAAATATTTTCTTTTTATTAATTTTTGTTTTTGTTCATACCCTGGGTCAAGCTGTCCGACCCGGGATGTTTAGTGACAAGCCGACCGACCTCTTCATGTCAGACTATCCGACCTCTTCTCAAAGAGCTCGGCCAAATGCCCGACCTCTTCTCAAAGAGCTCGGCCAACTCGCCAAAGGAGCCCAAAGCAGACCCAAAACGAAGGAACACAACCCAATCTAAAGGCAGCTAAAACCCAGAAAGATAAAGGCGGTTCCCTTGAAGATAAGATGACCTCACTTAAGATAAGATAAGATAACTAACTTATCTTATCCGCAGGAGGCCACATCTCACCATTATAAATACACTGGAGCACCCAGGTATAACTCATACTCTGATTCTACTCAATACCTGCTTAATACCCTTGCTAACTTAAGCATCGGAGTCCCTTGCAGGTACCCCCCACCCTCCGGGGATGAAGGATCAACACCGCCACCAAGTCCAATAAGTCAGACACATCAGCTCCAGCCGCTGTACACCTGCCGGACACGTCGGCTCCGACCAACACAGAAGATCTCATCCGAGATCGACCTACAGTTTCAGGTAACCCTCGGAACATTGGCGCCGTTGCCGGGGAACCTGGAAGTCATCCCACCACCATGGCGGACAACCATGACAACGACCACGATTCAGATCTAGAGGATAGAACGCCGCACAAAAACGTGGACACTACACCAAAGGATACTCCTCAACTTAACAACGAAAAGGATTCTCCAAATGCGGGAGCCATGGAGGCACTTCAAGACCGTTTAAAACAACTGGAAGAAGAAGCCCTACATCAATGAGAGGCTGAAAAAGACCTACAAAGGGAGATAAAGCAACACCGGGAATTGGAGGACAAACTCTTAAAACTCGAAGCCGATCTCAAGGCCAAAGCTAATCGATCCTCTCATGAGGATATCTCCTGCAAGGACCAAGATCCATTCACCAAAGAGATCATGAAAGCTAAAGGTCCCAAAAGAATTCAAAGCTCCAGACATGACCCCGTACGACGGCACATCAGATCCAAGCCGTCATCTTAGCAATTTCAGAAGCAGGATGTATTTCACGGAGGCCTCAGATGCAATCCGTTATTCTCCATCCAGAAGGACAAATCCAAACACGCACCGAGCCTATTAGGGATCAAGCAAGGAGATCGAGAGAGCCTTCGCAACAACATGGAAAGATTCAACAAAACATGTATGGGCATATAAAGTCTGCCAACAGAAGCAGCTATCAGGGGCCTCATCAATGGTCTATGAGAAGGACCTTTTAGCCACTCAATATCCAGGAAGCACCCAAACATCTCTAAACGAGGTACAAGAAAGAGAAGAGAAGTACATCAACATGGAGGAAAACTCTCGACTAGGAGAGATCTCAAAAACCAAACATTCCTACTCCTCCCGGGATAAGGATAAAGAGTCCAAGAAAAAAGAAGATCAAACATGGAGAGAAGCCTAGAAAATACCACAATTACACCCCTTTGGGTGTCCCTTGTGGATGTCTACCGAGAAAAATGCAACACTGAGAAGATCCCACCACCTCGCCCAATCCAAAACCAAAGAGGTCGGACAAAGTTGAAGGTCCACCTCACACCAAAGAGGTCGGACAAAGTTGAAGGTCCACCTCACACCAAAGAGGTCAGACGAGTTGAAGGTCCACCTCACACCAAAGAGGTCGGACAAAGTTGAAGGTCCACCTCACACCAAAGAGGTCGGAAGAGTTGAAGGTCCACCTCACACCAAAGAGGTCGGACAAAGTTGAAGGTCCACCTCACACCAAAGAGGTCGGAAGAATTGAAGGTCCACCTAACACCAAAGAGGTCGGACGAGTTGAAAGTCCACCTCACACCAAAGAGGTCGGACGAGTTAAACATCTACCTCACACCAAAGAGGTCGAATGAGTTCGACGTCCACCTCACACCAAAAAGGTCGGACGAGTTGAAAAGGACAACGAAGTACGAACAAGACTTCCAAGATTTCAAAATTCTTGGGGCAATCACTCATTCTTTCCAGACCACGGGAAAGTGAAGAACTCATTACACCTTGCAGTGGGAAGTCAGGCAATAGCCTCAACACTAGTCAAGATGAAAGTGGGCAACAACCCGTCTACTTCATCAGCAAAGCTCTATAAGGGACCGAACTAAACCATCAACAGATAGAAAAAGTTTGCCTACACCCTCATACTCACCTCTCGATGACTCCACCCATACTTTCAAGCTCACACTATCAGAGTTCGGACCAACCAGCCCATAAAAAGACATCCTACAGAAAACAAACTTAGCTTGAAGAATCCTATAGAGGACAGCTCGGATAATTCGGGGGACCCTGGACAAAACCAGAAAACATCTTGGACAATTTGGGGGACCCTGGACAAAAACAGAAAACAGCTCGGACAAATTGGGGAAAATGAAGTCCGACACATAGAAACATAGAATGCCTGAGCTAATGCACTTTCAAAACCAGCCAGCACCAACAGCTCGGACAATTCGGGGATATGAGGTCCGACACATACCTCGGGAGCAGAACGCCCAATCTGATGCATTTTCAAAACTAGCCAACACCAAACTAGGGGGCAATAACAGAAGCCTCATCCAGGCTACATCACAAGACCACAACAAAGTGAATCTCAAGGATGTACTCAGGGTCAGCCATCGTAACATGCATTAAAAAACTATGGAATCCAGCCAATTAGACATGCCGTCCGGGATCTTAGTATACATCTCAAAGACATAGGTCAACTATGGGGTTACTACCAAACAACTCGGGCAACAACTCGAACAATAACAGCAAAATATCAGGTGTCAGATACAACAGTAAAAGGGAAACCCCAGGACTCACACGAAGGTCCAGGGGCACCCTTTGGAGGCAACAAACAGAGCAAAAACCCAAATACAAAGTCAAAAGCTTTACATCAAAAAGCATGCCAACTTCCACATTGCCCCACCAGAGGAGCTCATCAGTGTAACATCACCTTGGCCGTTCGCAAAAAGGGGACTCGACCTCCTCGAACTATTTCCCCAAGGATTGGGACAAGTCAAGTTCCTCATTGTAGGGGTGTTCATAAAATGGATTGAGGCAAAGCCCCTAGCTAGTGCCACTGCTCAAAGAAGTCAGAAATTCTTGTACAGAAACATTATTACAAGCACCAATTCACATCTGTAGAACACCCACAAGCCAATGGACAAGCAGAAGCTGCCAACAAAGTCATACTAGCTAGGTTAAAACGGAGAGCTTGGGCTGAAGAGCTCCCACAAGTCCTATGGGCATATCGGACAACTCCACACTTCACCACGGGGGAATCACGCTTCCGATTGATTTATGGAATGGAGGCAATGATCCCAGTAGAGATCAAAGAAGGATCCCCTAGAATGATCTTCTACAATGAAGAGGTCAACTCCCAAATCCAAAGGAAAGAACTCGACCTACTTCCAAGAGTCCGAGAGAGAGCTCCGATCAAGGAAGAGGCGTTAAAGAGTCGAATGGCCTCAAGATACGATCAGAAGGTAGTATAGCGAAGCTTTGCCAACAACAACCTCATCCTAATCTGAAATGATATCGGAACAACTTGACCTGGAGAAGGAAAGCTAGCAGCCAAATGGAAAGGACCATACCAAGTTGTTTAGAAGAACTGGGGAAAGGTTGCTACAGACTATCCGAACTCGAAAGGCAAGAGCTACCAAGGTCATGGCATGCCTGCAATCTAAAAACGGCGCCAGGCCAAGATCCAAAAAGATTGCCCGACCTAGAAAGGTAAGTACTAACATGTACACACTCTTATCTTTATATTATTGTTTAAAAGATTGCAGATTCCCTAAAAAAGTTTCCTACCAAGACGCCCGACTACGGCAGGTCGGCAAGGTGAAACACCAAAATCATCGCCCGATCACGACAAAGTCGGCAAGGTGAAACACCAAAATCACTGCCCGATCACGACAAAGTCGGCAAGATGAAAACCAAACTCATCGTCCGATTATAAAGCAACAGATCGGCAGAAAGTGAAAAACAATTTCACTGCACGATCACGATAAAGACAACCGTCCGATAAAGGTGAAAACGCGATTCACCCAAAGGACGATCTAGAGATGACAACCACTTTCTACAAATCGGCAAAGATGAACACAGAATAATGTAAGAAGTTATCGAAAGTGATCTAAAAAAGAACCTGACGAGGTCTTACGGATCGCTAAAATAATAACTTAAGGACTGGTCGAACGTTAAGAAGTCGAACCAAGTCAACCCAAGTTATAAGTAAACCCTGGAAAGAGGTCTGGCCAAACCTATTAAAGAGGATTGCTTTAACTTAGAAGGGCCTGACATAACAAAGTTAGCCTAAAACAAAAAGTTATACAAGTAGTCCCTGAAAGAGATCTGACAAAGATCCAAGAAAGAGGACTACAAAAAATAACTTAAAGGAGACCGACATAACCAAATCGGACTCTTACCACTAAAAAAGTTATCAAAGTAATCCCTGAAAGAGATCTGACAAAGATCCAAGAAAGAGGATTACGAAATAACTTAGAAGAGATCGACATAAAGAAGTCGGTCTCCTACAACGGACAAGTTATAAAAGTAATCCCTGAAAGAAACCTGACAAAGGTCCAAGAAAGAGGATTACAAAAATAACTTAGAAGGGCCCGACATGAAGAAATCAGTCCGAGCCAATTAAAGTGACAGATTGGATCGACGAGAAGAAGTCGGACCAACAAAAGCTACAGCTTGGACCGATAAGAAGAAGTCGGACTAACGAAAGCTACAGCTTGGACCGATACGAAGAAGTCAGACCAACGAAAGCTATAGCTTGGACCGACAAGAAGAAGTCGGACCAATGAAAAACGTGCATTAAAACGGACTTAGCTCTGCCCAAAAAGCCATGGCTCTATGACAAGGCTATCAAAAACTGTTCAGAATGACTAAAAAGTGTTCTACAAAAACACTAAAAAGTCGTCGGACAAATTAGCCCCAAGGACCACCTCGACCAAAGCAGAAAGTGGACGAAACCAGAAGTGATCAAAAGAGGTCGGACAATAAAGTACCGACACTCTACAAAGATCCACAAAAAAGGACAAAGACATCTCGCAACGGCCAGAGGAAGGCCAGAAATGCTTTGCTAAAAAATATGAAGTCTTGGAAAAAGACACTTCTTAAAAGGCAAAAGCACAAATCAAAGACGGAGCTAAAAAGTCATCCAAAACAAACTATAAAGAGGTTCCCCATCGGAACACTACCTAAAAAGTTGTTGGATTATGACTAAAAAGCCCGAACAGCGAAGACAAACAAGTCAGAAGAAGGTTGAAAAAGTCCCCTCAACAAAATAAAAGGGGCAATACTAGACTTACACAAGGCGAAACTACTCAAAGATCGACCAAAGTCAAGATGCTTGAGCATGACTTCCCCAAAGAGATCGAAACTCTGAAAGCACGGTCTCACGGAAAAGTCCGAACTCAAGCAGGGGCCAAAGCCATACAGGTCGACGTCAGCTAAAGAAGAGGTGCAAGTATGATCTCAAAAAAAAAAAAAAAAAAAAAAAAACCCAAACAACCTAAGGCTCAAAAATGCTTAGCCAAAAGGGATACAACTCCGCTCAAAGAAGGAACAATCTCAAATAGGGCTATGATCGTCATCCGAGACTAAAAAAGGTTCTATATAAAGAACACTAAAAAGTCGTTGGACAAGTCACACTAAAAAAGTCATTGGACAAATCACTAAAAGTCTGGATATTAAGCCGCAAGGACAACTTTGCCAAAGCAGAGGGTTGTCAACACAAACTTAAAGCAAGGCGTGATCCAGAAGGCAAGGGTAGAAAACCCACGCTACCACTTAAAAGAGGTTGGACTGTGAAGTACCAAACCTCTAGAAAATCTACAAAGATTGCAAAGCAATGAAGAAACAAGCCAGACAGATGCTCGAGCACAACTTCCAAAGAGATCAAAGCTCTGAAAAGCATGATCTCATGGAAAGATCGAACTCAAGCAGGGGCACTGTTCATACCCTGGGTCAAGCTGTCCGACCCGGGATGTTTAGTGACAAGCCGACCGACCTCTTCATGTCAGACTATCCGACCTCTTCTCAAAGAGCTCGGCCAAATGCCCGACCTCTTCTCAAAGAGCTTGGCCAACTCGCCAAAGGAGCCCAAAGCAGACCCAAAACGAAGGAACACAGCCCAATCTAAAGGCAGCTAAAACCCAGAAAGATAAAGGCGGTTCCCTTGAAGATAAGATGACCTCACTTAAGATAAGATAAAATAACTAACTTATCTTATCCGCAGGAGGCCACATCTCACCATTATAAATACACTGGAGCACCCAGGTATAACTCATACTCTGATTCTACTCAATACCTGCTTAATACCGTTGCTAACTTAAGCATCGGAGTCCCTTGCAGGTACCCCCCACCCTCCGGGGATGAAGGATCAACACCGCCACCAAGTCCAATAAGTCAGACACATCAGCTCCAGCCGCTGTACACCTGCCGGATACGTCGGCTCCGACCAACACAGAAGATCTCATCCGAGATCGACCTACAGTTTCAGGTAACCCTCGGAACAGTTTTTATTTTCTCCTACTACTATGAACTCTCACCCCTCTGGCTTCAAGTTTGATTCCAATGTTGTTGTTAGGAATGGGAACTATAATGAGAACAGGCATCAAGGTTAGAAAAATCAAAGATGGGAGGAGCCACAAGGATTTGATCAACCCTCATGGCAACAACCACGTCCAATGGACTATCAACAACCATTTTGTGATGCATATCAAGGCAATGGCTATGGTGAACGCTCTTTTGATTATCAACAACCACTACCATATGCCTATGAACCCCCTCCTCAACATGACTTTGGACCACCATACTCACAAGCCCCTTACCACCACTCACCTCCATATGACCCTAACTCGTATCCACCGTACCAACCACCTTATCCACCTTATGGACCATACATAGAACCACCTTCCTACCATGAACCCTTTCTCCCAACAAATGAACCCTCATATCCACTCCAAACCACCTTGGAGAAAGCATTTACCGATCTAAACTCTTCTATACAAGCCCTCGCCGCCCAAATTGGACCACTGAATACCTTCAATATTCAACCCTCAAGCTCCAATGCACTCCCATCTCAACCGCATAATAATCCACCCATCCCATCACCACCATCCATGGAAGAGCACCCACATCTATCAATCCAAGAGCAAGATGATCCCAATTATGCTATTGATATGGAATAAGAGAGAGAGGATCGTCTTCGCGAATCCATACTTCATAAGGAGTTAGAGGAGGCACTAAAGGTGAAGGTAGAAGAGACCCTTGAAGGTGAAGGAGTAATTCAAGGGAGTTGTCATGGAAAGGTAATCATCAAGGAGGAACAAGAGTCCAGGGATCATTTCAAGGAAAAAGTAGATCAATTTCATGCAACCCTTCATCAACTGGAGCAAGCAATAAATCAATTATCTTCCAGACGTTCAGACATCCAACAGACTCCCATGGCCCCATGTGGAGAATCCAATGAAGAACGTAGCATGAGGGTGACACTAGAAACTCCAGTAGACAATAAGGAGCATGACTTTGTATTGGAACAAGTGGAGGAAGCCATAATAGTTGCAGAGGAAGAAGTGGTTGCAGACTTAGGAGATGCAGAACCTCCATGGGAAACTCAAGTTATAGAGCCTCCTTCCAAGGCGATTGAAATTGATGCTGAAGAGGGTGTACAACCTCCAAGGCATATCATGGTGGAAGACTTGGAAGAGGTTGATCAAGAGATGGAGATTCAAGAAGAAAAACCACAACCTCCCATACCCTTGGTGAGCAATGAAGAAGAGATTGAATTAGAAGAGAGCTACCAAGAGGAAAATGTTGAAATTGAAGAAGCTTACAAAGAAGTGGAAGTTGTCAAAGATGAACACAAAGGAGTGGAGCTTACAAGTTCATTAGAAACCCCTCTCCCTAAGTTTCCATCACCCTTCACAACATTCAAGTGGGTAAAATTCATATCCCTTAGCTTTCTAATTCCACTTGAATATGGAGGCTACTGGAGACGGATGGTCAACTTAGAGCTTTCTGTGGCATCAAGAGTAAGAGGAAGATGGTTAGTGGTAAGAGTTGTCCTGCAAGGTTCAACATGGTTGTGTGCTCAAAATTTAAACACAAAGGTTGGTGTAAAGCTCAACTAAATGGGTCTAGGAAGTAGTCTGGCTGCTTTAGTGAGAATTCAGATTACTTGCTACCCAGATAGAACAATATTGCTCAACAAGAAGACGGGTGCAAAAGCAAGGTTTGGGATCCTGGAATCCGCTCTGACATTCAACACCTCGGATGCCTGAGAATCTATTTGAAACTGCTCAAGGGCTTTACATGCCTTGTTTGGGACCCCGGAGGCTATTGGAACTCCAAACACTGGTGGAGATTCTTGGATGAATACAAGTACAAGCCACCACAACAAGGAGCTCACCAAATGTCCAACTTAAGGACTTTAACTAAAAGTGCTAGGTGGGAGACAACCCACCATGGTATGATCTTTCCTTTTTCAATTATAATTTTATCTAGTTTTGTTTGTTTTTTAATTTTATTTTATTTTATTTCATTGTACCTGGAATTATTCATAACATTTGCATAAAAAAAAGAAAGGGAAACCACGCACGCGACGCGGCAGCATCGCTGACGCGTCCGCGTCACCAGTGCATTGGAAAGAAAAGAAAAGTGAACAGAGAGTCACGCAAGAGCGTGGCTAGAGGCGTGCCTTTGGCACAAATTGATCCACGTGACCGCATCGAAGACGCGTCCGCGTTATGCCTGCAATAGCCTCCCCACGCGTCCGCGTCACCCACGCGACCGCGTGACCCTATAAATTGACGTAAAAAGGGTGTAAGGCCAAAAGTTGGACTGGAATGAGGCTAGACTCATGCTAGACGCACAAGCCCTACCACGCGTACGCGTGCCTTACGCGTCCGCGCCGTTTTCATAATTTAATCATCCACGCGACCGCGTCACCCTCAAAAGTGGCAATATGATTTTCGAACAGAGAGTTGTGCTAGCACGAGGCTGCCCTCGAGCTACTAGCACAAACCATGTCACGCGTCCGCGTGACCGACGCTCTCGCGTCACCTCACTTACGTGCTACCCGCGCGAACGCGTGCCCCACGCGTCCGCGTCACATGCGCCGCACCACTTTCCAAATCAGCCAAATATCTTATCTTTTCTTCCTCATATCTAAATATTTTCTTTCCCTTCTTTTCCTTTTTCTTTTTTTTTCTTTTAATTGGTGTTGGAAATTTATTTGGGTCATTATTTTGCTTGTGGATTGTTAAGAAATTGTTTAACAATTATATATTATTTTCTTTTATAGGGTTGCTTGCATGTTCAATTTAATACTTTCCATACCTTATTTACCATGCATGCTATGTGGTTGTGAAAAAGTCCGTATGGCATTATGCACTATTTTTAGATTTCTTTTATTCTACTACTTTAAATGCTTGCTTTTCACAAAACCATTTTCATATTTTATTAATTAAATATAATTGTTATTACAAGCATATTGTTAGTTTGGAAGACTTGGTAATCTAACTTGGACATTGAATGCTTGATCTATGCTACTCATGCCTTAGCTAGCATGCCAATAAACATCTTGCATTTAACTGTCATCACATGCACTTGCTATATTTCCATTGATGACTTTTCACATGTAGTCATAACCATGTGTTAACGTCATTCTTCTTTACTGTGCATTGATTACCACCTTTCCTGCTCTCTTCCTTGTTGGATCCCCTAGCTTTACTGGTTACTTTCTTTTTCCCTTTTCAGGATGGCCACCAAGAAGGGTACAGAGAAAGCTACTCCCAAACCACCGGCAAGGAAAGGAACAAAGAGAGTACCAACTGAGGAACAACAACCCCCGTCCACTTGTACATCTTAGCATGCACTGAGGACGGTGCAATCTTTAAGTGTGGGGAGGTCGATACCGATCTCCACGGGTTAGTTATTCTCTTCGCAACACCAATATTCTATTTTCTTTGTTTGTTCATTGTTGCATTTGCATATTTGATTGCATGTTTGTTTGATTTTATGCATTTAGTTACTACTTGGTTGAAGTAATATTTTCTTTTTTAAGAAATTTTTATAGTATTTCACTAATTTAAATTGAAAAATTTGTGTTAAACTTGTTTGGAAGTTGTATTTGGAACATAGTTAAAAGCTAGAACACACAACCTGCAAGATTTTGAGCTTATTTATATGGTTACATTATATATCCATAAATTTTTATTCTTGTGTGTTTTCTTCTCTATGATTGTAATTTTATTTTGTTCTAATCTATATGTCCAATATTTAGTGTATTTACATGCTTGCATATGATTGAGGCCATCATTTGAAATTTTCCTCACTTACCCCAAATTAGCCTACCTTTTGCATCACCTTTGTTAGTCCCCTTGAGCTTTTTAATCCCCTCTTGTTCTATAAACCACATTACTAGCCTTAAGCAGAAAAAACAAAATAAAAATCCCAAGTTGAATCCTTGGTTAGCTTAAGATAGATATTGTGTATAATTTAAGTGTGGGAAACTTTATGGAAACATGGGATGATAGAAAAAAGTAGGCAATTGAATTGAATATGTTATTTGAAAATTTGGGAAGCATACTCATGTGAAATCAAAATAATTAAATTACCATGTGTATTGAAAAAAAAAAGAAAAAAATTATTAAGTAATTAAATAAGGGGATACAAAAAAAATATATATTACCCCAAATGCAAAATAAAAAGAATCAATGCACATGGGACAAAACTCAAAAACAAGTTTGATACATGAGCGTGTAATACAAAAGTGGAAAAATTTGGGTAGCTAGGTAAAGCATTTTAAATTATATAAAGTGTGTATGTTAGGTGAGATATTAGACTAATCAAGGATTCACTTTGTTAGCTCACTTAGCCTTATACACATATCCTCACCTTTACCTTAGCCCCATTACAACCTTGAAAAGACCTCATGATGTTTCCATTGGTATATTAAATATTTGTTGATTGGTTAGATGAAGAACAAGGTTTAGAAAGCATGACTAGGGAAGAGTATAGTGATTACCCGATACACTAGAGAGACAAGAGTGATATACACTACCAGTGAGGGTTCAACGCTTGATTCTATGTTCCCTGCTTTCATGAGCTATCTTCTTACAAGTTTACTTGTCTTTTATTGTGTGATTGAATTAGTGGAATTTAATTCATGTTTGTCTTGGAGAACTCATTTACTTTTAACCAAGTAGGTAGAAACATCTTTGCATGTAGTTGCATTCATATAGATATGTTGCATTTTATACATTCTATCATTCCTCTTCACTCTTTTAGTTCTCTTGAGCTTAGCATGAGGACATGCTAATGTTTAAGTGTGGCAAGGTTGATAAACCACTATTTTATGGTTTATCTTGTGCTTAATTGATTGGATTTTGTTCATACCCTAGGTCAAGCTGTCCGACCCGGGATGTTTAGCAACAAGCTGACCGACCTCTTCAGGTCAGACTATCCGACCTCTTCTCAAAGAGCTCGGCCAAATATCCGACCTCTTCTCAAAGAGCTCGGCCAAATATCCGACCTCTTCTCAAAGAGCTCGGCCAAATATCCGACCTCTTCTCAAAGAGCTCGGCCAAATATCCGACCTCTTCTCAAAGAGCTCGGCCAAATATCCGACCTCTTCTCAAAGAGCTCGGCCAAATGCCCGACCTCTTCTCAAAGAGCTCGGCCAAATCGCCAAAGGAGCCCAAGGCAAGCCCAAAACGAAGGAACACAGCCCAATCTAAAGGCAGCCAAAGCCCAGAAAGATAAAGGCGGTTCCCTTGAAGATAAGATGACCTCACTTAGAGATAAGATAAAGATAAAGATAAGATAAACTAACTTATCTTATCCACAGGAGGCCACATCTCACCATTATAAATACACTGGAGCACCCAGGTATAACGCATACTCTGATTCTACTCAATACCTGCTTAATACCCTTGCTAACTTAAGCATCGGAGTCCCTTGCAGGTACCCCCCACCCTCCGGGGATGAAGGATCAGCACCACCACCAAGTCCAACAAGTCGGACACGGCGGCTCCAGCCACCATCAACAAGTCGGACACAACAGCTCCGACCAGCACAAAAGATCTTGTCCGAGATCGACCTACAGTTTCAGGTAACCCTCGGAACATTGGCGCCGTTGCCGGGGACCTGGAAGTCATCCCATCACCATGGCGGACAACCATGACAACGACCATGATTCAGATCTAGAGGATAGAACACCGCACAAAGACGCGGATACTACACCAAAAGATACTCTTCAACCCACCAAAGGCGAGAATTCGCCAAAAGAGGAGGCTATGGAGGCACTTCAAGATCGCTTAAAGCAACTCGAAAAAAAGGTGGAACATCAACAAGAAGCTGAGAGAGACCTACGAAGGGAAGTTAGGTGATGCCACGAGTTAAAGGACAAGCTCCTAAAACTCGAAGCAGATCTCAAGGCCAAAACAACTCGATCCGGTCACGAAGACAGCCCCTACAAAGATCAAGACCCATTCACCAAAGATATCATGAAAGCTAAAGTCCCAAAGGACTTCAAGGCTCCCGACATGATCCCGTACGGCGGCACATTGGATCCAAGCCATCATCTCAGTAATTTCAGAAGAATGTACCTCACCGACACATCGGACGCCATTCGATGCAAAGTCTTCCCGAATACTCTAACGAAGACAGCAATATGGTGCTTCGACAGTTTGTCTCCAAGATCCATCACAAGTTTGACGACCTTGTTAAGAAGATTCCTCGCCAGGTTCTCCATCCAGAAGGATAAAGCCAAACACACTTCAAGCTTGCTGGGAATTAAACAAGGAGATCAGAAAAGCCTTCACAGCTACATGGAAAGATTCAACAACGCGTGCCTTGACATACAAAGTCTTCCAACAAAAGCGGCCATCATGGGACTCATCAATGGCCTAAGAGAAGGACCTCTCAGCCACTCAATATCCAAAGAAGCACCCAACATCTCTGAACGAGGTACAGGAACGGGAACAGAAATACATCAACATGGAAGAGAACTCTCGACTAGGAGAAAGCTAAAAAACCGAATTCTCCTAACCCACCACGGGACAAGGATAAAGAGTCCAAGAAAAGAGAAGATCAATCGGAGAAGATCCCACCACCTCGCCCAATCAAAAGCAAAAAGGAGAAAGAGGTCGGACGAGTTGAAGGCCCACCTCATAACAAAGAATTGAGCAAGTTGAAGGTCCACCTCACACCGAAGAGGTCGGGCGAGTTGAAGGTCCACCTCACACCAAAGAGGTCGGACGAGTTGAAGGTCCACCTCACACGGAAGAGGTCGGGTGAGTTAAGGTCCACCTCACAACAAAGAGGTCGGACAAGTTGAAGGCCCACCTCATAACAAAGAATTGAGCAAATTGAAGGTCCACCTCACACCGAAGAGGTCGGGCGAGTTGAAGGTCCACCTCACACCAAAGAGGTCGGACGAGTTGAAGGTCCAAAGTGGTCTAACAAGCTGAAAGTCCACCTCACGCCAAAGAGGTCAGACGAGTTGAACGTCCATACGCCAAAGAGGTTGGACGAGTTGAATGTCCACCTCACACCAAAGAAGTCGGACGCGTTGAAAGGTCTACCTTACACCAAAGAGGTCGAACAAGTTGAAGGTGTACCTCACACCAAAGAGGTCGGACAAGTTGAAGGTCCACCTCACACTGAAGATGTCGGGCGAGTTTAAGCTCCACCTCACACCAAAGAGGTCGGACAAGTTGAAGGTCCACCTTACACCGAAGATGTCGGGCGAATTGAAGGTCCACCTCACACCAAAGAGGTCGGACAAGTTGAAGGTCCACCTCACAACCAAGAGGTCAGACGAGTTGAAGGTCCACCTCATACCAAAGAGGTCGAACGAGTTAAACATCTACCTCACACCAAAGAGGTCGGACGAGTTGAACGTCCACCTCACACCAAGGAGGTCGGACGAGTTGAAAAGGACAACGGAGTACGAACAAGCCTTCCGAGATTTCAAAATTCTTGGGGCAACCACCCATCCTTTCCAGACCACGGGAAAGTGAAGAACTCATTATACCTCGCAGTGGGAAGTCAGGCAATAGCCTCAGCACTAGTCAGAGAAGACGAAAGTGGGAAACAACCCGTCTACTTCATCAGCAAAGCTTTACAAGGGACCGAACTAACCTATCAACAGATAGAAAAAGTTCGCCTACACCCTCATACTCACCTCTCGACGACTCCACCCATACTTTCAAGCTCACACTATCAGAGTTCCAACCAACCAGCCAATAAAGGGCATCCTGCAGAAAACAAACTTAGCTGGAAGAATCCTACAGAGGACAGCTCGGATAATTCGGGAGACCTTGGACAAAACCAGAGAACATCTCGGACAATTCGGGGGACTCTAGACAAAAACAGAAAATAGCTCGGACAAATCGGGGAAAATGAAGTCTGACACATAGAATGCCCGAGCTAATGCAGCCAACACCAACAACTCGGACAAATCGGAGAAAAATGAAGTCCGACACATAGAATGCCCGAGCTTATGCATTTTCAAAACCAGCCAGCACCAACAGCTCGGACAATTCGGGGATATGAGGTCCGACACATACCTTGAGAGCAGAATGCCCGAGCTGATGCATTTTCAAAACTAGCCAACCAAGGGGCAATAACAGAAGCCTCATCCGAGCTACATTACAAGACCACAACAAATCGGTCTCGAAGGCGGTATAAGGGATGTACTCAGGGTCAGCCACAGTAACAAAAGGGAAACCCCAGGACTCACACGAAGGTCCAGGGGCACCCTTTGGAGGCAACAACGGAGCAAAAACCCAAATACAAAGTCAAAGCTTTACATCAAAAAGCATGCCAACTTCCACATTGCCCCACCAGAGGAGCTCATCAGTGTAACATCACCTTGGCCGTTCGCAAAGAGGGGACTCGACCTCCTCGGACTATTTTTCCAAGGATCGGGACAAGTTAAGTTCCTCATTGTAGGGGTGGATTACTTCACAAAATGGATTGAGGCAGAGCCCCTAGCTAATGCCACTGCTCAAAAAAGTCAGAAATTCTTGTACAAGAACATTATTACAAGGTTTGGGGTTTCTTACTCCATCACCACAAACAATGACACTCAATTCACGGACACAGGTTTCAAGAAAAGAGTGGCTAACTTGAAAATAAAGCACCAATTCACATCCATAGAACACCCACAAGCCAATGGACAAGCAGAAGCTGCCAACAAAGTCATACTAGCTAGGTTAAAACGGAGACTAAAGGACACAAAGGGAGCTTGGGCTGAAGAGCTCCCACAAGTCCTATGGGCATATCGGACAACTCCACACTTCACCACGGGGGAATCACCCTTCCGATTGATTTACGAAATGGAGGCAATGATCCCAGTAGAGATCGAAGAAGGATCCCCCAAGAATGATCTTCTACAATGAAGAGGTCAACTCCCAAAATCCAAAGGAAAGAACTCGACCTACTTCCAAAAGTCCGAGAGAGAGCTCCGATCAAGGAAGAGGCGTTAAAACGTCGAATGGCCTCAAGATACAATCAGAAGGTAGTACAGCGAAGCTTTGCCAACAACAACCTTATCCTAATCCGAAATGATATCGGAACAACTCGACCTGGAGAAGGAAAGCTAGCACCCAACTGGAAAGGACCATACCAAGTTGTTTAGAAGAACTGGGGAAAGGTTGCTACAGACTGCCCGAACTTGAAGGGCAAGAGCTACCAAGGTCATGGCATGCCTGCAATCTAAAAAGGGCGCCAGGCCGAGATCCAAAAAGATTGGCCGACCTAGAAAGGTCGGCAAGGTGAAACACCAAAATCATCGCCCGATCACGACAAAGTCGGCAAGATGAAAACCAAACTCATCGTCCGATTACAAAGCGACAAGTCGGCAAGGTGAAAACCAACTTCACCGCCCGACCACGATGAAAACCGAATTCATCATTCGATTTCGACAACGTGAAAACAAAATTCACTGCTATACCAAGACGCATTAATCTGAAACGCAAATTTCACTGCCGGATCACGACAAGGTCGGCGTGGTGAAAACCAAATTCACCGTCCGATCATGATAAAATTCGGCAAAGATGAAACCAGAATTCATCGCCCGATTTCGACAAGGTCGGCAAAAAAGTGAAAGCAAAGTTCATCGTCCGATTATAAAGCTACAGGTCGGCAGAAAGTGAAAAACAATTTCACTGCACGACCACGATAAAGATGAGTCGTCCGATAAAGGTGAAAACGCAATTCACCCAAAGGACGAGCTAGAGATGCCAACCACTTTCTACAAATCGGCAAAGATGAACACAGAATAATGTAAGAAGTTATCGAAAGTGATCCAAAAAAGAACCTGACGAGGTCTTACGGATTGCTAAAATAGTAACTTAAAGACTGGCCGACGTTGAGAAGTCGGACCAAGTCAACCCAAGTTATCAGCAAATCCCTGGAAAGAGGTCTGGACAACCCTATAAAAGAGGAATTGCTATAACTTAGAAGAGATCGACCTAACGAAGTCGGTTTCCTACAACTGAAAGAGACTTGAACAAGGTCCAAGAAAGAGGATTACATACATAACTCAGAAGAGACCGACAAGAAGAAGTCGGACCAACGAAAGCAACAGTTTGGACCAACAAGAAGAGGTCGGACCAACGAAAGCTACAACGAAAGCTACAGCTTAGACCGATAAAAAGAAGTCAGACCAATGAAAGCTACAGCTTGGACCGACAAGAAGAAGTCGGACCAATGAAAAACGTGCGCTAAAACGGACATAGCTCCACCCAAAAAAGCCACGGCTCAACGACAAGGCTATCAAAATTGTTCAGACTGACTAAAAAGAGTTCTACGAGAACACTAAAAAGTCGTCAGACAAGTTAGCCCCAAGGACCACCTCGACCCGGCAGAAAGTGGACAAAACCAGGAGTGATCAAAAGAGGTCGGACAACAAAGTACCGACACTCTACAAAGATCCACAAAGGGGACAAAGACATCTCGCAACGGCCAGAGGAAGGCCAGAAATTCTTTGCTAAAAAGTACGAACTCTTGAAAAAAGATACTACTTAAAAGGCAAAAGCGCAAATCAAAACGGCGCTAAAAAGTCATCCAAATAGACTATAAAAAGATTCTCCCATCGGAACACTACCTAAAAAGTTGTTGGATTATGATTAAAAAGCCCGAGCAGTGAAGACAAACAAAGTCGGAAGAAGGCTGAAAAGACCTCTCAACAAAATAAAAAGAGCAATACCAGACTCAACAAAGATGCTTGAGCACGACTTCCTCAAAGAGATCGCAGCTCTGAAAGCACGATCTCACGAAAAGATCCGAAATCAAGCAGGGGCAAAGTCGTACAGGTCGACGTCAGCTAAGAAGAGGCACAAGTATGATCTCAAAAAAGAACAAGCCAAAAGGTTGGGAAACAACTTAAGGCTCAAATGTGCTTAGCCAAAAGGGATACAACTCCACTCAAAAAAAGGCACAATCTCAAACAGCGCTACGAACATCATCCAAGACTAAAAAAAGGTTCTATATAAAGAACACTAAAAAGTCATGGGACAAGTCACTAAAAGCTCGGATATCAAGCTGCAAGGATAACTTTGCCAAAGCAGAAGGTTGTCAACACAAACTTAAAGCAAGGCGTGATCCAGAAGGCAAGGGTAGAAAACCCGCACTACCACTCAAAAGAGGTTGGACTATGAAGTACCAAACCTCTAGAAAATCTGCAAAGATTGCGAAGCAATGAAGAAACAAGCCAGACAGATGCTTGAGCACGACTTCCAAAGAGATCGAAGCTCTGAAAAACACGATCTCATGGAAAGATCGAACTCAAGCAGGGGCACTGTTCATACCCTAGGTCAAGCTGTCCGACCCGGGATGTTTAGCAACAAGCTGACCGACCTCTTCAGGTCAGACTATCCGACCTCTTCTCAAAGAGCTCGGCCAAATATCCGACCTCTTCTCAAAGAGGTCGGCCAAATGCCCGACCTCTTCTCAAAGAGCTCGGCCAAATCGCCAAAGGAGCCCAAAGCAAGCCCAAAACGAAGGAACACAGCCCAATCTAAAGGCAGCCAAAGCCCAGAAAGATAAAGGCGGTTCCCTTGAAGATAAGATGACCTCACTTAGAGATAAGATAAAGATAAAGATAAGATAACTAACTTATCTTATCCACAGTCCGGGGATGAAGGATCAGCACCACCACCAAGTCCAACAAGTCGGACACGGCGGCTCCAGCCACCATCAACAAGTCGGACACAACAGCTCCGACCAGCACAGAAGATCTCGTCCGAGATCGACCTACAGTTTCAGGTAACCCTCGGAACAGATTTTATCAATCTTTCATACACTTATTCATACTAAATGCATGGGTTTACATTTTCCTTCCTGATTTTGTGCTATGATTGAAAGCATGCTTCTTTGGCCTTATATTTGCTAATATTAATCCTCTCTTATTACCATTAGATGCCGTGATATGTGTGTTAAGTGATTTCAGGGATTACAGGGCATGAATGGCTCAGAGGATGGAAAGGAAGCATGCAAAAGTGAAAGGAATACAAGAAGTTGAAGGAACTACAAAGCTGTCAGCCTGACCTCTTTGCACTGAAACGAACATAACCTGAGCTACAGAAGTCCAAATGACGCGGTTCCAGCTGCATTGGAAAGCTAATGTCCGGGGGCTTCCATTTGAAATATAATTTATCATAGTGGCTATACTGCTAGACAACGCTAACGCGTGATCCACGTGGACGTGTTGCAGTGACGAAAAACCAGCGTAGCTAAATTCGTAAACAGCAATTTCTGGGCTGTTTCTGACCCAGTTTTTGGCCCAAAAAACACAGATTAGAGGCTATAAAGTGGGAAAATGCAGCCATTCAACAGACAACATTCATAATTCACTTTTCATAATTTAAATATAGTTTTTAGAGAGAGGTCTCTCCTCTCTCTTAGGATTTCTATTTGGATTAGGCTATGATTTCTTCATATCAGGTTCAATGTTCCTTTAGTTTATTTTCTATTTTTATTTTATTACTTTAATTGATATTTATCTTTTCAATTTAGCTTATAAACCTTTCCATGTTAGATATGGATTCATGTTTAAACGTAGTTTGATTGAGAGTTGATTAAAAGGAGAACCTTGAGTTGGAATACTCAAGAGTTCAATTGTAATTGGGTTTATTGTTGGATCACCCTCTAGTTATTGACACTAGTCCCTCCCAAGGGAGATGATTAGGACTTGTGACTAGAAATAGCTTCCAACTTGCTTGACTTTCCTCTACCTAGTAAGGGATAACTAAGCAGAGCAAACTTCAATTATTAATTAATCTTGATAAATTTCCAACAAGAATAGAACTTCCAATTAACCTCTCCTAATCAATGCTTTTTATTGTTATTATTTTGTTTCTTTTGCCATTTACTATTATTGCTTTTTATCTTATACATTAAAACCCCAAAACATACCTTTTTCCATAACCAATAATAAATCATACTTCCCTGCAATTCCTTGAGAAGACGACCCGAGGTTTAAATACTTTGGTTATCAATTTCAAAGGGGTTTGTTAATTGTGACAACCAAAACGTTTGTAAGAAAGGACTTTTGTTGGTTTAGAAGCTATACTTGAAACGGAAATATATTCTAAATTCTATACCACGCAAAAGTTCTCCCTTCAGGAGGTTCCCATGAAAGATAAAGATAAGATAAGATAACTAACTTATCTTATCTGCAAAGGTCACTCTACACCATTATAAATACGATGGAGCACCCAGGTATAACCCATACTCTGATTCTACTCAATACCTGTTTAATACCCTTACTAACTTAAGCATTGGAGTCCCTTGCAGGTACCCTCCACCCTCTGGGACGAAGGAATTAGCACCGCCACCAAGTCCAACAAATCGAACACAGCAACTCCAACCATTACAGAAGATCTCATCCGAGATCGACCTACAGTTTCACGTAACCCTCAAAACATTGGCGCCGTTTTCGGGGAACTTGGAAGTCATCCTATCACCGTGGCGGACGACCATGACAACGACCACACCTCAGATCTAGAGGAAAGAATGCCGCATAAAAATGCGGATGCCACCCCAAAAGATACTTCCCAAATTAACAAGAAGAACTCCCCAAACGAGGGAGCCATGGATGCATTTCAAGACCGGTTAAAACAACTTGAGGAAGAAGCCCTATGCCAACGAGAGGCCGAGAAGGACCTACAAAGAGAAATAAGGCGACGCCAGGAATTGGAGAACAAACTCCTAAAACTTGAAGCCGATGTCAAGACAAAAGCCAGCCGATCCACTCCCGAAGATAGCACCCGCAAGGAGCAAGACCCATTCACCAAGGAGATCATGAAGACGAAAATCCCAAAGGACTTTAAACTCTCAGACATGACCTTATACGATGGCACTACAGATTCCAGCCATCATCTCAACAATTTCAGAAGCAGAATGTATCTCACCGATGCCTCAGATGGAGTTCGTTGCAAAGCCTTTCCAACTACCTTAACAAAAATAGCAATTAGATGGTTCTACAACCTCCCTCCTAGGTCCATCTCAAGTTTTGACGACATGGCTAAGAAATTCCTGGCCAAATTCTCCATCCAAAAGGAAAAAGCTAAACATGCTCCGAGCTTACTAGGAATCAGACAAGGAGAACGGGAAACCCTGCGCAACTACATGGAAAGATTCAACAAGACATGCATGGATATACAGAACCTGCCAACAGAAGCCACTATTATGGGCCTCATTAATGGCTTACGAGAAGGGCCCTTTAGTCAATCTATATCAAAAAAGTACCCCACATCTCTGAACGAGGTGCAGGAACGAGCGAAAAAGTACATCAACATGGAGGAAACCTTCTGACTAGGAGAGACCTCGAAGGTCGGGTTCACCCCCCAGGATATGGATAAAGATTCCAGAAAAAAGGAAGACCGACATGGAGAGAAAATTAAAAAATACCACAATTACACCCCTTTACGGGTGTCTCTTGTGGATGTATACAGAGAGGTTTGCAACACGGAAAAAATACCACCAGCTCGGCCACTCAAAGGTAAAAAAGGAGGAGGAAACCGGGCTGAATATTGTGAATACCATCGGATCCGCGGGCACTCCACCAATGAGTGCTTCAATTTAAAAAATGTCATAGAAAAGCTCGTACGAGAAGGAAAGCTAGATCGATATCTGGCCACCCATGATGATGAACAAAGAAAAAGAAGAAGAAAAGAAGATGTCGGACTAACCGCGCGATCATCTCGAACGCCAAAAAGACATGTCCACATGATACACGGCGGATTTGCCGGGGGAGAAATCTCCAAATCATCTCGCAAAAGACATCTCAAAGACGTATATCACGTCGCAGGAAAGGAGGAAGCACCCGACATCCCGGCGATCACTTTTACAAAGGAAGACGCATCCGGCGTCGCATCAGGGCATGAAGATCCCATGGTCATCATTATTATACTGGCAAACGCAAATCTTCACCACACGCTGATAGACCAGGGGAGTTCTGCCGACATATTATTCAAAACGGCTTTCGACAAACTCGGCCTAGAAGAAAAAGAACTCAGAGCGTATCCAGACAACCTGTTCGGGCTAGGCAATACCCCAGTTCAACCGATGGGATACATCTCACTCCACACAACTTTCGAAAAAGGAAGTCAGTCAAGAACACTCAAAATAGATTACATCGTAGTCAACGTAAGTTTAGCCTACAATGTCCTAATAGGTCAGACAACGTTAAATCAGTTCAGTGCAATAGTCTCGACTTTGCATCTATGCATGAAGTTCCCAACTGCAGGAGGAATAGCTACGATAAAAGCAGATCAGAGGATGGCGCGCCGCTGTTACAACGAAAGTCTAAACCTTAGAGGAAGAGGAGAAGAATTGCACACAATTGAGCTCGGTGGAGTTCAGAGGCGGGAAGAGCTTCGCCCACAACCTGAAGGAGAAATAGAGAAAATCCAGATCGAGGATACCCCGGACCAAACAACTAATATCGGCACACTCCTAAAAGGAGACATCAAAGAATCACTCATACAGTTTCTACGCGACAACACCGACCTCTTTGCATGGAAGGCCACAGATATGCCAGGCATGGATTCCACGCTAATTTGCCACAAGCTAGCAGTCTACCCGGGATCTCGGCCGGTACAACAAAAGCATAGAAAGCTAGGACCAAAATGCTCTCAAGCTGTGGAAGAACAGGTATGAGCTCTACTGGAGGCAGGTTTCATAAGAGAAGTCAAATACCCGCTATGGCTTGCTAATGTCGTATTGATAAAAAAGTCAAACGGGAAGTGGAGAATGGGTACTGACTATACCGATCTATACAAAGCCTGCCCAAAAGATCCTTACCCGCTACCAAACATCGACGCTCTGGTAGATGCCTCCTCCGGATATAAATACCTCTCCTTCATGGATGCATACTCGGGATATAACCAAATCCCAATGTACCCATCCGACCAAGAAAAAACCTCATTCTTTACCCCAAACGCAAATTACTGCTACATTGTAATGCCCTTCGGTCTTAAAAATGCGGGAGTCACTTACCAAACATTAATGAACAAGGTTTTTTCGGATCACATCGGAAAGGTCATGGAAGTCTACGTCGACAACATGCTAGTAAAGACGCAAAACAAAGAGATGTTATTATCCGATCTGACACAAGTATTCAATACCATAAGACGACACAGCATGCGACTCAATCCCACAACATACACCTTCGTAGTAGAAGCTGGTAAATTTTTAGGTTTTATGATCACACAGAGAGGAATCGAGGCGAACCCGGACAAATGCAGGGCCATACTCGACATGAAAGTCCGACTTGTATCAAAGAAGTGCAACAACTCAATGGGAGGTTAGCAGCCTTGTCCAGATTTCTAGCCGGATCGGCAATAAGATCTCTTCCCTTCTACGCTACTCTAAGAAAAGGAAAGAAGTTCAAATGGACAACGGAGTGCGAGCAGGCCTTCCAAGATTTCAAAAAGTTCTTGGGACAGCCACCTATCCTAACTCGACCACAGCAAGGAGAACCACTCATATTATACCTCGCAGTAGGAAGTCGAGCGATAGCCTCAGCGCTAGTCTGAGAAGATAACAGCGGGCAACAGCCCGTATATTTCATCAGCAAAGCATTACAAGGATCCGAGCTAAACTATCAGAAAATAGAAAAATTTGCTTATGCTCTCATACTAACGTCACGACGACTTCGCCCGTACTTTCAAGCCAACAACATTAAAATTCGGACCAACCAGCCCATAAAAGGAATCTTACAGAAAACAGACTTGGCGGGCAGAATACTGCAATGGGGAGTCGAGTTGTCCGAATTCGATCTTCAACACGAAGCTCGGATGGCCATCAAATCGCAACATCTAGACGATTTCATTGTAGAATTTACGGACACACCGGAAATCCCCACAGAATGGAATCTCTATATGGATGGTTCCTCAAACAAAATGGGAAGCGGCGCGGGTGTGATAATTGAAAGCGATCAGGGAACCCAAATCGAACTCTCCCTCGAATTCGGGTTCCCTGCCTCAAACAATCAAGCAGAATATGAGGCATTACTAGCTGGTTTGAAGCTGGCTAGGGAGGTTGGAGCTCAAAAACTTATCATCTTTAGCGACTCACAGGTAGTCACTTCACAAATAGCAGGAAGCTACCAAGCTAAAGATCCCACTATGAAAAAATACTTCGACAAAACCAAGGAACAACTCGGACAATTCGGGGAATATGAGATTTGTCACATACCCCGAGAACAGAATGCCCGGGCCGATGCACTCTCAAAGCTAGCCAGCACCAAACCAGGGGGCAACAATAGAAGCCTCATCCAAGAAACTCTACAGAATCCATCGATCTCAGAAGAAGAAAAAGTCCTAGCCATAACAGGTCACGATCAGGGATGGATGACTCCCATAATTAACTACCTCGAAACAGAAGCTCTCCCCACAGATGAGAAAGAGGCAAAAAGGTTAAAATGGGAAGCACAATATTATACCATCATAAATAATACTCTATACAAAAGAGGGATTTCAATACCACTACTAAAATGCGTGCCGACTTCCAACACAAAAGATGTCCTAGAAGAAGTACACAGTCGCATTTGTGGCAATCACCTCGGAGCGCAGGCACTCGCCAAAAAAGTACTTCGGGCAGGATTTTATTGGCCAACTCTACAAAAAGAAGCTACAAAATTTGTAAGGACATGTTCACCATGTCAGAAACATGCCAACTTTCATACCGCCCCGCCAGAGGAACTCATCAGCATGACCTCACCTTGACCATTCGCAAAATGGAGACTGGATCTCCTCGGACCTTTTCCTCAAGGATCGGGACAAGTCAAATTCCTCATAGTAGGAATAGACTACTTCACAAAATGGATCAAGGCAGAACCCCTAGAAAGAAGTCAGAAATTTCTATATAGAAACATCATCACAAGGTTCGGAGTTCCATACTCAATCACTACAAACAATGGTACCTGTTCATACCCGGACCGGGCTCCACCAAATCGGCAAAATCCATGAAAGGTCCGACCTTGTCCCAAGGCCCACGCCTGAGGTCGGACCTCGGACAACAAAGCTAAGAAGGCCTATCGAAAGGAACACAGCCCAAAACCTAAAGGCCGAAAAAGCCTAGGAAAGGCGGTTCCACAAAGATAGAGATAAAACTCCCAAAAGATAAGATAAGATAAGAATATCTTATCTAGGGAAGATCACGGCCAACTACTATAAATACACTGGAACACCCAGGTATGACATACATTCCACATTCTACACATATCTGCTTGGACCCATGCTAACTTAAGCATCGGAGTGTCATTGCAGGTACAACCACCAACCACTCCGCATATCAAGCTCGGGTCCCTGAACCCCACCACGGGCCTCTCCAGACGACCGAGCTACACGTTTCAGGTAACCCTCGGAACATTGGCGCCGTTGCCGGGGAACCTGGAAGTCATCCCTCTACCATGGCGGATGACCCTCTGAACAATGACCACGCTGCGTCAGAACAAGAGGAGGAAGTTGACACCGGAGAACGACCGGACAGCCCTCTATCACCACGCACTCCGGGAGGAAACAAACAGAATCGCCCAAAGACATCACTCCCAA
>NC_029777.3:60859242-60870504 GCF_000817695.3 Arachis duranensis
TAAACTGCTCACCACACCCACAAAAGCCTGCTCCACCTCATCTAGACTCTCAAAGGTATACTTAGCAGACACTACATTCTCCTGCCAACAAAGAGGAAAAGAAGGCTCCCCACTCTCATCTAGAAAGAAAGGTCGGACGTCTCCAGTAGCCCGGACCTTGAAATAAAAGTTCTTAAAATCATGAAAGGACTCATCATACAAGGTACAAAACTTCCTCCCCTGGTTAGCTCTAAAAGAGACCCAAGATACCTTCCCTCCACCCGACCCCGGCTTCGTCAACACAAACAAGTAGGAAAAAAGAGAAATAGAGGGAGCAACACCCAAAAACTGACACAAAAGTTGAAACAGCTTTAAAAATGCCCAAGAATTTGGATGGAGCTGGGTAGGGGCAAGGTTACAAGACCATAACACCTCGGACTCCAGGTCGGTAAAAGGAAGTCGGACACTCAGCTTAGAGAAAAAACAATCATAAGCGTAAAAGAAGAGCTTCTCGGAACTATCTAAGGGCGGGAAGCACACTCTCTCCTCGGATTCCGGGGCCACTAGTTCGTAATCCCTCTCAGACTCCCTATTCTCACATATGCTACAGTGCCTACGGAACCTAGCTAAATACTCAGAATCTACCACAGAAGGGACTCTTAGAGGAACAGGATCTACCCAACCAAGACCACTTGGAATCTTGGTCGACATCGCCTGAAGAACCTTTCGAGACATAAAATTCTTGCCTACAAAGAAGAATACAACAGCAAGCAAAAATCACATAAAAGCAGACAGCGAAAACCCATTCAGCAAAACAAGAAACAAAGATCTTTTAAAGACAAAAATACAGCAACCCGGAGCAAAATACCAGAGAACCAAAAAAAAGAGCCCCCCCATGTACAAACAACAAAGCAATGGCGGCGCCTCTTTTCGGGGCAACCCAGGCATAAAGAAAAAGAAACAAACAAGGGCCACACAAAAAACAGAAGCATATGTGCACAAGAAAAGAGAAACATGGGAAACAAACCTGGAAAGAAGAGACGAAGACGGCGAGCTCCGAAAGCAAGGAGTACAGAACGGCGGCGCAGAGGAAACCCCGGAAAGGCACGCGGAAAGATTCGGGGAAGAAAAACAAAGAGAAAGAAGAAGCAGGCGCTCGAAAAAAGAGATGGCGAAACTCAGAAAAACAGGAAGAGAACAGAATAAACGAAGAAAAGGAGGAAAAGGGCAAATAAATAATGCCTTCGCAAAACCCGAACGGAAATCGAGGAGAAACGGTAAAATGCAATAAATGCAGAAACGGCCATTTTTGAATTTTGAAAAACTACTATGCCCGAGCTCGACCTCTCAAAAAGGATGAACTCGGGCAGGGGCACTGTTCATACCCGGACCGGGCTCCACCAAATCGGCAAAATCCATGAAAGGTCCGACCTTGTCCCAAGGCCCACGCCTGAGGTCGGACCTCGGACAATAAAGCTAAGAAGGCCCATCGAAAGGAACGCAGCCCAAAACCTAAAGGCCGAAAAGGCCTAGGAAAGGCGGTTCCACAAAGATAGAGATAAAACTCCCAAAAGATAAGATAAGATAAGAATATCTTATCTAGGGAAGATCACGGCCAACTACTATAAATACACTGGAACACCCAGGTATGACATACATTCCACATTCTACACATATCTGCTTGGACCCATGCTAACTTAAGCATCGGAGTGTCATTGCAGGTACAACCACCAACCACTCCGCATATCAAGCTCGGGTCCCTGAACCCCACCTCGGGCCTCTCCAGACGACCGAGCTACACGTTTCAGGTAACCCTCGGAACAGTACCCAATTCACAGACGCAAGCTTCAGAAAACTAGCGGCCGAATTGAATATAAAACAACAATTCACCTTTGTTGAGCACCCCCAAGCCAATGGGCAAGCTGAAGCTGCTAACAAAGTTATAATAGCAGAGTAAAAATGGAGATTACATGATGCAAAGGGAGCCTGGGCTGAAGAGCTCCCACAAGTCCTATGGGCATATCGAACGACTCCACATTCCGCGACAAAGGAGTCACCTTTTTGATTACCTTATGGAATGGAGGCAATGATCCCAGTGGAGGTCGAAGAAGGATCACCCAGAGCTATCCATTTTAGCGAAAAAGCCAATTCCCAACTTCAAAGGGAAGAGCTCGACTTACTTCCGGAAATCTGAGAAAGAGCTCGGATAAAGGAAGAGACGTTGAAACGATGAATGGCCTCCAGATACAACCAAAAAGTAATACAGCAGGCCTTTGTTGAAGATGACCTCATCCTAATCCGAAACGACATAGGAACAATTTGACCTGGAGAAGGAAAGCTGGCAGCAAACTGGAAAGGACCCTTCTGAGTCATAGAGGTACCAGGAAAAGGCTACTACAGGCTTTCCAAACTCGACGGGAGAGAGCTTCCTAGGTCATGGCACGCCTGCAACCTAAAAAGGTACTATAGTTAGGGATGATAAAGGACCTTGGGACAAGGCGCACTCTTTTTCCTGAAAAGGTTTTTTAACGAGGCACCAAGACCAAGACCTATAAATCACCCAACTTAGGAAAATAACCCCCGCATGTATATATTTGCATTTTCTTTTAATAAGATCTGTTCAGATTTTCTACAAACGCTCAAGCCACATTATTCCGAAACATTCATCGCCCGATTATAAAGCTACAGATCGACAGAAAGTGGAAACCAAATTCACTGTGCGATCACGATAAAGACCAAAAATGAAAACCAAATTCATTAAAAGGTCGACCAAACGAGGGTTAAAACCCAAACTCTACGAAATCGGCAAAAATGAAAATGGAATAATGCAAGAAGTTATAGAAAGTGATCCAAAGAAAGGACCTGACGTGGTCCTACTAAAATGGATTGCTATAAAATAACTTGAAGACTGGCTGACATAAAGAAGTCGGACCAGCCACAACGACCCAAGTTATAAGTAAAGCCCTGGAAAGAGGTCTGGCCAACCCTATAAAAGAGGATTACTATAACTTAGAAGAGTCCAACATGATGAAGTCGGACTCCTACGAAAAAGTTACAAGGGTAATCCCTGAAAGAGACCTGAACAAGGTCCAAGAAAGAGAATTACCAAGTAACTCGACAGGGCCCGACATGATGAAGTCAGCCCAAGATATAAAGTTACAGAAGGTTATCCCTGAAAGAGACCTGAACAAGGTCCAAGAAAGAGGATTACCAAGTAACTCGACAGGGCCCGACATGATGAAGTCGGTCCAAGATACAAAGTTACAGAAGGTAATCCCTGAAAGAAACCTGAACAAGGTCCAAGAAAGAGGATTACCAAGTAACTCAACGGGGCCCGACATGATGAAGTCGGCCCAAGATATAAAATTACAGAAGGTAATCCCTGAAAGAGACCTGAACAAGGTCCAAGAAAGAGGATTACCAAGTAACTCGACAAGGCCCGACATGATGAAGTCAGCCCAAGATGTAAAGCTACATAAGGTAATCCCTAAAAGAGACCTGAACAAGGTCCAAGAAAGAGGATTACCAAGCAACTCGACAAGGCCCGACATGACGAAGTCGGCCCACGATGCAAAGCTACAAAAGGTAATCCCTGAAAGAGACCTGAACAAGGTCCAAGAAAGAGGATTACCAAGTAAAGGATCCGACATGATAAAGCTACCCTTAGAAGAGACCTAAGTAAAGTCCAAAAAGGAGGGCTACAAACGAACAACTCGGAGTAAAAACCAAGTTGAAGAATCCACAATCTTAGTATTACGATTCCTAACGAAAAACAAAAGTTTAAGATTGTTGAAAACAGCGTCAGGCAAAGGAATCAAGCCGATCATCCCGCTACTCTCAAAGACTACGAAGACACCAAGACAAGCGCAAACAGATATGATATAAAAATAGAAAGTCATAATAATAGCCAGCTTCAAAGGCCAACAAATTCAGCCTACGAAGTCGGGAAACTATTTTGTTTACCAAAATAAAGTTGCTAAAACTAACAACTAAGAAGGTGTCAAAAGTCAACAAAGTAAGAGTTCAAATGCCCACAAACCGGGCTATCTACACAAAGTAATTACAGAAATCAAATTAAGCACCTGAAGGCTTTTCGACAGCGTCAGCACGGGGTGAAGGAGGACGAGTCTGGAGAGACACTGCATCCACTGTCCCATCATCCCGATTCAATATCTGGCAATCAGGATCGGCCACGAAACAAGCAGGAGTTGAAGATGCCGACACGACAGAAGCTTTGGCGACAGGCTCAGAGGGAGGCTCAACATCATCATCATCAGGGTCCTCGGGAACGATCTTGCCATCCTTCACAACATTATCCAAGCTAAACAAGGCAAGGTCAGCTTCTGGGGCAATAACCCGAACATGCTCCTTCGGGAACTCTAACTCTTTCTGAAGACGCATCACTTCCCGGTAGGATGTGACATAGTTTCTTTGTGTCTCAGGGCTGTGTCCTTAGCCAACTACATAGAAGCTGCCAAAGCAAGGGAACTAGCCTTCTCCACCTCCAACTCCTTCTTCAATTTAGCCACCTCCGCCTCAAACTCCTCCTTCAGACCCTTCATCCGATCAAACTCTTGCTTAGCTTCCTCCATAAAGGCTTTGGTAGCATGCAGGGGCAGATTTTGGGCAGTTCGATACAAAGCAGCTCCCATATGAGCCATCTTAACACTACTTCAAGTTATGAAATCTAAGTGATGGAGGAGAGATACATCATCCATTGAGAGGGCACCATAAGGTGCGATCTGCTGGTCCACAAAGCCAATAGGATCAAAATCCGGGGCGTCCAGATTAAAAGGTTCAACGGTTCGAGGTCTTTTAGGACAAGGAACGGCCAAAGAAGAAACCACCGTAGCAGTAGAAGATTGTGGGGGATCCGCTAAACGGACCCAAGGTGTATGGATCATTCTCCTCGGGCCAGGAAAGCTCGGTACAGACAGCTTCAATGAGACCTGAGATGTCCCTTCTCCAGCTACACGGGCTGAGGTATTTTGAGCTGCAGTAGCTTTCCTCGCCTTCTTGAAAGCCTTCATTGCATCATTGTTCTTGGCCATCTCTGAAAAATGGAAAACAAAAATTTATCATACTAAGAAGAAAGTAGGAGAAAAACAAGAAAACAAGATATATCAAAGCAATTCCCAATGCAGTTCGAATAAGGGACGGGTCTCCCAAAGATTTTTAGTATCCAAGTGAGGAGGTTCCCCCCAAATATCCTCCAAGACATTCAAAAGGCCTGCTCGACCTCGTCCAACATCTCCCAAGTATATCAGGATACCACTATGTTTATCTGCCACTCTAAGGGAAAGCAGGGCTCGTTATTTTCATTCAGAAAGAAAGGTCGGGCTCCTTCAACAGCCCGAACCTTAAAGAAGTAATTCTTAAAATCCCAGAAAGATTCATCATACATGGAAAAAACCTTATGCCCCTGGGCAGACCTAAAAGAAATCCAAGAAGCCTTCTTCTTGGTAGTCCCAGGCTTGGTCAACACAAAAAGATATAGAAAAAGAGTTTGCAAAGGTGTAACAACAAATTTTAGATAAACAAGCTGAAAAATCTTGATGAAGCCCCATGAATTTGGATGGAGCTGCGACGGAGCTACATTATACAACCACAACAAATCAGTCTCAAATAAGGTAAAAGGAAAGGTGATGTCCAACTGGCTGAAGAAATAGTCATAAGCATTAAAGAAAAGGCGCTCCCCCTGGGTCAGGGCAGGAAAGCAAACCCTATCCTCGGAGTCAGGTGCCACCAACTCATAATTCTTCTCTTGATCCCTACTCTTAGAGAAACGGTGATGCTTCCTAAGCTCCACACAGAATTCAGCATTGACCACAGAAACACACATCAAAACAAGGGAGTCCAGCCAATCGGACATACCCTTAGGAACCTTAGAAGGCGTCTCTACAATATTTTTGCGAGAAGACATAGGCAACTAGTCCTACAAACAAGAAAAAAGAGCAGATTACTAAAAGCATCTCGGACGAAACCAAAACAACTCAGCCAGCACAGTCCAAACACGGCACAAATAGCAAAAGAAACCCCAGGACCTACTCCCAGAAGTTCCAGGGGCATCCTTTGGGGGGCAACCAGGGAACAAAGAGTCAGGAAAATCTACAAGGATAAACGCCCCAACAAAATTCATAGCAAAAGCAAAGAAGAACCTTTCCCCCAGAAAGTAACATCCCAAAAAGAAAAACAAAACGCAAATGAGCCGCCAAAAGAAAAAAGTTCCTTCACGAAGCCATCTCCATCAAAGAAAAGCAATCAACAGAACAAAAGCCATCAAAAGGAGCAAACTTCCTCAAAACAACAAAGTTCAGCAAAACAGGAGTAGCATACGAAGCCCTAAAAAGCCAAATCAGGAGAAAACATCCAGAAGCATACATAAGGGCAAAAAGAATACCAGAAGGCGTGCATCACAGTGATAAACCGAGCGTGATAATATACAAAGATTCAAGTTTTCCAACATGCACTCAGTCGAAACTTCAAAAGCAAATACAGAGCAGCAAAATAGACGATGGAAGAAAAAAGAAAAACCAACCTGAAAAAAGGAGAAGAATGTAGAAGAAGGTTGAAGACGAAGAGGCCAGAAGTTGCCGTCGGAAGCACTCACGATCACCAAAACCACGTTGAGACACCAAGAAACGTAGGTTTTCAGGGAAGGTGAGAAAGAAAAGTGGAGTTACGAAATAGAGAAGAGAAACCATTTTGTGAAAAGTTCAAAAAGAACAAAGAAACGGAGCATCAAAACCAATTAATGAAGGCATTCAAACCCTCGTGCATTCCCAAGGCAAGGACACTAAAAAGCATGCGCTCTCAGAGGAAACAAAACGTTCTGCATTCAAAAAGAGAACCCTACAAAGACAAAAGCAACGAAATGCTCGAGTTCGGCTTCACCCGAGAAGGATCAAAAGTCTTAAAACTAAAGACTCAACCTCAAAAAGAAGACCGAGCTCGAGCAGGGGCACTGTTCATACCCTGGGTCAAAGCTGTCCGACCTGGGATGTTCTACAGACAAAGAGACCGACCTCTTCAGGTCAGGATGACCCGACCTCTTCTCAAAGAGCTCAGCCAAGTCATAGGAAAGCCCAACAAAGGGCCCAAATAGAGGAACACGACCCCAATCCAAAGGTAGCCCAAGCCTATAGAGATAAGGGCGGTTCCCATGAAAAATAAAGATAAGATAAGATAACTAACTTATCTTATCTGCAAAGGTCACTCTACACCATTATAAATACGCTGGAGCACCCAGGTATAACTCATACTCTGATTCTACTCAATACCTGTTTAATACCCTTGCTAACTTAAGTATCGGAGTCCCTTGCAGGTACCCCCACCCTCTAGGGACAAAGGAATCAGCACCACCACCAAGTCCAACAAATCGGACACAGTAACTCCAACCATTACAGAAGATCTCATCCGAGATCGACCTACAGTTTTAGGTAACCCTCAGAATAGTCACCACAAGTGATAAGAGGAGTGAAGATGAAGTAGACACACAAACAGAACACCTCCAAGATAGTTCAAAGGAGAATCATGAAGAAAGAAACCATGCACTCCAACCCACATACAGGGAGGAGCTAAAGAAAGGGGAGATCCTAAACCCATATGCACCCTTTCCCCAAAGGCTCAAAGGTGGTGTAGCAAGGAGAATGTATTCAAGATTCCTCGATATGTTCGCATCTCTTGATGTAAATATATCATTCACTAAGGCCCTCTGGCAAACGCCCTCTTACATCAAGTATATGAAGGAGCTATTAGCCAAAAAGAGTTCATTGAAGGGTGGACAAACAATAAATATGAATAGGGAGTGCAGTGCTACAAAGAAGAAGGATCCAAGGAGTTTTCACATTCCCTGTGCTATAGGAGAGACAATGATTGATAAGGGGCTTTGGGACCTGGGAGCAAGCATCAACTTAAAGCCCCTGTCCCTCATGAAAAAGCTTCAAATCAATGAGCTAACACCCACAGACGTAATCATCAAACTGGCTGACAAAACCCAAAAACAGGCAATAGGAGTGGTTGAGAACGTCTTAGTGAAGGTTGGGAACTACTTCCTTCCTACAGATTTTGTTATCCTGGAAATGGAAGAGAATCTCATCCATCCCATCATCCTGGGAAGGCCATTCTTAGCGACAACCAGAGCACTGATAGATGTGGAGCGAGGGGAGCTAGTATTGAGGATACACGATGAACAGCTCACCTTCAGTGTTTTCAAACCCTCACAAGAAGCAGATCAAGATAACAAAAAGTCGGAGGAAGAGCACAATAAAGGGGTGATAGAAGAGGCAAGCATGGGAGCACAAGTGCCACACCTGAAAACCCCCATTGGTGACAACCAATGTGATCAGAAGGAGTAACACCCAAGTGTAATTCAAAAGGAACCAGACCCACCAGAGTCATATGAGACAAGCAACAAAAAGCTCCTCAAAGAAAAGACCACAAGTAGCAAAGTGACAATGTGACATCAAGGGATACAAGAAAAAAGATCCCAAAGGGATGGAAAAACAAGAAAATCCCTACAGAAGATTTCTCTCCAGGAGATGAAGTGGTCTCTGCCTACTTTCCATCTATACCACCTCATCTCCCCACCATTCCATCTCAGCTGCCTCCAGTATATACCATCAACAAAATCTTGTCCTTAGAACATGTGGAACTTCTTAACAAAGCCAATGGAAACAGGTTCACTGCAAGGGGGAAGATTTGAAGCACTACCAACCACCCTGACAAAGGCCAAACGTCAAGCTAATGACGCTAAAGAAGTGCTTCATGGGAGGCAACCTATGTTCTATACCCTTTCTTTTTAATCTCTAATACTAGTTAATAAGGTGAAGTCCATGGATTCTAAATCAATTTTGACAAACAATATAAGAATCCCTACATGCAGCATATGGTACATGATAAGTTTGGTGTTCAAGACACACCAAGAGGGCTTGAACACACTCAATGGTATGAGATTCGTTTTGAAGCTTGTTGCACCATATGATCACAAACAAGTTTGGTGTTACCAACGTTGCATGCATGGGAATTTGAGTGATCGATTGATTTGTATCCATGAAAAGCACATAGTTATTTTAAAAACAAAAGAAAAAGATTTCAATAGTAGCTGTTCCACACTTTAATTTTTCCCACTAAACATTCGATTGACTTTTTGCATCCCTTTTTGCCTTGTATAGGAAATCAAAAGAAAAAAAAGGGATTGGTGGTACTTGATAGGACAATCAAAGAAGGGAGATTCGGCCACTACACCAAGGAAAATGCACACTTGTCCTCAAGGAGAGTATCTTGGGAAGTGCTGCCATGCAACATTGGGAGTTGGATAGCCTTGGAATCCAAATCAAGACCCCCATAAAGGAAGTGATCCTTGTGCTCATCCAATGCCAAACCCCAACCGTCCACTGATGATGTTTTTGTGGAAAAACGAATTTCCAAAACACCTAGAACTCACCGGCAAGTGTACCGGGTCATATCAAGTAGTAAAACTCACTTAGAGTGAGATCGATCCCACAGGGATTGATGGATCAAGCAACTTTAGTGGGTGATTAGTTTAGTCAACCTAACGTTTAGTGAATTATGTGAAATGTGCCCAACAGAAAGTAAATTGCAAGGAATTTAAAAGATGCAGAAAGTAAAATTACAAGTAACTTAAAGAACAAGAAAGTAAAATAGCTGAAACTTAAATTGCAAGAAATGTAAATTGCATTAAATGTAAATGGGAGTGGGTGCTGGAAATTAAAGAAAGCAAAAGATCAAGCAACTGGAAATTTAAATTGCAGGAAAGTATAAATGTGCAGGAAATTAAACCAAGCTAAATGTGAACAGAAATGTGAAATTGCAAAATGCAGGAGAGGAAATTGAAGAGGAATGAAATAGAAAGTAAAAATGCTTGAAGAATTAAAAACAGAAAATGACTGGTGCTAAATTGCAGCAATTAAAAGAATGTTAAAGATCTCAGGAGTGGAAGAGACTAGAAAACAAGTCTAGATCTCAAATCCTTCCTTGATCCAACAAGAACAATTGCAAAATGAAAATGGAAAAGTAAATTGCAAAAGAAGAACAAGAGAAGTTGCAGATAGAGAATGAAAACAGAATTCCTTCCATTCTCAATCCAAGATTTAAAACAAAAATGAAAATTAAAGAGAGAGTTCTCTAATCCTACTACTCCCTAGTAGAACTCCCTACCAATGCTCTCTATTAGAGCCAACTCCCTTAACAGAGATGAAAATGGTGCCTTATATAGGCTTTTTACAGAATGAAATTGAAATGAAAAACAAATTAAATGAAAATCCTAATTCTAGCTTGTTCTTGTGCCTTTCAGTGATGATGTGGGCTTTGCTTGCTTTGGATTTGAGGAGAAATGGGTTTGGTTGGCCTTGATTCAATTCGGAGAAGAATTTAATTAAATTGGATTTTTATTGAATTTTTAGCCCATGTGAAAATTGCTCCCAAGAGGATGCTCAACTCAAGTGGGGAGCAGAGCATTGGAGCTTATGTTGGAGATCCCTTGTAGCGTGCCTTGGCCGTGTCATGATGCACACCTCCCTTCCCTGGACTGTGTCAAGCATGTTTGTGTGCACTCATGAGTAGCGCTCTGCTCACCTTCTGAGCTGAGCATTGGCTTCCAAGGGGAGGTCCCATGTTCAAGCCATGGTGAAAGCATTTGGAGAAAAGATTTTCCTTGAATTTTTATGAAGAGAGCATGACAATTCACTCCAAGTGAGCGTTGTGCTCTCCAAGTGAGCGCTATTAGAAGCGCCTCTTTGCCTTGGAGTGAGGCTCCCTCTTCGAATCTTGGTGGTTGCACTTTGGTCTATTTTTGCTTGTTTTTGGCACTTAAAGATGCATTTCATTCGTGCCTTAATTTCATGCCAAATATGAATTGCCATACATCGTTGAAAAGCTCTGAATGTCAGCTTTCCAACGCAACTGGAAGCACATCAATCGGACATCTGTAGCTCAGGTTATAGCCCTTTGAAGGAGGCATGGTCATGCTGTGAGCGCCTAAATTTTAACTTAGCCAAAATTTTGCTTCCAAGTTGAAAATGCATCAGGATGATACTCCGCTCTTGGCATGAGCGGAGCTTTGTGTGCTGATTGCAATTTTTCCTTTAATTTGGTCATGGGCCACACTTTTAAAAGCGTGGCCTAAGGCTCCAAAGTATGCTCCAACTTCAAAGTGTTCCCCAAAGCTCTTTTTTTCTCCTTTTTAGCTTATTTTGTGCTTCTTTGCTTCTTTTTCTTCTTATTTCCTACAAGATTTATAAAATTAAAAGATCAAGGAAATAT
>NC_029777.3:60870920-60872100 GCF_000817695.3 Arachis duranensis
ACACTTGAGCCTAGCCTTGACTTCTAAGTGTTTTGTTTTCAAGCATTTGGCATGATACATAAATACCACAAGCACTTAGCAAATAAATTGCCATGGGTACTCAGAGCCTTCAGCTTTCTCATTCTTTTCCTTTTTCTTTTCTTGCTTTAATTGTATTTGCTTCTTCAAGGTTTTCATGATTTCAAAAGATTTCACAAAATGTACTAGATGAAAACTTCAATTAAATAAAATCAAATGCAATTGAGCAACAATTAATCATACTAGCTTTCCAATACTTATATGCACATGCTAAACTCTTCTTTAATTCCTTGTTTATTTATGATCATGATGCTTTATTGCTTTTAAACTCACAAAACTCAAGTTGGTAGTCATAATGCCAAAGCAACATGTTACAAATCAAAATTCAAGCTATGCTTAGTCATACTACACATGCAAACAGAGAGATAAAGGCAATCATGCAATTTAGAGTGCTGGAAACAAATGAGAAGAAAAGGAACTCTACAACCTTGTAGTTCATCTTCATTATTGTTGTCCTTTTTCCTATATTCTTCCTCTTTCCTTTGCCAAACTCAAAATGCTTGCTCATCCTCAAGCAACAATTAGAACAATGGCTATGGGGCTAAGATGGATCATGAATGTCTTACACAATGAAATGATAGCAATACATGTGTTTAAGCAAGCAAAATTAAAGATAACAATCAAGGCACAAGAGAAAGAGACATTTTGATTGCAAACATAAGAAGGTGAGCACAATACATTGCATAAAAGATAAGTGGCACACCAAACTTAGTGTGACACTTTCACTTGGAATTAATGCAAGTATCTTGTAAGAATTGGAACCAAATTTTGTTGTATAGCAACACCAAACTTAGAATGCAATCCTCTGTCAATTTATTTGAAACAAGACTAAATGAAACTGTTGTATGTTAAATACAATCACCAAGCCAAGAATCTTGTCATGAATAAAGCTCTCTTTGTGATGTATAAACAAATATAGTTAATAAAAAAAAGCATCAAAAACACGTAAATGAATAAAGAGGAAACAAAAATGTTAAACCAAAAGAGAAAAATAAAATTGCAGAGGTATTATGATTATGCAGACAAGTAGTGTTGCTTGAATGAATTGCCTAGAAGAATAAGTGGCACACCAAACTTAGAATCTTGGTGTGACACTTCCATG
>NC_029777.3:60872141-60879946 GCF_000817695.3 Arachis duranensis
ATCCAAAAATATTGAAAACAATTTGTTGCAAGGCAACACCAAACTTAAAATGTAACCATATGCCAATTTATTGAATTTAAACAAAGCAAAGAAAGAAAGCAAAGCAAGGAAGAGAAATATTACCTACTATTGGCATGTTGTTCTTCACTTTCTTCCTCTTCTTCCAATTTGTTAAGAAGAATGACCTCAAGTGGGGAGAAGATTCAGCTATTGCCCCCTGTCTTGGTTTCCTCTCAGCAAGCTTTCTTTTGTACATGGCTTGACTGAGCTTGCTTGCTAATGGTCCAGGGGTTGGATTGTTTGTGGTTGACCCTTTATTCTTGATGAATATTGTCTTTGGTAGCTTGGTCACAATCCTCTTCTTGGTGCTTTTGTTAATTTCCTTCACTTCCTTGAATCCAAGTCTTGGTGGTTGTGTGATTGTTGGAGTCTTCTTTTCATCAAGAGCCTCTTGTATTGGTGGTTCCTTAAGCCTTTCCTCTTTCTTCTTTACTTCACTTGAGTGTGAATTCTCTTGAGTATCTTCCTCCCTTTTTTCGTCATGATTTTCCATTAATTCCTTTGGGAGGGAATCTTTATGTTTCATTGTCACCTCAAGTAGCTTTTGTGATTGTAAAATCCTTGGCTCATGTCCCTCATTCTTTATTGCAATTTTACTTGCAACAGGGACCTTTTGTTCTTGTTTTTCCACTTCTTCACTCACAAATTAGTCTTCATCCTCACTGTTTGTTGGTTCTAAGTTCCCCCTTGTTTGCTCTAAGGGCCCATTCATCTTCTTGAGGATGATTTCTTTCCAGGATTGGGGTTGTGTGTATCTTTCCACGAGTTTTCTATGTATTTCAATGGCTTGAAGGTAATCCTCATCTGCTGGTTCAAGAGATGAAGGTTGAGAGTAATTTTGGTGACGTGGATGTGTTGTGGTAAAGTTGTGTTGAGGAGTGTGGAATGAGTTGTGTGATTGATGGGATGACTTGTATGGATTTTGGAGGAAACTTTGTGTTAAGGCATAATCAAGTGATGAAGAACTTTTAAATGAGAAACTGGGACGTGAGGGTGGATGCTCTTTCATTCCTTGGTGATACTCCCAGCCCCATTAGAATAATGACTTGAATCATTTTGTGGTGGTGGGAAGTATCCCATATGATTCTCTTACTCATCTTGTGTCTCTGAAGCAAATCTCCATGAATTAGAGTGCTCGGGATCTGTAATTTGTTGGTGATATTCCCAGCCATCATTGGAAATTGGTGATGGTGGGTAATATCCCAAAAAATTTGTTTGATCATAAGATGAGTTGAACTCCATTTGAATTTTGTAAAACACAACACCAATGAAAATTGAAATTACTCATATCAGAGATGAGAATTTCTTAGTGAGGCAAAAACTCAAACACCTTGGTTTCACTTTAAAACAGAGAACAAAAATAAAAAATGCTTAATCCAGACTTCTCACCCACTTAATCATTGTAGATCTAAATCAATCCTCGGCAACAGCGCCAAAAACTTGATGATGTTTTTGTGGAAAAACGAATTTCCAAAACACCTAGAACTCACCGGCAAGTGTATCGGGTCGTATCAAGTAGTAAAACTCACTTAGAGTGAGGTCGATCCCACAGGGATTGATGGATCAAGCAACATTAGTGGGTGATTAGTTTAGTCAAGCTAACATTTAGTGAATTGTGTGAAATGTGCCCAACAGAAAGTAAATTGCAAGGAATTTAAAAGATGCAGAAAGTAAAATTGCAAGTAACTTAAAGAACAAGAAAATAAAATAGCTGAAACTTAAATTGCAAGAAATGTAAATTGCATTAAATGTAAAAGGGAGTGGGTGCTGGAAATTAAAGAAAGCAAAAGATCAAGCAACTGGAAATTTAAATTACAGGAAAATATAAATGTGCAAGAAATTAAACCAAGCTAAATGTGAACAGAAATGTGAAATTGCAAAATGCAGGAGAGGAAATTGAAGAGGAATGAAACAGAAAGTAAAAATGCTTGAAGAATTAAAAACAGAAAATGACTTGTGCTAAATTGCAGCAATTAAAAGAATGTTGAAGATCTCAGGAGTGGAAGAGACTAGAAAACAAGTCTAGATCTCAAATCCTTCCTTGATCCAACAAGAACAATTGCAAAATGAAAATGGAAAAGTAAATTGCAGAAGAAGAACAAGAGAAGTTGCAGATAGAGAATCAAAACAGAATTCCTTCCACTCTCAATCCAAGATTTAAAACAGAAATGAAAATTAAAGAGAGAGTTCTCTAATCCTACTACTCCCTAGTGGAACTCCCTACCAATGCTCTCTATTAGAGCCAACCCCCTTAACAAAGATGAAAATAGTGCCTTACATAGGCTTTTTACAAAATAAAATTGAAATGAAAAACAAATTAAATGAAAATCTTAATTCTAGCTTGTTCTTGTGCCTTTGAGTGATGATGTGGGCTTTGCTTGCTTTGGATTTGAGGAGAAATGGGTCTGGTTGGCCTTGATTCAATTTGGAGAAGAATTTAATTAAATTGGATTTTTATCGAATTTTTGGCCCATGTGAAAATTGCTCCCAGGAGGATGCTCAGCTCAAGTGGGGTGCAGAGCATTGGAGCTTATGTTGGAGATCCCTTGTAGCGTGCCTTGGCCGTGTCATGATGCGCACCTTCCTTCCCTGGACCGTGTCAAGCATGTTTGTGTGCACTCATGGGTAGCGCTCTGCTCACCTTGTGAGCTGAGCATTGGCTTCCAAGGGGAGGTCCCAAGTTCAAGCCTTGGTGAAAGCATTTAGAGAAAAGATTTTCCTTGAATTTTTATGAAGAGAGCACGACAATGCTCTCCAAGTGAACGCTGTGCTCTACAAGTGAGCGCTATTAGAAGCGCCTCTTTGCCTTGTAGTGAGGCTCCCTCTTCGAATCTTGGTGGTTGCACTTTGGTCTATTTTTGCTTGTTTTTTGCCCTTAAAGGTGCATTTGATTCGTGCCTCAATTTCATGCCAAATATGGATTGCCATACATCGTTGGAAAGCTCTGAATGTCAGCATTCCATCGCATTTAAAAGCACATCAATCGGACATCTGTAGCTCAAGTTATAGCCCTTTGAAGGAGGCATGGTCATGCTATGAGCGCCCAGATTTTAACTTAGCCAAAATTTTGCTTCTAAGTTGAAAATGCATCAGGATGATGCTCCGCTCTTGGCATGAGCGGAGATTTGTGTGCTGATTGCAATTTTTCCTTTAATTTGGTCATGGGCCACGCTTTTAAAAGCGTGGCCTAAGGCTCCAAAGTATGCTCCAACTTCAAAGTGTTCTCCAAAGCTCTTTTTTTTCTCCTTTTTAGCTTATTTTGTGCTTCTTTGCTTCTTTTTCTTCTTATTTCCTACAAGATTTATAAAATTAAAAGATCAAAGAAATATACCAATTAAGCACAAAAGCATTCAATATTTAAGCACAAATCATCAATTTCTTGTATGAAAAAGCATAGAAAAACATGACATGGTGACATGTCATCATCCACTCTTAAACCATGCCAACAATCTACACCCTTCAATCTCATCATCCCCCTATATAATCCACACCATACACCCACTCTAAAGGCAATCACCTTCTTAATCCAGCTCTCTTTCTCTTTCCAAACACACACATTTTACACCTTTTCATATTCTAACATTTGTTCATTCCATCTCTCCTTTCTCATCCCTCCAATTTCTTCTGAATCGTTACACACTACCTATTCTCACTCATGGCATCATCAAGCTCCAAGAGGCGAAAAGGGAAGGAACCTATGGAACAGCCTCCTTTTGATGAGAATAAATTTAGAACCCTTTACCATGCATTGCAATTCGGATGGATGGCTGAGAAAGAAATTATATACGAGTTAGGCTTCCAAGTCACAAAAACAGAGTGCCCCGAAATTACAGAGAAGGTGGAAAAGAGAAGATGGGAGCTCCTCACTGATACGATCACAAGAGTGAATGCAACTCTGGTAAGAAAGTTTTATGCAAATGCGGTTAGGCATGATAAAGCAGATGAATCCTGTTCATACCCTGGGCCGAGCTGTCTGACCCGGGATGTTCGATAGACAAAGCGACCGACCTCTTCAGGACGGGATAACCTGACCTCTTTCCAAAGAGCTCGGCCAAGTCACCAGAAAAGCCCAAAGAAGGGCCCAAATAGAGGAGCACGCCCCTAATCCTAGGGCACCCCAAGCCTATGGAGAGAAGGACGGTTCCCTTGAAGATAAGCTGACCTCACCCAAAAGATAAGATAAGATAAGATAAGATAACTAACTTATCTTATCTAAAAAGGTCACTCTACACCATTATAAATACACTGGAGCACCCAGGTATTACTCATACTCTGATTCTACTCAATACCTGTTTAATACCCTTGCTAACTTAAGCATCGGAGTCCCTTGCAGGTACCCCCCACCTTTCGGTGACAAGAGATCAGTAGTGCAGTCAGTCCAACAATTTGGACACGACAGCTCCGGTCGTCTTCTACCAGCCGGACACGTTAACACCGACCAGTACAGAAGATCTCGTCCGAGATCGATGATGAGCGGATAATTTATACGCTTTTTGGCATTGTTTTTAGTATGTTTTTAGTATGTTTTAGTTAGTTTTTAGTATATTTTTATTAGTTTTTAGTTAAAATTCACTTTTCTGGACTTTACTATGAGTTTGTGTGTTTTTCTGTGATTTCAGGTATTTTCTGGCTGAAATTGAGGGACCTGAGCAAAAATCTGATTCAGAGGCTGAAAAGGACTGTAGATGCTGTTGGATTCTGACCTCCCTGCACTCGAAGTGGATTTTCTGGAGCTACAGAAGCCCAATTGGCGCGCTCTTAACGGCGTTGGAAAGTAGACTTCCTGAGCTTTCCAGAAATATATGATAGTCCATACTTTGCCTAAGATTTGATGGCCCAAACCGGCGTTCAAAGTCACCATCAGAATTCCCAGAGTTAAACGCCGGAACTGGCACAAGGATGGGAATTAAACGCCCAAACTGGCATAAAAGCTGGCATTTAACTCCAAGAGAAGTCTCTACAAGAAAATGCTTCAATGCTCAGCCCAAGCACACACCAAGTGGGCCCGGAAGTGGATTTTTATGTCATTTACTCATCTTTGTAAACCTTAGGCTACTAGTTCTCTATAAGTAGGACCTTTTGCTATTGTATTATCATCTTTTGATCATTCTAGATCTTTTGATCATTCTAGATCTTTTGATCATGTTTTTATGATTGAACCCTCTTTGGGAGGCTGGCCATTCGGCCATGCCTAGACCTTTGTTCTTATGTATTTTCAACGGTGGAGTTTCTACACACCATAGATTAAGGTGTGGAGCTATGCTGTACCTCGAGTATTAATGCAATTACTATTGTTCTTCTATTCAATTCCGCTTGTTCTTGTTCTAAGATATCACTTGTTCAGAACCGACAGCTGAATAGTCGTGCCGTGACAGGGTGCGTTGAACATTTTCACTAAGAGGATGGGAGGTAGCCACTGACAACGGTAAAACCCTACATACAGCTTGCCATGGAAAGGAGTAAGAAGGATTGGATGAAGACAGTAGGAAAGCAGAGAGACGGAAGGGAGAAAGCATCTCCATTCGCTTATCTGAAGTTCTCACCAATGAATTACATAAGTATCTCTATCTTTATCTTTATGTTTTATTCATCATTCATAACCATTTGAGTTTGCCTGACTAAGATTTACAAGATGACCATAGCTTGCTTCATACCAACAATCTCCGTGGGATCGACCCTTACTCGCGTAAGGTTTATTACTTGGACGACCCAGAGCACTTGCTGGTTAGTTGTGCGAAGTTGTGAAAAAGAGTTGAGATTACAATTATGCATACCAAGTTATTGGCGCCAAAGATTACAATTGTGCGTACCATGTTGATGGCGCCATTGATGATCACAATTTCGTGCACCAAGTTTTTGGCGCCGTTGCCGGGGATTGTTGAGTTTGGACAACTGACGGTTCATCTTGTTGCTTAGATTAGGTATTTTTTTCAGAGTTCTTAAGAATGAATTCGAGTGTTTCAAGGTGATGTTCTTATCATCACCAAAGCTGATTGATCTTCATCAATTTAGCTCTTGAATGCAATGTCTTGCTGAAGCTTGTTTAGCCATGTCTAATTTCTTTAGACTGAAGCTTTAGACTAACATTGCATGATTCCTGGAATTCTCATTAAGAATTTTGATATCTTTATTTTCTTTTCCACTTAATTTTCGAAAAAAAAAACAAAAAAATTACAAAATCATAAAAACCAAAAATATTTTATGTTTTTTTTGTTGAGTCTAGAGTCTCATTTTAAGTGTGGTGTCAATTGCATGTTTTTATTCTTCTTGCATTTTTCATGTGTCTTCAGTGATCTTCAAGTTGTTCTTGATGATTTTCTTGCTCTGATCTTTAAATTCTCTTGACTTGAGTGTTTTGTTGTCTCTCACATGCATTCTCATTTTGTTAGTGTCAATGGTATACAAACTGCTAAGTTTGGTGTCTTGCATGCATTGTTATTTGATTTTAGTTACATTTTGATTATTAAAAATCCAAAAAATTTTTAATTTGTGTCTTTTCAAGTCAATAATACAGAGAATTGAAGATTCAGAACATACAGCAGAGGAATTACACAGAAAAAGCTGGGCGTTCAAAATGCCCAGTGAGGAAGGCAAACTGGCGTTTAAACGCCAGCCAGGGTGCCTGGCTGGGCGTTTAACGCCCAAAAGGGTAGTGCTTTGGGCATTAAACGCCAGAATGTGCACCATTCTGGGCGTTTAATGCCAGGATGGCACAAGAGGGAAGATTCTGTTTTCAACGCAAATTTTTTTCAAGTTTTCAAAATTTTTCAAAATCAAATCTTTTTCAAATCAAATCTTTTCAATCAAATCTTTTCAATCAAATCTTTTCAAATCAAATCTTTTCAAAATTTTTCAAAATCAATTTCTTTCTATTTTCAAAAATACTTGCTAACAATTAATGATTTGATTCAACAATTCAAGAATGTTGCCTTTTCTGCTGAGAAAGGTTTAATGTTTGAATCATATCTTTTCCTGTTAGCCAAGTCATTAATTTTTAAAATCAAATCTTTTCAAATTGCTTTTCAAATCATATCTTCTTAATCACATCTTTTTAAAACCATAACTTTTAAATTATATCTTTTTAATCACATCTTTTTCAAAATAGTTTTCAATCATACCTTTTTAATTTCTTATTTCAAAATCTTTTTCAAAAAATCACTTGATCTCCTTTTCACTCTTAGTTTTCGAAAATCAATTAATCTTTTTCAAAATGTTTTTAAAAATCTTTTTAAATTATTTTCGAAAATTTCTTCCCCTCTTCTCACATCCTTCTATTTATGGACTAACACTATTCCTTAATGCACAATTCGAACTCCATCTTTCTTGATAAGTTCGAATTCTATACTTCTTCCTTCCATTTTTCTTTTCCTCTGACACCTCAAGGAATCTCTATACTGTGACATAGAGGATTCCATATTTTCTTGTTCTCTTCTCTTTCATATGAGCAGGAGCAAAGACAAAAGCATTCTTGTTGAGGCTGACCCTGAACCTGAAAGGACCTTGAAGCGAAAGCTAAGAGAAGCTAAGGCACAACTCTCTGTAGAGGACCTAACAGAAATTTTCAAAGAAGAAGACATGGCAGCCGAAAACAACAACAATGCCAACAATGCAAGGAAGGTGCTGGGTGACTTTACTGCACCTACTCCCAACTTCTATGGGAAAAGCATCTCTATCCCTGCCATTGGAGCAAACAACTTTGAGCTTAAGCCTCAATTAGTTTCTCTAATGCAACAGAATTGCAAGTT
>NC_029777.3:60880156-60880373 GCF_000817695.3 Arachis duranensis
AAACTCTTGGGAAAAGCTAGTCAATGCCTTCTTGGCAAAGTTCTTTCCACCTCAAAAATTGAGTAAGCTTAGAATGGAAGTCCAAACCTTCAGACAAAAGGAAGGAGAATCCCTCTATGAAGCTTGGGAAAGATAGAAACAATTAATCAGAAAGTGTCCCTCTGACATGCTTTCTGAATGGAGCATCATAGGTATTTTCTATGATGGTCTGTCTGAA
>NC_029777.3:60880495-60881001 GCF_000817695.3 Arachis duranensis
ATGGTTGCAAATAATCAATTCATGTACACTTCTGAGAGGAATTCCGTGAATAATGAGACGCCTCAGAGGAAGGGAGTCCTTGAGATTGATACTCTGAATGCCATATTGGCTCAGAAAAAAATATTGACCCAGCAAGTCAATATGATTTCTCAAAGTCTGTCTGGAATACAAAATGCACCAGACAGCACTAAGGATGCTTCATCTGAAGAAGAAGCTTATGATCCTGAGAACCCTTCAATGGAAGAGGTGAATTACATGGGAGAACCTTATGGAAACACCTATAATCCTTCATGGAGAAATCATCCAAATCTTTCATGGAAGGATCAACAGAGACCTCAACAAGGTTTCAACAACAATAATGGTGGAAGAAATAGGTTTAGCAATGCCAAGCCTTTTCCATCATCTTCTCAGCAACAGACAGAGAGTTCTAAGCAGAACCACTCTGACTTAGCAACCATGGTCTCTGATCTAATCAAAACCACTCAAAGTTTCATGACTGAAACAAG
>NC_029777.3:60881212-60881590 GCF_000817695.3 Arachis duranensis
GCCTCAATGGACGTCCACTGGCCTCCAATGAGTTCCCTAATGAGGAACCATGGGAATCTGAGGCTCCCACTGAGACCATAGAAGTTCCATTGGATTTACTTCTGCCATTCATGAGCTCTGATGAGTATTTTTCCTCTGAAGAGGATGAGTATGTCACTGAAGAGCAAGTTGCTAAATACCTTGGAGCAATTGACAAACCCCAATTTGACGGTTTATCTTGTATTGATTTTAGTGGGTTTTATAACCTTTTACCCACATTTATTCAATGAAATAGCATGGTTTTGTATATTCTCCTTTAATTGTGCTTAAGAGTGAAAACATGCTTTTTAGGACTCAAAATAGCTAAATTTAATTCACCTTGATTCTATTAGATACCTT
>NC_029777.3:60881704-60882294 GCF_000817695.3 Arachis duranensis
AAAATTGGAGAACTCATGAAGAAATGAAAGAACCGGAAAGCTGTCAAGCCGACCTCTTCGCACTTAAATGACCATAACTTGAGCTACAGAGGTCCAAATGATGCGGTTCCAGTTGGGTTGGAAAGCTAACATCCGGGGCTTCAAAATGATATAAATTTTGCCATATGTTTCTTCGCGTCCAGGGGCGCGCACGCGCACTTTGCGCGCGCACGCCGATTCTGTCCGTGACCCACTTTAATGAAATCGTCCCCCGCGGTTTTAGGAGCCTTGTGGGCCCAATCCAACTCATTTCTGATGCTATTTAAGTCAAGGATTGAAGAGGGATGAGACATCTAGTTACCATTAGTTTAGTTTTAGTAGTTAGAAGTAGTTTCTAGAGAGAGAAGCTCTCACTCCTCTCTAGAATTAGGATTAGGATTAGGATTAGTTCTTAGATCTAGGTTTTAAACTTTGCTTTCTTCTACTTCTACCTTTCAATTCTTTGTTGTTACATTCATATTCTTCCATTCCTTTATTGTAATTCCCTTTATGTTGTTCTTATGCTTTGTTGTAGATCTACTATTGTTCCTTCCATTTTCTTTCAATTCAAT
>NC_029777.3:60883731-60885141 GCF_000817695.3 Arachis duranensis
TGGGCGTTTAACGCCAGAAAGGGGCACCAGACTGGCGTTAAACGCCAGTAAAGGGCAAGAACTTGGCGTTAAACGCCAGAAATGGGCACCAGCCCGGCGTTTAACGCCAGAATTGGCACAGGGAGCAATTTTGCTCGCCACTTGGTGCAGGGATGACTTTTCCTTGACACCTCAGGATCTGTGGACCCCACAGGATCCCCACCACTCTCTCTCTTCTTCACCCATTCACCAATCACCTCGACACCTCTTCCCCAAAAACCCTTCACCTATCAAATCCCATCTTTCTCTTCACCACTCACATCCATCCTTCATAAAACCCCACCAAATTCAAATTCAAACCATTTTCCCACCCAAACCCACACTCCCATAGCCAAACCCTACCCCTCTCTTCACCCCTATATAAACCCCTCTTCACTCCTTCATTTTCACAAAACCTAAACACTCCTTCTCCCCCTTTGGCCGAACCACAAAGCCATTTCCATCTCCTTCATTTCTTCTTCTTCTGCTCTCTTCTTTCTTCTTTTGCTTGAGGACGAGCAAACCTTTTAAGTTTGGTGTGGTAAAAGCATTGCATTTTACTTTTCCATAACCACTTATGGCATCCAAGGCCGGAGAAACCTCTAGAAAGAGGAAAGGGAAGGCAAAAGCTTTCACCTCCGAGTCATGGGAGATGGAGAGATTCATCTCAAGGGTGCATCAAGACCACTTCTATGAAGTTGTGGCCTTGAAGAAGGTGATCCCCGAGGTCCCTTTCAAACTCAAAAAGAGTGAATATCCGGAGATCCGACATGAGATCCGAAGAAGAGGTTGGGAAGTTCTTACCAACCCCATTCAACAAGTCAGAATCTTAATGGTTCAAGAGTTCTATGCCAATGCATGGATTACCAAGAACCATGATCAAAGTGTGAACCCGGACCCAAAGAATTGGCTTACTATGGTTCGGGGGAAATACTTGGATTTTAGTCCAGAAAAAGTAAGGTTGGCATTCAACTTGCCCATGATGCAAGGAGATGAACACCCTTACACTAGAAGGGTCAACTTTGATCAAAGGTTGGACCAAGTCCTCACAGTCATTTGTGAAGAGGGCGCCCAATGGAAGAGAGATTCAAGAGGAATGCCAGTTCAATTGAGAAGGCATGACCTCATGCCTGTGGCTAGGGGATGGTTGGAGTTTATCCAACGCTCAATCATTCCCACTAGCAACCGGTCCGAAGTTACTATAGACCGGGCTATCATGATTCATAGCATCATGATTGGAGAAGAAATAGAAGTTCATGAGGTTATATCCCAAGAACTCTATAAGGTGGCGGACAAGTCCTCTACCTTGGCAAGTTAGCCTTTCCTCATCTCATTTGTCACCTCTGTTATTCAGTTGGAGTTGACATAGAGGGAGACATCCCCATTGATGAG
>NC_029777.3:60885262-60886106 GCF_000817695.3 Arachis duranensis
TCAAAATTATTGGGAGCAAATCAACACCTCCCTAGTAGAATTGAGTTCCAACATGGGCCAACTAAGGGTGGAGCACCAAGAACATTCCATTCTCCTCCATGAAATTAGAGAATATCAAAGAATCATGAGAGAGGAGCAACAAAGATAAGGAAGAGACATTGAGGAGCTCAAGCACTCCATAGGATCTTCAAGAGGAAGAACAAGCCGCCATCACTAAGGTGGACCCGTTCTTTAATTTCCTTGTTCTTTATTTTTCTGTTTTTCGAAAATTATGCTTATGTTTATCTATGTTTGTGTCTTTTGATCATTAGTGTCTTAGTGTCTATGCCTTAAAGTTATGAATGTCCTATGAATCCATCACCTTTCTTAAATGAAAAATGTTCTTAATTGAAAAAGAGAAGAATTGCATGAATTTTGAATTTTATAACAGTTTAGTTTTTTTGATGTGGTGGCAATATTTTTATTTTATGAATGTATGCTTAAACAGTGCATATGTCTTTTGAATTTGTGGTTCATGAATGTTAGCTCTTGAAAGAATGATGAAAAAGGAGACATGTTACTGAGGATCTGAAAAATCATAAAAATGATTCTTGAAGCAAGAAAAAGCAGTGAATACAAAAAAAAAAAGAGAAGAAGAAAAACGAAAAAAAAGAGAAAAAGAAAACGAAAAAAAAAAGAGAGAGAAAAAGAAAGAAATAAAGTTTTGATCCAAGGCAAAAAGAGTGTGCTTAAGAACCCTGGACATCTCTAATTGGGGACTCTAGCCAAGCTGAGTCACAATCTGAAAAGGTTCACCCAATTATGTGTCTGTGGCATGTATGTATCCGGTGGTAATACTGGAAGA
>NC_029777.3:60887338-60893512 GCF_000817695.3 Arachis duranensis
TAGCCGTGCCGTGACAGGGTGCGTTGAACATTTTCACTGAGAGGATGGAAGGTAGCCACTGACAACGGTAAAACCCTACATACAGCTTGCCATGGAAAGGAGTAAGAAGGATTGGATGAAGACAGTAGGAAAGCAGAGAGACGGAAGGGACAAAGCATCTCCATTCGCTTATCTGAAGTTCTCACCAATGAATTACATAAGTATCTCTATCTTTATCTTTATGTTTTATTCATCATTCATAACCATTTGAGTTTGCCTGACTAAGATTTACAAGATGACCATAGCTTGCTTCATACCAACAATCTCTGTGGGATCGACCCTTACTCGCGTAAGGTTTATTACTTGGACGACCCAGTACACTTGCTGGTTAGATGTGCGAAGTTGTGATAAAAGAGTTGAGATTACAATTGTGCATACCATGTTGATGGCGCCATTGATGATCATAATTTTGTGCACCAATCGACCTCCAGTTTTAGGTAACCCTCGGAACATTGGTGCCGTTGCCGAGGAACCTGGAAGTCATCCCATCACCATGGCGGACGACCATGACAACGACCAGGATTCAGATTTGGAAGATAGAACGCCGCACAAGAACGCGGATGTTACACTCAAAGATACTCCATAGCTCAACGGGGACAAAAATTCATCAAATCCAGGAGTGATAGAGACGCTTCAAGATCGATTAAAGCAACTTGAGAAAGAAGCCCAACATCAACGTGAAAAAGAAGAGGATCTGCATCGGGAGATAAGGCGACGCCGAGAATTAGAAGATAAACTTCTAAAACTCAAAGCCGATCTCAAAACTAAAGCTACTAAATCCACTCCAGAGGATAGCTCTCGCAAGGATCAAGATCCTTTCACCAGGGAAATTATGAAATCCAAAATCCCAAAAGATTTCAAACTTCCGGATATGACTCTGTATGATGGCACTTCAGACCCCAACCATCATCTCAGCAATTTCAGAAGCAGAATGTACCTCACTGACGCCTCGGATGCAGTTCCCTGCAAGACCTTTCCAACAACTCTTACCAAGACAGCCATTAGATGATTCGACAACCTACCTCCAAAATCCATCTCGAGTTTCGACGACCTGGCCAAAAAGTTCTTGGCCAGATTTTCCATACAAAAGGACAAATCCAAACACGCACCCAGCTTACTAGGAATCAAGCAAGGAGATCGGGAGAGTCTTCGTAACTACATGGAAAGATTCAACAAAACATGCATGGACATACAAAGTCTACCAACAGAAGCTGCCATCGTGGGCCTCATAAATGGCCTACGAGAAGGACCATTTAGCCAATCTGTATCAAAGAAGTACCCAGCATCCCTAGACGAAGTACAAGAATGGGCGCAGAAGTACATCAACATGGAAGAGAACTCTCGACTTGGGGAAGCCTCGAAGTTCGGTTCTTTCTACCGAGATAAAGAATCCAAGAAAAAGGAAGATCGCTCCGGGGAGAAAATCAAAAATATCATAACTACACCCTTCTTAGGGTATCCTTGGTAGATGTTTACAAAGAAGTCTGCCATACAGAAAAAATACCCCAACTCGGCCACTCAAAGGCAAAAGGGGAGGAGGAAATCGGAACGAATACTGTGAGTATCATCGAGTACGAGGACACTCCACCAACGAATGCTTTGACTTGAAAAACGTCATAGAGAAATTAGTAAGGGAAGGAAAATTAGATCGGTTCTTGGCCAATCGGGATGAAGAACCAAGAAAAAGAAGAAGGGATGAAGATGTCGGACGGTCTGAATGATCACCCCGCACACCGGAGAGACACGTCCACGTGATACATGGTGGATTTGCTGGAGGAGGAATTTCCAAATCATCCCGCAAGCGACACCTCAAAGAAGTATACCATGTCGAAGGAAAGAAGGAGGCGCCAGACATCCCAGCAATCACGTTTACCAAAGAAGATGCATCCGAAATCATCTCCGGACACGACGACCCCATGGTCATCACAATCATATTGGCAAATGCCAACCTCCACCGTACATTAATTGACCAAGGAAGCTCTGCCGACATCTTATTCAAAACTGCCTTCGACAAGCTCGGCTTAGAAGAAAAAGAGCTAAGAGCATACCTGAACAGCCTGTTCGGACTTGGGGATACCCCAGTACAGCCACTGGGATACGTATCGGTACATACAACCTTCAGGAAAGGGGAACCAATCCAGAACACTCAAGATAGACTATATCGTGGTCGACGTAAGCTCAGCCTACAATGCCTTAATAGGTTGGACAACATTAAATCAACTCGGCGTAATAGTTTCAACTCCACATCTATGTATGAAATTCCCAACTGCAGAAGGGATAGCTACAATAAAAGCAGATCAAAAGATGGCACGTCGCTGTTATAACGAAAGTCTAAACATCTGAGGCGAAGGAGGAGAGTTCCACACAATCGAACTTGGCAGAGTTCAGAGACGAGAAGAACTCTGCCCACGACCCGAAGGAGAAATAGAAAGAGTCCAGATCAGAGATACCTCGGATAAAACAACTAATATTGGCACGATCCTGAAAGGAGACGCAAAAGAATCACTAATACGGTTCCTACAAGATAATGTTGATCTCTTCGCATGAAAAGCTGCCGACATGCCAGGCATAGACCCCAAACTAATGAGCCACAAGTTGGCAGTCTACCCGGGATCCCGGCCGGTACAACAAAGACGAAGAAAGCTCAGGCCAGAACGGTCTCAGGCTGTAGAAGAACAAATACAAGCACTACTAGAGGCAGGGTTCATAAGAGAAGTTAAATACCCACTATGGCTAGCAAACGTCGTCTTGGTGAGAAAGTCAAATGGGAAGTAGCGAATGTGCACCGACTACACCGACCTCAACAAAGCCTGCCCAAAAGGCCCTTATCCACTCCCAAGCATCGATGCTCTAGTAGATGCCTCATCAGGATATAAATATCTCTCATTCATGGACGCATACTCAGGGTACAACCGGATCCCAATGTATCCACCGGATTAAGAAAAAACCTCGTTTCTCACACCGAAAGCAAATTATTGCTACATCGTAATGCCTTTCGGCCTTAAGAATGCGGGAGCCACTTATCAAAGGCTAATGAATAAAGTCTTCTCAGACCACATCGGAAAAATCATGGAGGTCTATGTGGATGACATGTTGATAAAAACACAAAGTGAAGAGACATTACTAACCGACTTGGTTCAAGTGTTCGACACCATACGAAAGCACGGCATGCGACTCAACCCGGCTAAATGCACCTTCGCAGTGGATGCAGGTAAATTCTTGGGCTTTATGCTCACACAAAGAGGAATCGAGGCAAATCAAGATAAATGTCAGGCCATACTCAACAAAAAAAGCCCAACCTGCGTCAAAGAGGTACAACAACTCAATGAGAGATTGGCGGCCTTGTCCAGATTCCTAGCAGTGTTAGCAATAAGATCCCTCCCCTTCTACGCTACTTTAAGGAAAGGAAAGAACTTTGAGTGGACAACGGAATGTGAACAAGCCTTCCGAGACTTCAAAGAATTCTTGGGACAACCACCTATCCTATCTCGACCACAAGAGGGAGAACCACTCATACTGTACCTCGCAGTAGGAAGTCGGGCAATAGCCTCAGCACTGATTAGAGAAGATGAAGGGGGACAACAACCCGTCTACTTCATTAGTAAAGCACTACAAGGGTCAGAGCTGAACTACCAGAAAATAGAGAAGTTTGCCTACGCTCTGATACTCACATCCTGATGACTTCGCCCATACTTCCAAGCGCACACCATTAAAGTTCGGACCAACCAGCCCATAAAAGGGATATTGCAGAAAATAGATCTAGCAGGAAGAATCCTACAGTAGGCAATCGAATTGTCTGAGTTCGACCTCCAATACGAGGCGCGGACAGCCATTAAATCACAATACCTAGCCGAGTTCATCGCCGAATTCACAGACACCACGAAAATTCCCATAGAGTGGAACATATGCATAGACGGTTCCTCGAATAAAATCGGAAGCGGTGCAGGTGTGATAATCGAAAGCAACCAAGGAACCCAGCTTAAGCTTTCCCTGAAATTCGGATTCCCGGCCTCAAATAACTAGGCAGAAAACGAAGCGTTATTAGCTAGTTTGAAGCTGGCTAGGGAGGTTGGAGCTCAGAAACTCAACATCTACAGTGACTCACAAGTCGTTACCTCACAAATAACGGGAAGCTACCAAGCCAAAGATCCTACCATGAAAAAATACTTAGATAAAACCAAAGAACAGCTCGGACAACTCGGGGAATATAGGATCTGCCACATACCCCGCAAGCAAAATGCCCGAGCTGACGCACTCTCAAAACTAGCCAGCACCAAACCAGGGGGCAACAATAGAAGCCTCATCCAAGAAATACTGCAGAACCCATCAATATCGGAAGAAGAGAAAATCCTAGCCAAAACAGGCCTGGATCAAGGATGGATGACCCCCATAATTAACTACCTCAAAACAGAAGCACTCCCTACAGATGAAAAGGAGGCAAAGAGGTTGAAAAGGGAGGCACAGTACTACACTATCATAAACAACACCCTGTACAAAAGAGGGATATCAATACTATTGTTAAAATGCGTACCGACCTCCAACACAAAGGAAGTCCTGGAGGAAGTGCATAGCGGCATTTGTGGTAATCATCTCGGAGCACAAGCTCTCACCAAAAAGGTACTTTGGGCGGGATTCTATTGGCCAACTCTACACAAAGAAGCTACAGAATTTGTAAGGACATGCCCACCATGTCAGAAGCATGCCAACTTTCACATCACCCCACCAGAAAAGCTCATCAGCGTGACCTCACCCTGGCCATTTGCAAAATGGAGACTCGACCTTCTCGGACCCTTCCCACAGGGATCGGGACAAGTAAAATTCCTTATAGTAGGAGTAGACTATTTCACAAAATGGATCGAGGCAGAACCCCTAGCCGATGCCACTCCCCAAAGAAGCCGAAAATTCCTATATAGGAACATTATTACTAGGTTTGGGGTACCATACTCCATCACCACAGACAACGGCACCCAATTCACAGATGCAGGCTTCAGAAAACTAGTGGCCGACTTGAATATAAAACACCAGTTCACCTCCGTCAAACATCCCCAAGCCAACGGACAAGCCGAAGCGGCCAACAAAGTCATATTTGCCGGACTAAAATGGAGACTGCAAGAAGCAAAGGGGGCTTGGGCCGAGGAACTTCCACAAGTCCTATGGGCGTATCGAACAACCCCCCATTCTACCATAAATGAATCATCATTTCGATTAACATACGGAGTGGAGGCAATGATTCCAATAGAGGTCGAAGAAGGATCTCCCCGAGTAGTCCACTACAATGAACAAACCAATTCTCAACTCCAAAGAGAAGAGCTCGACCTACTTCCAGAAATCCAAGAAAGAGCTCGGATCAGAGAAGAAGCACTAAATGGTAAATGGCTTCTAGGTATAATCAAAAGGTAGTGCCAAGAGATTTTACGGAGAATGATCTGATCTTAATCCGAAATGATATTGGAACAACTCGACCCGGAGAAAGAAAGCTGGCAGCTAACTGGAAAGGACCCTACCGAGTCACAGAAGTACTTGGGAAAGGCTACTACAGACTGTCCAAACTCGAGGGACGGGAACTCCCCAGATCATGGGACGCCTGTAACCTAAGAAGGTACTATAGCTAGGAAAGGTAAAAGATCTCAAGATGCACTCTTTTTCCTGAAAAGGTTTTTTAATGAGGCATCAAGATTGAGACTTAAGGGTACAAAAAACTCCCACCTATGTATATATATATATTTGCACTTCCTTTAAATAAAATACATTTCAGATATTCTACAAATTCCCAAGACGCATTAATATGAAGCTTTCATCATCCGATTATAAAGCAACAGATCGACAGAAAGTGAAGAACAGATTCACTGTACGATCTCGATAGGAATGATCGACCGACAAAGGTGAAAACACGATTCACCTAAAAGATCGATCAAACCGGCACAAAAAACCACCATCTACAAATCGGCAAAGATGAACACAGAGTAATGCAAGAAGTTATCGAAAGTGATCCCAAAAAGAACCTGACGAGGTCTTATCAATTGCTATATAATAACTTAGAAAAGACTGGCCGATACTAAAAAGTCAGACCAAGTCAACCCAAGTTATCAGCAAATCCCTGGAAAGAGGTCTGGCCAACCCTATTAAAGAGGAATT
>NC_029777.3:60893702-60897135 GCF_000817695.3 Arachis duranensis
CTGAAAGAGACCTAACAAAGGTCCAAGAAAGAGGATTACAAAAACAACTTAGAAGAGAACGACCTAAAGAAGTCGACCTCCTACAAAACAAGTTGTAAAAGTAATCCCTGAAAGAGACCTAACAAAAGGTCCAAGAAAGAGGATTACAATAACAACTTAGAAGGGGACCAATATGAAGAAATCGGTTATAAGGCGCTAAGAATACAAGCCAAAGCGAGAAAAACCGAGAAACAAATCGGACCCACACAGTCACGGCCTCAAAGGAATCCAAGCTATGAATAACAAGAAAGCAACCCAAAGAAGTCAAGCAGCAAGATTCCAAAACCAGAAGAGATACCATGCTAAAAGCACAATAAAAGCATAGTATGATAAAGCTTCAAAAGGCCACCAAAATCTACCTCAAAGCGCTACTTTTGTTTTTCAAAGTAAAAAGTTGCCCAGCTGACAACTAAAAAAGTATCAACAGTTAAACAAAATAATAAACAGTTCAAAAGCCCACAAACCGGGCTTTTTACACAAAATACTCAAATAAAAAGAGGTCAACCAAGATCTGGAGCCTTCCCGGTAGCATCAGTACGGGGAGAAGGAAGGCAAGTCTGAATAGGCACAGCATCTACAGTTTCATCATCCCGGTTCAGAATATGGCAATCCGGGTCAAATGTAACGGGAGGAACCGAGGAGGTCGACACTTTGACAGAAGGCACTGGGGGAGGGTCAGCATCATCATCGTACTGGTCATCAGGGACAATCTTACCATCCCTCACAACATTGTCAAGACTAACGAGAGTCAAGTCGGCATCAGGAGCAACAATCCGGAACTGCTCCATCAGGTTCTTAGAGGTGGCAGTTACGCTGCCCACAAGGTGACCCTGAAGCTCGGCATAATTAATCCGAGCAGTTTCCAAATCATCCCAGAGATGCATTAACTCCCTATAAGCTGAAACATAGCTATCCTTATGCTTCAGTGCCATGTCCTCAGCCAAATTCAAAGAAGCAGCCAAAGCAATAGAGCTGGCCTTCTCACCCTCCAGTTCCTTCTACCTTTGCCAACTTCACCTCCAACTCATCCTTTAGACCCTTGATCCGATCAAATTCTGATTTGGCCTCCTCCATGAAAGATTTTGTGGCATGAATCGGGATCCCCTGAACAGCTCGGAAAATAGCCGCACCCATATGTGCCATCTTCACACTACTTTTGGTAATAAAATCCAGATGTTGAAGAAGAGACACATCATCCATGGAGAGCCCACCGTAGGGGGAAATTTGCTGGTCAACAAACTCGATAGCATCAAAATCCGGGGCATCCAGGTTAAAGGGCTCGGATGTTTTTTGCTTTTTTAAGGGAGGAGAACCAGAAGCAGCGGCAGAAGCCTGTGGAGGATCGACCTGACGAAACCGAGGAGTAGGAATTGCTTTCCTCGGCCCGGGAGAACTCGGCACAGGAGGCTTCACCGGGACCTGAGAAGATCCCTCTCCGGCCACCTTGGCCGAGATGTTCAGAGCAGCAGTTGCCTTCTTTGCCTTTTTAAAGGCCCTCATGGAGTCGTTGTTCTTTGACATCTCTACAAATGCAAAATCAGCCACAGCAAAGAGTTACAATCACAATAAGAGGAAGAAAAAATTAAGAAACAAGTGTAGAAACAAGTCAGACAAGTACCCAAAACAGTCCGAACTAAGGACGGGTCATTCAAAAACCTTTTTGTATCAAGATGGGGCGGTGCTCCCCATAGATCCTCAAGAACAACAACAAAGGCACGCTCAACATCATCAAGTATCTCCCAGGTATAGCGGGACACTCTCACATCCCTCTGCCACTCTAGAGGGAAAGAAGGCTCATCATTTTCATCAAGAAAAACGCGAACCTTAAAGAAGTAATTCTTGAAGTCCTTAAAGGACTCATCATACATAGCAAAAACTTTATGGCCCTGGGCGGACCTGAAAGAAACCCAGGAAGCTTTCTTTTTTGAAGAACCGCCAGGCTTGGCAGAAACAAACAAATAAAGGAAAAGAGTCTGAGAGTGTGTTACATCTAATTCTCGGCAGAGAAGCTGAAAAATTTTAACAAAACCCTAGGAATTTGGGTGAAGCTGGGATGGGGCAATATTACACGACCACAACAGGTTGGTCTCGAAAGTAGTGAAAGGAAAAGTAACGTTCAACTGGCTGAAGAAGTATTCATAGGCATAGAAGAAGGGACGCTCCCTCTCAATGGAAGTCAGAAAACAAACTCTCTCATCGGAGTCAGGAGCAACAAGCTCGTAATCCTCCTCATGGGCATTGTCACCACAAATTCTATGGCGCTTCCTCAGCTCTGTGCAAAATTCAGCATCCACAACAGAAACACACAACAAAACAAGGGAGTCCAGCCAATCGGACATCCCCTCGGGAACTCTGGAAGACATCTCTACAATGTTATTGCGAGAAGACATGAGGCCAACTAATCCTATAAGTAAACAAGTGGATGGGATTACTAAAAACATCCCGGACAAAGGGAGAAAACAACTCTGTCAATACGATACAAGTAAAGAAACAAGAAAAGGAAAACCCCAAGACTCAAACCAAAAGTCCTGGGGCATCCCTTGGAGGCAGTAACAAAGCAAGGTTTCCAAGCAAGATCTACAGCTCACACCCTAACATTTCTCAAAAAGAATTCAAAACAGCAAACCAAGCATCATTACAGTCTACCAAGTAAAAAGCATTCCCAAAAATCAAAGCACGCCAAGTAGAAATCATCAAAGGTGCAAACTTTTTTCATAATTAGACAAAAAACAATCAAAGTGAAGAACAGATGCAGATTTTCTATCAGTATCAGACACGAAACAACCAGAAGCAACAATAAAATCCTAGAAAGCCTCGACGGAAATGCCAAGAGAATACAGGAAAAACATGTTACAGTAACAAGCAAATACAAGACCACGAAAAGATTCAAACTTTCAAACATGCAAAATCAAAGCTTCACCTAAAAATTGAAGACGAAGCTACAAAAGAAGTAGGAAAGTGATGCAAGTGCATATTTGCTTTATTAGTTAGTTAGTTTAGTTAGTTTTAGCTTAAATTCACTCATTTTCTCTAAATAAACAAGTCCTTTTATGAGTTTTGTTTCCATGCATGATGATATCAAGGAACATGTTAATTCTAGTCAAATTCATGCAAATGATTTAAGGAATGCATATATGAATGAGTATGAATGAATCTCATGAAATTTATTGCTTGAATTGGTAAGACTTTGAAGCTATTTCCCTTGTTGATGATAGGTGATGAAACAAGGATGCATGGAAGCAAGAATGACACAAGCAAGGCAAGCTTGGCCCTGGAGGCAACCAAGGAGCAAAGTTGGCGTTGCCAACTTGAGATCCACGTTGCCAACGCCACAACACAAGGCAAGCTTGGCCCTGGAGGCAACCAAGGAGCAAAGTTGGCGTTGCCAACTTGA
>NC_029777.3:60918068-60919317 GCF_000817695.3 Arachis duranensis
GAAGAATTTGGAGAAACTGATTTGGTCTCTGTTGGAAAACCTCTTACTCGAGAAAGGTTGGAGTTCATCACCACAACCCAATTGGAAAGGCAACCTTTAGCAAGAAGGAAGAAAAGGAAAGAAGTAAGACAAGAGGAGGAGTCTCAAGAAATGGATGAACCCCACACCTTGAACATGAACCAACTCCAAGCCGCCTTGGAAGGAATTTCTGGGCAATATTCACAAATTCAAAGAAGCCAAGAGGAACAAGCACAACAACAAAGGGACCTTTGGCAGTTGATGGACCAACAAAGAGGGGTTCAAGTTCAATGGATGAACCAGCAAAATGAGTACCAAGCACACATGATGGAGTTACAACAAGAACAATATGCCAAGATGCAGGAAGCCATCAACAATTCAACTATGGAACATGAAAGAGCCATGGAGAAAGTGATACAAGAACAAGCTCAACTAAGGTTGAGCAAGCACAGCAAAGAGAACTTCTCCATAGGTTGGATGCTAGACATGAAACACTCTACAGAGATTTCAATGAAAACAGAATGTTCAGGGAAGCCAGGCACAAGGACAGACGTGACTATGACATATGCACCCAAGAAAAGCTCAGTTACCTCTGTTCCACACCCCCATTACTCAACCCACAAATTAAAACCTTCAATGAAGCTCGTAAGATATTTGAAGAGCAGGAACTAGCAAGGGTGAGATTTAATCAACAGAGGCTACAGGAGACAATGATAAGCTCAGGAATTTGGCAAAGAAAAGAGGGGGATCCAACAACAAAGCAACAAGGAGAGCTAAGAAGTAAAAAGAAAGAAGATCAAAAGGGAGATTCAACAACAAAGCAACAAGGAGAGTTAAGAAGCAAAAAGAAACAAGATCCAAAGGGCAAAGGAAAGCAAGGAGAATCAAGCAAGGAAAAAGGGACATGAAGACTAAAGGTGGTGAAGTTCCTATGTTTTTCTTTATGTTTTATTAAATAAAGAAGATGTATGTCTGAAATATGGTATACCTTCTAGGATGCATTGTCTTTTTGAAGCATTGTCTTTTATGTTGCCCATTCCATGCATCACCACTCACAGATTTGGAATGGTTGCTTGTCTTTAATACTTTTACTTGTCATTGGAATAAAAGATGTAGTTTGAGCAAGAACAGAGAGAAATCTAGCTTAAAAAGGATCATGTTACCCCATAGGAAAAGTGCTAGTATATTTATTGTGAAAGAATCAAGGTTCAATGAACTCAAAAGAATGCTT
>NC_029777.3:60922626-60923290 GCF_000817695.3 Arachis duranensis
GTTGGAATGAATTGGTGAACCCATCTTCTCTTTCTCAATTTTAGTGGTTGATCTAAAGAGGGAACTCTTGTTCTTCAAAGATTCAACCACCATCGAGAGAGGGGTTAATCTATATGAATTATGTGGTGAGTTTGAGGAATGAACCACATAATTCAGTTTAGAGTTCATCCTTTCATGATTTCTTTAATCAATATACCTTGGTTAGTATGTGAGATGTAACTCTCCTTGGTTGAGATTTTGGAAATTGTGTGGCTGGATTAAATTTGATCTTCATCTCTTCTCATTAACAATTAGATCACGAGAGTGGCAATTGGTTATGTTGAGAGAGATTGAATCACCAAGAGATTGGGATTCAATCACCCACTTGCCATAGATCTACACCCATGATTGAGAAGGATTTAACTAACATCAATTCATGAAAACTAACATCTCTAATCCCTAATGATCCTATCCATCATTAATTCTCATATCTCTTGCTCTAGTTATTTGATTACCCATTTCCCAATCCCCTTCTACATTCTGTCCATTTACTTCTTGCCATTTACTTTTATGTTCTTTAAATTTCTGAAACCTTTAATTCCTCGCAATTTATCTTTGATGTCATTTAAGTTTCTTGCACTTTAAGTTTCCGTCATTTACTTGCACTTTATTTCTTTATTCTAGT
>NC_029777.3:60923984-60940597 GCF_000817695.3 Arachis duranensis
CCCCCTGACATGTTTAGTGATTGGGTTAAGCTCCAAAACTTCTATGAAGGCTTAAGCTTCGAAGCAAGGAAGGGACTAGATTACTCATCAGGAGGATCACTCAACATGATGAAAACTGCCGAGGAGGCCCAAGACCTCATTGAGATTGTGGCAAACAATCAATATTATTATTCATCAGAGAGGCAGCACAATCCGACCCCAAAGAAAGGTGTAATGGAGCTTGAAGGTGTTGATGCTATCTTGGCACAAAACAAGTTAATGCACCAACAAATCCAACAACAAATGGAGATGATAACAAAGAGGATGGATGGTTTGCAACTTGCAGCAGTGAACACAACAAATCAACCATTTCTTGAATGGAACCAAGGTGAAGGGACCACTGTTGAACAACCACAAGAACAAGTTCAATACATGCAGAACACTTCAAATTCTCAGGATGAATTTCATGGTGATACATACAACCCATCTTGGAAAAATCATCCCAATCTTAAGTGGGGTGAAAATCATTGGCAAAAGAATAGCAATTACAATCAAAATCGTCACACAAGCAACCAAAATCACCATGCCAACAACACTAACCAATATAGAAAATCACAAAACACATATCAACCACCCCATCATAACTCACAAACCCACCAAAATAACTTCTCTGCACCAACATCCAACACACAGAATTACCACACTAATCTACCCAACAACTTCCAACAACAATCAACCCCCATCATACCCCCAATTGACCATCATGAAACTAGAATCTCAAGTCTTGAAGCAACCTTGCAAGCACTTGCTCAAACCACTCAAGCCTTAGCTAAGGGACACAAGGAACATGAGGTCATCATGAAGAACATTGAAAGACAAGTGGGACAGTTAGCCAAACAAGCTGAGAGACCAACCAATGTCCTTCCAAGTGACACAATACCCAACCCAAGAGAAGAATGTAAGGCTCTGCAGTTAAGGAGTGGCAAGGTAGTTGGTGAAAGTTCAAATAAAGAAGCAACAAAACCCAAAGAGCAAGACACAGTGGAGAGGCAAGATGAAGAAAAGGCTTCAACATCTAACAAAGGCAAGGAGGTTGTCAAGCCACAAGGCAATCCACCAAGTCAAGGATGCAACCGTGATGGCAAGGAGAGTATGAATCCACAAAAAGAAAACAAAAATGAAGGAGTGAAAGCTTATGTACCCAACCTTCCATACCCAACTAGGATACACAAAGGAGCAAAAGACCAACAATTCCCAAGGTTCTTAGAAATCTTCAAGAAACTTGAAATCAACATCCCATTGGCAGAAGCTTTGGAACAAATGCCATTATATGCAAAGTTTCTTAAGGAATTGATCACCAAGAAGAGAAGTTGGCAAGAAAAAGAAACGGTGATTCTCAATCAAGAGTGTAGTGCCATCATTCAACAAGGGTTACCTCCAAAACTCAAAGACCCTGGCAGCTTCCTCATACCTTGCACGATTGGGAGCATGGCCGTTGACAAATCACTTTAAGAGAGCGACAATGGTGCAATGCATAATGAAGGGAGAAAAAATTAAGGTCCATGAACTCATAGCCCAAGGTATTCGGAAGTTTGCTGAGAAGAGTGATTCTGGAGGAAGGTTAGGCTACCCTAGCACTATTCTCCATCTTTGTAACAAGGCGAGGGTGGTGTTCGAAGATGAAAACCCCGAGTAGATAAAAGTTGGCCTTCCAATTACTTTTCGTCGGATGCATGCTGCTGCATCTCCCCTACCTCAACGAAGACTAAGAAAGAGGCCAGCCCATCGAGTTGAGGAAGGACAACACCATAGGAGCACACCCCAGCCACCTTAGACATGCACCAATTACAAGAGTCTATTGATACCTTGTCTAGGCAATACATGGAGAATCAAGGGGCACAGAAAGAGCTCCAAATGCAAATAATGGACCGCCAAGAAGAATCACTCTCTAGATGGATGAATCAACAAGGGGAGTTGCAAAAACAAATGATGGAATAGCAATTGGAACAAGGGAGACAATGGAGTGAGTCCTTCCATAACCTGAACCAAAAGCAAGATCAACAACAAGAAGCCATCCAAAAGCTAATCAACATCCAAGCACATCAAAAGTGCACACATTCATGAAATGCATAGGAAACAAATAGAACAGGCAGATCTTTTTGATGAATATAGAGAATTTTTGGAAAGGGTTTATATGAGTGAGACTGGATATCATGTAAACACCCAAGCCAGGCTTGGGTATTTAGTCAGACAACTACCTGTATTACACCTTGGGATCACAAGATATGAGGACGTAAAGGATGAATTAGCACAAGTGGAACAAGAAAGGGCCGAAAAGAGTCATGAATCAGTAAGGAAGGCACTAGAAGATTGGAAAATAGCCAAAATCAATCGGATGAAAGGATGCACAAGTGGACATAAAGAAGACAAGGAAGCAGACGAGCATAGGCATCCCCATGAGTAAAAGGTGGTGGAAGCTTTAAATAAGGAAAATCATGTATGAAATAGAACATGCTTCCATGAGTAGCTTAGGAATCTTCAATTATGCTTTAAAATTTTGTTGCTTAGGTCCATGCTCACTAGTCTAATGTCCCTAGTGTTCATAGTCATTTTGCTTATATGTATGCTTGTCCTTTAAGTTAATCAAACAGAAGATGTTATGAAAAGAACAAGAGTGGAGTTATTTTGTGAAGTAAGTCCTGAATGTTTGTGGTAGGGTGATTAATTAGCTAAGTTGGTTCACCAACAAGGTAGGAAGGCAACTATCTATCCTAAATCCTATGCTTGAAACACATCCTATGAGACTAACCAAATAATAAGATCCCAATAAGAAAAGAAAAAGAGCAATAAAAGTTGAAAAGGAAAGAAAAATCACAAGAAATAATGCTAGGCACCAAGGGTTTAAATATTGAGGCATGTGTCTGTAGTGTTCATGTGCAAAGGATATGTTTGAATGAATAAGCTCTTAGGGTTGCCTTATCACTTGGTAACTTGGGTTAACTAATCCGGGATTATCAGCTGAAAATCTACTATCAAGAGCAACCTTGCTATAAAACACTTAGCAATCCAAAGAGGTGCTGGACACCAAGGCCTCAAGAAAAGAAAATAACAAACCATAAGCCTGTGGTATGCATGTGTAGGGGAGAGAGACTTGAGGGAGTAGGTCCTTAGGGGTGTCTCAACACCTAGCACCTTAAACCAACTGGTTCGGGAGTGTTGGGTGAAAGATTATCTTAGAGAGTCGCCCCCTCACAAAGCACTTAGCCTAAAAGAATGCAATAAACCCTGAAAGGAAAGGAGGGATCAATGAATAAGGATCTCATAGGATGCAATCAAGCGAGTATTCAAGAGCATGATAAGGACCTAAAAACCAGTAAAGGAATGAACCTAAGTTGCTACGCATGAAACCCCATAAATAAGGCAAGTTTTGGATGAAAATACACTTACACCTTGATTCAAGAAACTATTGTGATTTTTATATGAATTCATGAGGATTTTGCAAGGATTGAATGACAATTTGATGATGTATAATCTCATGACCTGAGCTAGAGCTTTGATGCACCTTATTTGCTTGATTTCAGGACAAGGGAAGCAAGGAGAAATCACGTTAGTAGCCACGTTAATCCAATTAACATGACTATTAACGTGGAATGGGAAGGAGCTTGCAACGTTAATGAGAAAGGTGGTCGACAATAACGCCTGCGAAGCCATCATAAGCCCACGTTAATTGCCATGTTAACTACATTAACGTGGTAGTTAACGTGGAGATAGAGGAGGCTCCAGCGTTAGTGGGAAACGTGAACACCACTAACGCTCCAAAAGTTGGCAATTGGCCACGTTAAGAGTCACGTTAACTTAGTTAACGTGAACTCTAACGTGGAAGGAAAGACAATGCCAACGTTAGTGACACTCACCTTTGTCACTAACATTGGATCAAGCTAACATTGCCCACGTTAGTGGTCACGTTAAGACCACTAACGTGAAAGTTAACGTGGAGCTAGGATTTATGAGCCAACGTTAGTGACACCCACCTTTGTCACTCACGTTGGAGATGGCGTTAACTACCACGTTAGTGGCCACGTTAACCTAGTTAACGTGAACTCTAACGTCGTGAGAAGGGGCGTTTAGAATGTTAGTGACAAAGGTAAGTGTCACTAACGCTCTCGAAGATAGGCATGCCCACGTTAAGAGTCACGTTAGTTATACTAACATGAACTCTAACGTAGGGTAAGAGGGGCACAAGGCAACGTTATTGGAAAAGGTGATTTCCAATAAGGCTTGTGAAGGATCATTAGGCAATGTTAGTGGTCACGTTAGTGCCACTAACGTTGAAGTTAACATGGACTATTTTTGGGGTTGGAACGTTAGTGGAAAAGGTGATTGCCACTAACGTTCTCGAACCCATATTTTCAGTTAAACGTTAACGTCACTAACACCCATGCCTAACTCATACTTTTCTATAAGTTGAGCCCACTAAAGATTGTAACTGCTTCAACGCAAGATCTAAGGCCCACATCCAAGACTTGAAGAACTCACTGGAAGATCAAGAAGAGTAGTATATATAGGAGTAGTTTTGAACTATAAAAGGGCTTTTGGCATTTTGGAGAACTACCCTCTGTATATTTACTTTTCTGCATTGTATTCTTTTCTGCCATTTTCCATTCTCAGAGCTATGACCAACTAAACCCCTTCCATTGGGTTAGGGAGCTCTGTTGTAATTTGATGGATCAATTATAGTTTTCATTCTTCTTCCTCCTTCTTCTCTATTGATTTTCTAGAAAGCTTTCGATCTTAACTCAATTGGTTAGTTGTCTTGGAAAAGAAACTCTCCATAATTGGATCTCCTCTGAGCCTTGGAAAAGGGATGAGGAGATCATGCTAGAAATGCTTTCTCATGTTGGACCAAATTGGGGTCTGGGCAGATATAGTGACATGTAATCCTCCCAACACTTTGATTTGGAAATACATGTGGTATAATCAGTGACCATACTTCATCTCTTCCCATGAGGAATTAAATCAAGGAATTGGGTAATTGTTCAAGCTTAGAGAGATTGGATTGCAAAGAAATTGGGATCCAATCACCTAAGATTGCCAAGGAGATCAATAGATGCATTGATTGAGGAAGAGATGAAAATAAACTTGATCAGGAGAATGCAACATCTCCTGAGCCCAATGAATTCCATATTTCTGATCTTACCCATTCTCTTTACTTTCTGCCATTTATTTCCATGCTTATCTCCCCAAATCCCCATTTAAGATTCTGCACTTTAGTTTCTGCAATTTACTTTCTAGCCATTTAATTTCGTGCAAACAACTACATTCTGTTTAGCGCAACTAGCATACTCTTCAAACTAAAGTTGCTTGACCAATCAATCCCTGTGGGATTCGACCTCACTCTATTATGAGTTTTTACTTGACGACAATTCGGTATACTTGCCGAACGGAAATTTGTTGAGAGACAAGTTTTCATGCACCAGTCCCTGAGGGGATGTCTGACTGGTTGGACTCCCTTGTGTTGCTATGTGTATCTCTAGCTAATTCGAAGTTCTGTGCAGAGCTTAGGAAACACCATCAGATATGTAGTAGTGAGGATCAAGAATGCAACTATGAGTTGGTGGCACCCGATTCTGACGATAGGGTCTGCTTTCCTATTCCGACCTAGGGGGAGCGTCCTTTCTTTTATGCATATGATTTCTTTTTTAGCCAGATGAACATTACCCTTCCCTTTACTCCCTTTGAGACCAACCTGTTGTGGTCTTGCAATGTAGCCCCATCTCAACTTCATCCGAATTCTTGGGGCTTTATTAAGATTTTTCAGCTGGTTTGTCATGAATTCGGTGTGACGCCCTCTTTAACTCTTTTTCTATATTTGTTTGTGTTGACCAAGCCTGGAACTACCAAAAAGAAAGCTTCTTGGATTTCTTTTAGGTCGGCCCAGGGACATAAGGTTTTTTCCATGTATGATGAGTCATTCCGAGATTTTAAGAATTACTTTTTCAAGGTTCGAGCTGTTGAAGGAGCTCGTCCTTTCTTTTTGGATGAGAATGGCGAGCCTCGTTTTCCTTTAGAATTGTAGAGGAATGTAGTGGTATCTAGGTATACCTGGGAGATCTTAGACGAGGTTAAGCAGGCTTTTGTTGCTGCTTTGGAGGATATTTGGGGGGAACCTCCCCATCTTGAGACCAAGAGATTTTTGGGGGATCCATCTTTGATCCGTACTGTGCTGGGTATTATAAACTGTGTCTCCACTTGTTTTGTTTTCTGCCTTCTTTTCTGGTTCGTAAGATGCTGTATTTTTTCATTATTTTTCAGAGATGTCGAAGAACAATGACTCGATGAAGGCCTTTAAGAAGGCGAGGAAGGCTACCGCAACTCAGAATGTAACGGCCAAGGTGGTTGGAGAAGGGTCCTCCCAGGTTTTATCGAAGTCGTCTGTCCCGAGTTCTCCTGGGCCGAGGAAGATGATTCCTACTCCTCGGGTTTATTTGGCCGATCCTCCGCAGACTTCCGCTGCTACCTCTTCTTCCACCGGCGCTCCTCCTCCGAAAAAACAAAAAACTGCGGAGCCTTTTAACCTTGATGCTCCTGATTTTGATGCCGTCGAGTTTGTGGACCAGCAGATCGGTCCTTATGGTACCATGCCCACTGACGATGTTTCTCTTCTTTGCCATTTGGACTTTATTACTCGGAGCAGTGTCAAGATGGCACATATGGGTGCGGCTTTATATCGGACTGCCCAAGATCTTCCCATTCATGCTACGAGAGCTTTTATGGAGGAGGCTAAATCAGAATTTGATCGAATAAAGAGTCTGAAGGAGGAACTTGAGAAAAAGGTAACCAAGCTGGAGATGGAATTGGAAGGCAAAAAGGCCAGCTCTTTTGTCTTGGCGGCTTCTTTGAGATTGGCTGAGGATACGGCATTGAAGCAAAAGGTTAGCTATGTCATGACCTATAGAGAGATGATGCGTCTCAGGGATGATTTAGAGTCTGCTCGAGCTGATTATGCTGAGCTTCAAGGTCACCTTGTAGGCAGTGTAAATGCTGCTTATGAGAACCTGAAGAAACAGGTTCGAATTCTTGCACCCGAGCTCGACCTTTCTCTCTTTAGTTTAGACAATGTTGTGAGAGATGGTAAAATCATTCCTGATGACCTTGATGATGATGATGTCGTCCCTCCTTCCATGCCTGCCACAAAGACCTTTGTCGCGCCGACCTCTTTACCTTCTTCTGCCGAGGTTAGTCAACCTGAGTTAAAACTTGATTGCCAAATCTTGAACCGGGATGATGGGACGGTGGATGCGGTGCCTCTCCAGACTCGTCCTTCTTCACCTCGTGTTGATGCTACTGGGAAGTCTTTAGGTCCCCAATGATTATTCTGAATGTTTTGTGTAATCAGCCCGACTTGTGGGCTTTTGGACTTTTTATATTTTGTGACTGGTAGTTCTGACTTTTCTGCTACTTTTTAGTTGCTTGTTTAGCAACTTTATTTTGAAAAAACAAAGTGATTTCCAAGCTCTTGGGGCCAACCTTGATAGCCTCCTGAGTTTATTATTATTAGATCTTGTGCTTTTTTCACAATATGCTTGTCTGAACTAGCCTGGTACCTTATTAGGTTCTTTTTTGGGAGTCTCGGGGCTTTGCCGACCTCTTTGGATTTGCCTTCGTATTTTGTACTTGTGGCTTGATTCCTTGAGGTTGGATCCAGCTTGTATGCCGACCTTCTCCTTTTAACCTGTAGTTATTTCTAGTAATCCTTTCCGTTTGGGCCTTAGTAAGGTCTTTGTTTTACCTCTTATAATGCTAAGGTTTTTGAGAAGCCGACTTTGTCGTGTTGGTTTCTTCAAAGTTATTTTTGTAATCCTTTTTCTTGGACCTTGTACAGGTATCTTTCAGGGATTACTTTTATAACTTATGTTTCGGGCCGACTTCGCCACGTCGGGCCCTGCAGAGCTTATTTTGTAATCCTCTTTCTTGGACCTTATTCCGGTCTCTTTCAGGAATTACCTTTGTAGCTTTAGATTTCGGGCCGACTTTGTCACGTCGGTCCCTTACGGAGCTTTATTTTGTAATCCTTTTTCTTGGACCTTGTTCCGGTCTCTTTCAGGGATTACTTTTGTAGCTTTATGTTTCGGGCCGACTTCGCCATGTCGGGCCCTTCTAAGTTATTTTGTAATCCTCTTTCTTGGACCTTGTTCAGGTCTCTTTCAGGGATTACTTTTATAACTTTGTGTTTCGGGTCGACATCGCTACGTCGGGCCCTGCTGAGTTATTTTGTAATCCTCTTTCTTGGACCTTGTTCAGGTCTCTTTTAGGGATTACCTTTATAACTTTGTGTTTCGGGCCGACTTCGCCACGTCGGGCCCTGCTGAGTTATTTTGTAATCCTCTTTCTTGGACCTTGTTCAGGTCTCTTTCAGGGATTACTTTTATAACTTTGTGTTTTGGGCCGACTTCGCCACGTCGGGCCCTTCTGAGTTATAGTAATCCTCTTTTATAGGGCTGGCCAGACCTCTTTCCAGGGATTTACTTATAACTTCGGCAACTGCGGCTGGTCTAACTTCTTTATGTCGACCAGCCTTTAAGTTATTTTATAGCAATCCATTTTATTAGGACCTCGTCAGGTCCTTTCTATGGATCACTTTCTATAACTTCTTGCATTATTCTGTTTTCATCTTTACCCATTTTGTAGAGATTGGGTTTAACCCTTGTTTGATCGACCCTTTAATGAATTTGGTTTTCATTTTTGGTATTTATCGTGATCGCGCAGTGAATTTGACTTTCACTTTCCGCCGATTTGTAGCTTTATAATCGGACGATGAATGTTTCAGATTAATGCGACTTGAGCGTTTGTAGAAGATCTAAATAGATTTTATTTAAAAGAAAATGCAAATTTATACATGCAGGAGGTTAGTCCTTTAAGTTGGGTGATTTGTAGGTCTTGGCTTGGCGCCTCATTAAAAAACCTTTTCAGGAAAAAGAGTGCGCCGTATTATAAGATCCTTTATCATCCCTAACTATAGTACCTTCTTAAGTTGCAGGCGTGCCACGACCTAGGGACCTTTCCAAGTATTTCTATGACTCTGTAGGGACCTTTCCAGTTTGCTGCCAGCTTTCCTTCTCCAGGTCGGGTTGTTTCGATATCATTTCGGATTAGGACGAGGTCGTTCTCAGCAAAAACTTGCTGTACCACCTTTTGATTGTATCTCACGGCCATTTGTCGTTTTAATGCTTCTTCCCTAATCCGAGCTCTTTCTCGGACTTCTGGAAGTAGGTCGAGTTCTTCCCTTTGTAGTTGGGAGTTGGCTTCTTCACTATAGTGGATCACTCTAGGTGACCTTTATTCAATCTCCACTAGGATCATTGCCTCCGTTCCGTATGCCAATCGGAAGGGTGATTCCTTTGTGGTGGAATGTGGCGTTGTTCGATATTCCCATAGGACTTGTGGGAGCTCCTCGGCCCAGGCTCCCTTTGCATCATGTAATCTCCGTTTCAGCTCGGCCAGTATGACTTTGTTGGTGGCTTCGGCTTGTCCATTGGCTTGGGGATGTTCTACGGAAGTGAATTGTTGTTTTATATTCAAGTCGGCCGCTAGCTTTCTGAAGCCCGCGTCTGTGAACTGGGTACCATTATCCGTGGTGATGGAGTATGGAACCCCGAACCTCGTGACAATGTTCCTATATAAGAATTTTCGACTTCTTTGAGTAGTGGCATTGGCTAGGGGTTCTGCCTCGATCCATTTTGTGAAATAGTCTATCCCTACTATGACGAATTTAACTTGTCCCGATCCCTGAGGGAAGGGTCCAAGAAGATCGAGTCTCCATTTTGCGAATGGCCAGGGTGAGGTCACGCTGATGAGTTCCTCTGGTGGGGCGATGTGAAAGTTGGCATGTTTCTGGCAGGATGGACATGACCTTACGAACTCTGTGGCTTTCTTTTGTAGGGTTGGCTAATAGAACCCTGCTCGAAGTACTTTTTTGGTAAGTGCCTGTGCTCCGAGGTGATTCCCACAAATGCCACTGTGTATTTCTTCTAGAACTTCCTTTATGCTAGAAGTTAGTACGCATTTTAACAGTAGTATTGAAATCCCTCTTTTGTATAGAGTATTGTTAATGATAGTATAGTATTGTGCCTCCCGTTTCAACCTCTTTGCCTCTTTTTCCTCTGGGGGGAGTGCTTCTGTTTTGAGGTAGTTAGTTATGGGAGTCATCCATCCTTGATCCTGACCTATTTTGGCCAAGATTTTTTCTTCTTCCAAGATTGATGGATTCTGCAGAATTTCTTAGATGAGGCCTCTATTGTTGCCCCCTGGTTTGGTGCTGGCTAGTTTTGAGAGTGCGTCAGCTCGGGCATTCTGTTCTCGGGGTATGTGACGGATCTCATATTCTCCGATTTGTCTGAGCTGTTCCTTGGTTTTGTCCAAGTACTTTTTCATGGTGGGATCCTTAGCTTGGTAGCTTCCCGCTATTTGCGAAATGACTACCTGTGAGTCGCTGAAAACGATAAGCTTTCGAGCTCTAACCTCCTTAGCCAACCTCAAACCCGCTAGCAGTGCCTCATATTCCGCTTGGTTGTTTGAGGCTGGGAACCCAAATTTAAGGGAGAGTCCGATTTGGGTTCCTTGGTCGCTTTCAATTGTCACACCTGCACCGCTTCCAGTTTATTTGAGGAACCGTCCACGTAGAGATTCCATTCTGTGGGAATTTCCAGTGTGTCTGTAAATTCTGCAATGAAGTCAGCCAGGTATTGTCATTTGATGGCTGTCCGAGCTTCATAATGAAGATCGAATTCAGATAACACGACTGCCCATTACAAAATTCTGCCTGCCAGATCTATTTTCTGTAAAATCCGTTTTATGGGTTAGTTGGTTCGAACCCTAATGGTGTGGGCTTGGAAGTATGGACCAAGTCATCGAAATGTTAGTATGAGAGCGTAAGCAAACTTTTCTATTTTTTGGTAGTTTAGCTCGGCTCCTTGTAATGCTTTACTGATGAAGTATACAGGTTGTTGTCCACTGTCGTCTTCTTGGACTAGTGCTGAGGCCACTGCCCGACTTCCTACCGCGAGGTACAATACGAGTGGTTCTCTTTCCCGTGGCCGAGTTAGGATAGGTGGCTGTCCCAGAAACTTTTTGAAATCTTGGAAGGCTTGCTCGCACTCCATTGTTCATTCAAACTTCTTTCCCTTCCTTAGAATGGTGTAGAAGGGAAGGGATCTTATTGCTGATCCGGCTAGAAATCTGGACAAGGCTGCTAACCTCCCGTTGAGTTGTTGTACCTCTTTGACGCAAGTCGGACTCTTCATATCGAGTATGGCCCGCCATTTGTTCGGGTTTGCTTCGATTCCTCTTTGTGTGAGCATGAAACCCAAGAATTTTCCAACTTCTACTGTGAAGGTGCATTTCGCGGGATTGAGTCGCATGCCATGCCGTCTTATAGTGTCGAACACTTGGGTCAAATTGGCCAATAGCATCTCTTCATTTTGTGTCTTTATCAGCATATCGTCCACATAGACTTCCATAATTTTTCTGATGTAATCCAAAAAGACTTTATTCATTAATCGCTGATAAGTAGCTCTCGCTTTTTTAAGACCAAAAGGCATGACGATGTAGCAGTAGTTTACTTTTGGGGTCAAGAAGGAAGTTTTTCTTGGTCGGGTGGATGCATTGGGATTTGATTGTATCCCGAGTATGCGTCCATAAACGAGAGGTATTTATATCCGGAGGAGACATCTACCAAAGCGTCGATACTTGGGAGTGGATAAGGATCTTTTGGGCAGACTTTGTTGAGATCAGTGTAGTCAGTGCACATTCGCCATTTCCCGTTTGATTTTTTCATCAAGACGACGTTGGCCAGCCATAGTGGATATTTGACTTCTTTTATGAACCCTGCCTCCAGTAGAGCTTGTATCTGCTCTTCCACAGCTTTGAGAGCATTTTGGTTCGAGCTTTCTATGCCTTTGTTGTACTGGCCGAGATCCTGGGTAAACTGCCAGCTTATAGCACATTAACTTGGGGTCTATGCCTGGCATGTCTGCAGCCTTCCACGCAAAGAGGTCAACGTTATCTCGTAAGAACTGTATGAGTGATTTTTTTATGTCTCCTTTTAAGATTGTACCGATATTGGTCGTTTGGTCCGGGGTGTCCCCAATCTGGACTTTTTCTATTTCACCTCCGGGTTGTGGGCGGAGTTCTTCCCGCCTCTGAACTCCACCGAGTTTGATTGTGTGGAATTCTTCTCCTCTGCTTCTGAGGTTTAGACTTTCATGGTAACAGTGGCGTACCGTCTTCTGATCTGCCTTTATTGTAGCTATCCCTTCTGTAGTTGGGAATTTCATGCATAGATGCAGAGTCGAGACTATTGCGCTGAGCTAATTTAATGTTATCCGACCTATTAAGGCGTTGTAGGTTAAACTTATGTCGACCACGATGTAATCTATTTTGAGTGTTCTTGACTGGTTTCCTTTTCCAAAGGTTGTGTGTAGCGAGATGTATCCGAGTGGTTGAACCGGGGTGTCTCCTAGTCCGAACAGGCTATTTGGATATGCTCTGAGTTCTTTTTCTTCCAAGCCGAGCTTGTCGAAGGTAGTTTTGAACAAGATGTCGGCAGAGCTCCCTTGGTCTATCAGTGTGCGGTAAAGATTTGCATTTGCCAGTATAACAGTGATGACCATGGGATCGTCGTGTCCTGAGATTATATCGGATGCGTCTTCTCTGGTGAAGGTAATCGCGGGAATGTCGGGTGCTTCCTCCTTCCCCTCGACATGATATACATCTTTAAGATATCTTTTGCGAGATGATTTGGAGTCTCCTCCTCCCGCAAATCCGCCGTGTATCATGTGGACGTGTCTTTCTGGTGTGCGGGGTGATCGCTCGTTTCGACCGATATTTTCTTCCCTTCTTCTTTTTCTTTCCTCATCGTCCCAGTCGGCCAGATACTGATCTAGATTCCCTTCTCTTACTAGATTTTCTATGACATTTTTTAAGTCAAAACATTCGTTGGTGTGGTGCCTGCGGATGCGATGATACTCACAATATTCGCCCTGATTTCCTTCTCCTTTTTTTCCTTTGAGTGGTCGAGCTGGAGGTAATTTTTTCAGTGTGGCAGACCTCTCTGTAGACATCCACAAGGGACACCCGAAGAGGGGTGTAATTGTAGTATTTTTTAGTTTTTTCTCCGTGTCGATCTTCCTTCTTTTTGGACTCTTTGTCTTTATTCTGAGAGGTGAATCCAGATTTTGAAGTCTCTCTTAGCCGAGAGTTTTTCTCCATGTTGATATACTTCCCAGCTCGTTCTTGCACTTCGTTCAGAGATGTGGCGTATTTTTTGGATATAGATTGACTAAAGGGTCCTTCTTGCAAGCCATTGATGAGGCCCATAATAGCAGCCTCTGTTGGTAAACTTTGTATGTCTAGGCACGTTTTATTGAATCTTTCTATGTAGTTGCGGAGACTTTTCCGTTCTCCTTGCCTGATTCCTAATAGACTTGGGGCGTGTTTAGCCTTGTCTTTTTAGATAGAGAATCTGGCCAAAAACTTCTTAGCCAAGTCATTGAAACTCGAGATGGACTTGGGAGGCAGATTGTCGAACCATCTGATTGTTGTCTTTGTTAAAGTAGTAGGAAAGGCTTTGCAGCGAACTGCATCTAAGGCATCGGTGAGGTACATTCTACTTCTGAAATTGCTAAGATGATGGCCAAGGTCTGTAGTACCATCGTACAAAGTCATGTCCGGGAGTTTAAAGTGTTTTGGGATCTTGGTCTTCATGATCTCATTGGTGAACGGGTCTGGCTCTTTGCGGGAACTATCCTCATGTGGAGATCGTGTGGCTTTGGTTTTGAGATCGGCTTCGAGTCTTAGGAGTTTGTCCTCCAATTCCTAGCGTCGCCTTATTTCCTTTTGTAGATCTTTCTCAGCCTCTCGTTGTCGTAGGGCTTCTTCTTCCAGTTGTTTCAAACGATTTTGCAGCGTCTCCATGGCTTCTGCGTTTGGAGAATTCTTTTTGTTAAGCTGTGAAGTATCTTTTGGTGTAGTATCCGCATTTTTGTGCGACGTTCTATCCTCTAGATCTGAGTTGTGGTCGTTGTCGTGATCGTCCGCCATGACGATGGGATGACTTCCAGGTTCCCCAGCAATGGTGCCAATGTTCCGAGGGTTACCTGAAACTATAGGTCGATCTTGGACGAGATCTTCTGTGCTGGTCGGAGTGGTTGTGTCCGACTTGTTGGACTTGGTGGTGGCGCTGATCCTTCGTCCCCGGAGAGTGGGGGTACCTGCAAGGGACTCCGATGCTTAAGTTAGCGAGGGTATTAATCAAGTATTGAGTAGAATCAGAGTATGAGTTATACCTGGGTGCTCCAGTGTATTTAAAATGGTGTTGAGCGACCTTCTTAGATAAGATAAGTTAGTTATCTTATCTTATCTTTGAGTGAGATCATCTTATCTTCAAGGGGACCGCCCTTCTCTCTGTAGGTTTGGGCTGCCTCTGGACTTGGGTCATGTTCCTCCATTTGGGCCCTCTTCTGAACTTTCCTGACAATTTGGCCGAGCTCTTTGAGAAGAGGTCGGAGAGTCTGACCTGAAGAGGTCGGTCGCTTTATCGCCAGACATTCCGAGTCGGACAGCTTGACCCAGGGTATGAACAATTGCCAAGAGGTCAATGAGTTGCATGATTGAAGATGAGATGAGCTGGATTTAATCCAAAGAGAATAATGTCTCCCAATCTCAATGAATTCCCCTATTTTTATCTCCCACATTCTTTATAGCTTTCTTTACAATTCTGTCAATCCCCATTCCCATTTATAATTCAGTCATTTATGTTTCCGCACTTTACATTCTTGCTATTTCCTTTTATGCATTTTACTGCTTCTCTTTACTTTTGAGTTATTTACTTTCCTGTTCATTCACAATTCTGCAAATCCTACTCTATATTGCTCAGCTTAACTAATTCACCAATTGATTAAAATTGCTCAAATCTACCAATCTCTGTGGATACGATCCCACTCTACGGTGGGTTATTACTTGACGATAATTTTGGTGCGCTTGCCAAAAGAACGGGTTCATAATCAAAATTTTAACGGGTGTGAATTCCGGTCATCAATTAACGTGATCTATGTTTGACTTTATATCAAAATAAAGTATAATCTATGCTCTGACACAGACACAATACGACACGCAAATTTTTAAAATCTTACATGACATAGGAATACACATACATACAAAATATAAAGTATTTTTAAAATAAATCTTAATATTTTGATATTTTGTTGATATTAAAATATAAATTAAATTTTTTAATTATTTTTAATATCTTATTTTAATTATATCAAATATTTAAAATATTTTATTAAAAATAATAAATAATAATATATACTATACCTAAATTTATTTTAACAATATATGTTAAGAATAAAACATAATAAAATTGAACACGCTGACACGTGGTGATGATATTTAGGTATATCTAAAGATGTTTGGAAAAGATTTTTTTTATTTTCCATTAAGACACGATTGGACACAATAGACACATGTGTCGAACAAGTGTCAGTGAGTGTCGTGTTCAAAATGTGTCCAACACGTCAAGTCATGTCCATACTTCATAGATTTGTAATATACGTTACAGTTATTATCAATAATTAACATAAAACTACTAACAACCACACCAGGGCATTGTGGGAAATGAGAAACATCTTCCATGGTAACAAAATTCAAATTACATCAATAAATAATAATAAATTAAATAAGGAGAACAAAGCAGAGGAAAGTGAAATTAAAAGGGTAAAAAAATGACAACAAATTGCAAGTATTTTAGTTACAAGCCTGTTTATAGGGTATAACCCTCCTAAATTAGCTATAATGTCCCACCAAATGCAAGTTAAAACAAACATTTAAACACAACAAAATTACACAATCACAAAAACACCCGATACATTATATAAAATATACTATGTCACTTTTTTTTCCTTTTTAAAATATACCACACAAGCCTAATCATCATCATCAGAGTCATTAGCAGTTTGGCTAGATCATTGCATGGAATCTATGTTCTTACTCAGCTCCTCCAGCTTTTTCATCCTCAATCTTTCACTTTCACTCACCAGCTGGTCAAGATGTAGGAACCAAAAACAACACAAGAAAACAACCCACATGTTAGAACCAGTAAAATAATTTATTGAAATATAAGAGTAAATTCACAAACCCATGATAATGGAATTTGAGACTAACTAACCTCCATTAACTTGGTGATTAGCTGTACTTTTTCCCTGTTCTTTTCATTAAAAGCCTCAAGTGCTTCTTTGTATTCTCTTTCCTGTACAGCGGAATTTCAATTGAGTATCCACATTGAAATAATATCATATCATAGTCCGTAAAATCATAAGAATTGGGGAATTTTTCTTATCATTATGCAATAATTCAATAATGTTTTACATAATTAGCAGGGTTGGATGAATTTCAATTAAGGTTTACCTTCTTTTGGCAGGTATGGCCTAGTGGTTTTAATTCTTTGTTTACGGAATCAATCTTTTTCCGGACAAGTGCAACCTCCTTCCTCATTGGATCTGCCAGCGCTTCAAGCTCCTATAAGCATGTGCAATTGTGTATAAAAATAAATATAAAATAAAATAAAAATTCAAACACCA
>NC_029777.3:60940690-60942477 GCF_000817695.3 Arachis duranensis
GTAGAAATGGAAAATAATAAAATAGAAAATTTATAAAAGCAAAATGCTCTCTGACAAGAACAAATCCAGGGGGGATTTTGAATTCGTTTTCCTCAAAAAGCACAACAGAAAAATAAAATAAAAAATAAAAAAGGCACAGATCGGGTATTTTCAAGTGCTCTACATGTTGTAGAGACCAGATTTAGAGGGATAAACCAAAAACCATTGTTTAAAGTTAAAAGCCCCAAAAAAAGAAGATGGTTTTGCATGCATGGGGAAGAGAAATAAGGATTTGCAAGCAAGGGTGAGGTGAAATTATTGAGAAATTAAGGTTTGGAACCTCGCGAATGGTGGCAAGGCGTTTGGTTTCTTCCTCGACGCGACCGAGCTGAAGCTGGACCTTCTCTCGGACCTCCATCTTCTTCCTCTCAATCTCTTCCTCCTTGGCTCTGAAGGTGGAGAGTGCCGACCTGGACATCTCTTCATCTTCCTTTGACAGCTGGCTGCTGAAGCTCAGGCTCCCCGAGTTCTGTACCACCAGCTGCTGGTTATTGCTCTGTTGCTCCACTCCTTGCATCTTCTTCTCCTCCAACAAACACACACAGAAACCCCTTATCTTGTTGTTTTTCTTCTTCCTCCTCCTCAAGCTCTTTCTTCAAGGCCTCTTTCTCTCTCTTTGCTTTTTTCTTCTTCTTTAGCTTTTTCTTTTGTTTGGGGGGTTGAAATGATGATGACGGTGAAGTGCTGTGTGTTTTGCCCTCTTTGGGAGTGCGCTTCCTTCCTCTTACTATGTTATCTCTTCTTTTGTGTGAGGGATTGGGAAGGCTTTTTGCCCTTTCTTTAACGCTTTCAATCCTGAACGTCTTCCCCATTTTGCCCTTCTTGTGGACCAGCATATTTATTGTAAAACAATTATTTAAGAGCAATGTTAGGGGCAGTAATTTTTGTGATTGTTAGTCATTAATTAGCCATCAATAATAATTTGATGATGTGAGATTGGTGTAAAATTTTATCTAATGACTCATCTTTTTCTGCTGATTACATGCTGGCCAAAATTCAACAAAACTACTAGTCCCTTAGACTTTTTTATTATTTAATGAACAACAATCAACAATCACCAAGGTTAAAAATTAATAAATTCAAAGTAACAGGCTGTGGTTTGGATTGTGCTTCTCTCTCCTCCAGATACTAATAATAAAAGATCAAAGATAATCTTCTCTTATTCTGTATGAAAGATTGATATATCTAAATTCTTTAAAAAAATAATAAATCTAATTGAGAAAAAAATTTTAGTGAGTTTTAAGATTATTATGTTCAATTTTTCCGTTACTTTTAAAAAATAGCGAATGAGTTATAAATTGGTAAATCGTAAAAGAATAAAATGATCTGCCTATAAATTTTGAATTTGTCCTAGTCTCCTGTAGTACAACGAATTACATAAAAAAAGGAGAGACATTTGTATATACAAATTTTAATAAGGATATTTGTATAATATATAATGACAAACATTTTACATACGTAAATTATCATTGTTAGGGTCTGTGTGTTAATGTTAGAAAAGGAAAAAATGAATAAAGAAATATTGTTGGTGAGCTGTTCCAACTTACGGTCGCTTTTGTTCTCGCCTTGGCTTTACATGGAATAAATTTTTTTAATTGTTAAAAAAAATTAAAAATATAAAATATAATCTCTATTTTTTAATTTTTTTATATTTATTTTTTATTTTATTTATAAAATTAATAATAAAAAATTATATTTTATTTTCTTAATTATTAAAAAAATAGAGAGAATTCATTAAAAAACATTAT
>NC_029777.3:60942905-60947939 GCF_000817695.3 Arachis duranensis
AATGTTAAACAAGGTGTCAAGATGAGGCCGGTAACTAGCATTTCATGAATTTAAATTTATATATTTTAATTAATCTTTAGTTGGTTTTTCTTTTTGTTAAAGAAAGATATAAGAGTTAGCTAAAAGTTTCTAGTTTTAGTTTATAATTTTTTAAATATAGCTATTTATATCAAAGTATTTTTATATAAAAGTAAAAACTAAAATATGATAATATCATATTAAAATTTTTATCAAATATATTAAATTATTATATAAACTTTAGTTATTATATTTGTATAAAAGTATCTACATGTAAATAATCATGTTTTAAAAATGGGTAATATATACAACTTTAACCCAAAAAAATACTGATAAAATAATTCATAGATACATGCATACATCTGGTACGGTATGTGTAACTTTTAATGTTTTAGTTACAATGAATTGTAGGTAAAGATATAAGTTTATAGATTGTTTTTTATAAGATAAAGGAGAAAAATTAAAAAAATTAAAATTTATATTTTGAACATCAATAAAATAATAAAAAATAATTATAAAAAAATTTGTTTTTTTTTTTGTACAATTTCAATTTATATAATAGAATATCCTTTTAATTATTTGAGTCATAATGACAATTAAATTCCTGGATATTGAGTTGAAAATGTTTTGGTACGGTGGGAATCATTGTGTTTAAATGTTTAATAAAAAAATATCCACAATAAATACAAACTTAATAAATTCTAAAATTTAATAGTGTTTTTATTGATGGTGCCTGTGCCTGTATGCTGCATTTTAAATAGTTTCTTTTAGCATGGTCAGTAACTTTATCATTGACAGAACATTGATGCTTCATGCATGTCAATATCTTAATAAGAAACGCATCAATCCAGCTTTTCAATCATATGGTAATTTTTTTTTTCTGTCATTTTTGTTCATACTATATACAGCTGAAAATTTTGTGTTGGTCTGCTTCTCTCTTAAGATATTCTCCAGATTTGCTTTCTCTTTTTTCCTTTATTAATTTCTTATATTTTTTGTGAGTTGTAACAATTAATTTTTTTAAATTATAAATTTGCAATAATGCTAAAAAAATAACTAAAATTTATATTATTTAATATTTATGAATTGTTCCAACAACTAATGAATACTAAATAAAATAAATTTTTACTGATTTTAATTTATTTTATTTTATCAATTCTGTTACGTTATTAATAATATTTCTGTCAACTTTTGTTTATAACTATATTTAATGGAAGTGTTTTTGTAAATGTGTCTAATAAAAATTATCTTTTTTATAGTTATGTCTAATGAAAATGTCTTTATAAATGTATTTTCTAAATGTATATCTTTATACATATATTTAAAACATAATAATTAATTATTATTAATAATAAATTAACAAATAGTATATTAATATCCTATATTTTTTCTTATTTTATTACCAAACATTTTCAAAAAACTTAATAATTATGTGTGGGTGCTTCTTTTTCTTATTTGGCGGCCGTCTTAATTTTACTTTCCCGATTATTCTTTGTTTCTGTTTGTAAGTCTACTATATGGTAGATAGCAGACACCTAAAAGTTCTATGGATCATGTTTTCAAAGCTAATATTTCAATATAGTATCAAATAACCTTGGTATCCTATGGTCAAAGTCATTTTGGAATATGTAGAAGGCAAACTTGAAGAAGGCCTGAATCTGCATATATAGATCAGTGTTGTTTTGCATGGATTGATCATAACGTTAAGGAAAAGTATGTGAACCAAAAGGTTATCAGCCAAAAACTAAACAAAACCATATTAATTTATATTAATAATTAATTTTAATTTTTTAAAATTTTGAAATTTAAAATTGATTAAGTAAACCTAATTAAAACCTATAAAAACGTTTATCTTCTCTCTCATACTAACCTACCCACCTTCAACAATCACACATACAGATCTCTCTCACCGTCAGACCCTCTCCACTTCCCCACCGCGATGCACTCCTCTTCTATCACCGACATCTAGCTCGTCGGATTCGCCACCGTCAATAAGAACAATGGCCAACGACTCTTCCCGGAAAAGGCTCATTTGCCTCGCAATGAACGCCTCTATGGTTTGCCGGAACTCCTCGTTGCTCAGCTTATCATGCCGGGGATACGAACCTTCAACCGCCTTCGCCGTCTCCGTCTCCGTCTCCGATCGCCGCAGTTTCTTCCTCTCCGTTGTCCTTCCCTCATCCTCCTCCAACTTCTCCGATCGAATCCGCTGGAAAACTCTCTGGGATCTGAAATTGGAACCTGAATCTGCCGCGGCACATGAACCATTGTCCGTACACGTATCCGTTACAGCTCGATCCGTTATTAGTTGATTGTGCCGGTGCTCTGTTTGAGGTTCGGAGTGGGAGGTGCGGTGATCGGAGGCGGAGAGTCGGGCAGACTGGGCCAGGAGGGCGGCAATGATAGCGTTGAAGAGAGCAAAGACAAAGAGAGGGCTGCGGCGCGTGAGGATCCAGGAGAGTAGAAAGAGAGCACTATGCATGCCTAGTTGATCTTCTTGGAAAGAAATGTAAAAAAAACATTCATTTAATATGAAAAAAAAACATCCTAATACTTAACAAAAGAAATATTCAATTATATTTTAGTAAAAATAATTAAATATCTATAACATTTAAAAAAAATATAAAATTCTTAAAAAATAGAGACATTCACATTTATAATACAAAAAATTCAAAAAATATATAAAAGAACATCCATTTAATATGAAAAAGAAACATTCTGATACTTAGTAGAAGAAACATCCATATATATTAACTCGTAAAAATTTTGAATTCACCTCCAAAAGTATTTGGCTGATTTTTGACTAATACCCTTTTGGTTCCCTAGTATTGCTCTAACGTTAATGTTATGTTGTCAAGATGCTATAAAAGAGTAACTGCCTCAACTCTATTTAATTTTTGAAAAATAGCACACGGAGTTACTTTATATTATATGGAAAAAAACGAACATATTAATAATTGACTTTTTGTTATCAATATTTAGTTAATTTTATTTCATTTACTTTTATTTACCCTTTTTTATTTACCTAAACAAAGATATTTAAATTTATTATTGGTATAAATTAAAGAAAGATAATTATTTCCTGCACCATTTTTCTTATAGCTACTAGTATTTTTTTAATGGTTAGAGACCAGTTGTCCTTAGGCATGTTGTCCTTGATTGACTTTGCAAATACAAGGAGTATGCATGTTAATTAATCTCATTTGAGCTAGGTTATTTATTTCAATAAATTTTCCTTCTAAATATTATCTTTTTTTTAATACCTGAAACAAAAATGATATTTTTTTTTTGAAAGAGAGAAGCTCAACACAACAAGTGGAGCGAAACAACATAAGAATCAGTGAATATCATAAAGCAATCTAGGTAACTCCTATCAACACTAATGCTTATCCCGTTGTCATCTCCGGCATTGCCATCAACAACAAAAAGGATCTACACCTAACCACTCCTTATAGTTCATGAAAGACATATGAATGATCTCGTCAACCCCTTTTCCTTTATTCTAAAATATTCTTCGGTTCCTTTCTAGCCAGATGTTCCATGTAATCGCACAAAATCCCATCAACCACCTCTTGCGCTCCACCTTGCTAGCTGATATCTCAGTCCAACTTATGAAATGTTCTTTTAACGTCCCCGGGCAAGACCATAGCCTCCCAACAAATGATAACCAAGCACACCAAACCTGCCAAGAGAAATCACAACCAAGGAACAAGTGGCGACTATATTCAATGTTCTTGTTACAAAACACACATACAACATCTTCGTGGTGAATAACTCCCAACCGACTCAGTCTCTCCTTCGTATTGACCCTACCAGTCAACACAAACCAGACAAACAGTTCAACTCTTGGTGGAACTAAACCTTTTCAAATTGTCTTTGTAAAGTTGTAGCTTGTTATGTCCTCCGGAATGATGTCCTCCTGTAGTACCTGCAAAAAAGAGTTAGTAGAAAAGACCCCTTGTTTATCAAATTTCCATACAACTCTATCCTCACTGCCATAATCCAATTTGACCAGCCTTAATACATCATGCAATTGGTTCAGTAGATTCAACTCCCATTGGAATAGCTCTCGCCTCCATTGGAAGTTCCATATCCACTCAGCCCCATCCCAAAACCCGCAATCCCCTATAACAGATCCTCTTTGGTTTGAAACTGAGAAAAGTCTCGGAAACTGATCTTTCAGAGCACCACCACATAACCAGACATCCTCCCAGAATCGAGTCCCTCTTCTATCACCCACCTCCATAGCTAACCCAGTAATCATTTTTTGTCTTATTTACTGATTCTTGAACTGTATCTGGCAGATATCCTTCCAAGAACCCTCCTTAATGGGTAAAACCTGAGAGGACAACAGCACACTTGAGTCCAGGTTATTACACAAATAAGCCACCTTCTTCCACAGCGGACAATCCTCCTTTGAAAAGCGCCACTACCACTTAAAAAGAAGGACTGTGTTTCGCAATATGACATCCCCAACACCCACCCCACCAAGCTTTTTAGGCAAGTAAATAAAAACGATGCAAATGTTAATCAATGGCCATATTTATTTTCTTATTATGGCTAAACAATTTGACTTTTCAAAAGAAACTAAAAAGTGAAATTAAATGCTTAATTTACATGTATTTGGGATTTGATAATATATGCAGTGCATATGGTAAGTGTCATGCCCCCACAAGCACTCGGGGAAACAGATTGGGACAATACAGGCGCTGCATTTGTCGCTAGCATTTTGCTTGCGATACGGTAATAAACATAAAGCAACTAGTAACATGAAAATGATTTTGTAAAAATAATAACTGAGAATTTTTATATAATTTAATATATTTTATTAAACCGCTTAAAGTAATTACTAATAACATGAAAATATTTTTCTGAAAATAACTGAAAATTTTTATATAATTTAACATAATTAGTAAATATTATTATTTTAAATTAGTATTTTATTAATAATAATTTCTATCTATATTTATAAAATTCACAAATATAAAATATATAATTTTTACTTATATTTACTAG